>NW_009953923.1:2234567-2239697 GCF_000747805.2 Chaetura pelagica | reverse complement strand
AGCAGGAATCTGCAGAGTTATGAGAGAGTCTCAAAGGCCTGTTTCTGTTTCCCTCAGTAAAAGCCAAGGTGCAAAATCACTTGGTTTTTACAAATAATATGTTCTGTTCCTATGCATGGATCACTTCTTCATATCCTTATACTCAACCATTGTGTATCCTACCACACGTGGAAAATTATTCTTCACATTAAAGACACTCTCCACAATTCCAGTCCTTAATGGCATCTGTAAATGTAATTTATTCATAATTATGGATGTCAGTTGGGAGCAAGCTGTCAAAGTGGTGTAAAAACACTAATTGAAAAAAAGGATCAGATCTGTGGTAGAGATGTGTATGGCTAGCTACTGATGACTGGCATGAGACTTCTTAAGTCCTGTTGAAGTCAGTGAAGTTCAAGAGCAGGCCTATGCTTAGCATCATAAACTTACTGATACCAAAATTCCTTTCCAAATTACAGATTCGTATTTTTCTCTCACGATAATGAAAGATCATATATTTGCAACCTATTGAGCTAGTATTCTTCAGAAAATATGTAAAACTTTATTGGAAGTCAGATTATTTACAATAACTTCATTTCCCATAAGTATGCTGGTTCCTTCTCCAGTCAAGGACGAGGCAAATCTTTTAAGCTTTGAAAAAGCAGCTGATTGGGAGCTGTAAGTAGTCTATTTTGTACTTGCCTGAGATGTAGTTGGTTGAAATTACATTTGTGCCTCCTGTGTGAGCTACAACACATGGCATTTTTGTGTACAGCACTCCCCAGTTAACTGTCATTCATCCCAGGTCCTAGAGGCAGGAACAGGAGGATGGTTAAGAGAGGTCATTCGCAGTACTGTACATTATTTTTCAGCCTGAAGATTACACCCCAGAATTGTTTTAAGAAATACTGTGAATCTTGACATAGTTGATTTCAAGGCATGTTGCCAGCCTAACACCTCCATTATTCAGAAGAAGCACTAGAGGCCTCTTTTATTGTCACGGATAACAAACACCTTTATTGTAACTTAAAAGATTTAAATCTATTCTAGCTTTTTCTTTAGTTGTGCTGTTCACTTCTGTTTTCTTTCTGGTATAATATGCTAGTGGGTTATTTTATTCTTGTTCCTACTTTGTTTCAAACAAGTTTCATTTTCAGATTTTCTTGCAGTAGCACAAAACAAAGCAAAGTTTATCTGCTGTTTAAACAAGCTTTGTAAATAAAAAAGCTTAGGAAGGGGTCATTTAGACCCATGTTTTGTGAAGGCTTAATATTACAAAAACTAACTGGGTCTAAATTTTGCCTGAGAGTATTTTTTTAAAAACTATCATACTTTTAGCTCTTGAAAACGCTTAGTTTCTGATCCCACAATCATGAATGATTTTAAACAGCAGAAGCATAACCTCTTTAAGAAGAGAAAAGAAAAGAATTAAGAAAAAAGAAAAAAATTCTAAGCAAAATATGTTCTTTGTTTGCTGTCATTAAAAATTCCTTTTCTTTGCAGACTGCCACTTTCCTAGAAGGAAAAAAAAAAGTATAGTATTTATTAGATAGAATTGTATACTCTCTGGAAAACATAGGTTATTTCTAATTTATTGTCTCTAAAAATACTTTTAAGAATACTAACAATTAAAACCAAGGATTAATCTAAATATAAATTATTCCAGTGTCTGAAATTGTCTTCATCTAACCACCCAGAGCTTTCACTAAAATCAGTAGGAATTCCATACGTATTTGGAGTTAGGTTGGAGCTTTTTATGAGATTTCCAGTTCACTTTTTTAACATAGCCTAATAACATTAGCCTTTTCAGGCATGACATTTTTTTACATCAGAAGAATAGATATGTGCTTGCTGTGTGCCTTCTCTACCTTTAAGGTTTAGACCTTTAGACCTCGTAGCAGCTTTAAGGATTGTTGGTATGTGTCAACCAGAACTGTTAGCACTTGGGTTTGGTTTCTCTGAAGCTCTAGCTTCTGGCATTGCTGATCTCTTCTCTCCTCTCCAGCATCCATGGAGACACGCATTGAAGGATTTCCTCACCACATGAGGATGTTATTAACAGGAATTCCTCTGAAAGTTCATGGAGGGGGGTAGGATGTTGCTGTCCCTATGTGGCTCTTAATGCTGTGAAAGTTTTCTTGAGGTGGCAGGCACTCTTACTTCCTTGCAGAGAATATGTAAGAAGATTCTTGCACGGAATGATTGCTTCTGAGAACAGATCTTTGTGGGGAAAAAGCATGGACAAACATCATGGTGATGATGGGGAAACACATATAGACAATGAAACTGATTATCCCAAGGTCAGCTGGTAATAAGGTTGATATTACTGCTTTCACTTTTGGCTCCCTCTCTGAGACCATCAGAACATTTACACCAATTATTAAATATTAGATCCCATTTGATTTGTTCTCCTTTTTCAAGGATGGGTTACATACTGCAATAAGCATTTCAGAAGGCCTTTTTTGTATCTCCATTTTTATAAGCACTCTTCCCCAACAGTTACGAGCCATGACTGGTTTACTCATGTAAACGGTTACGAGCAGCAAAAGTGATGTGACACAGGTGACCTCCTGAATATTGTATTTTTCACTCTCAAGCAGGAGAGGGGCAAAACCTTTTAAAGCAGTAGATGTCCATCCAACACCAGGTGCTCCCTTGTGGTGTATCTCCATTGTGCTAACAGCAGTTCAGCCTGTCTTCAGTTTTAAGTACCATTGCCCCAGGAAGGAGGTATTGCCACTGCCAGAAAACAACATTGCTACTGGTTGGCCAGACAGAACTTAAAAGACATCTCTGTAACCTGGAGACTCAGTATGCTCAAGTTTCACAACCCCTGTGCCTGTAAACCGTTGTTCATTGCCCAAAGCTGAGAACATTCACTAAATAACACGCAGAACGCAGCTAAACCCAGTTTCGGACCGTTAAGAATAGGTCTCAGTGCCACAGCTCCAACAGCAGATGCAGAGTAGTACATCTGTGAGTCCATCCTCCCTCAACCACTGCTGACATCAGAGTCTGTCCTACAGAAGCCTAGGAGTGTATTTGGACTCTCAGGGAAAGTGTTCCCTTCCTCAGGCCTCTATGCACACAGTGTGGGAGGGGTTAACAAGGGAGCTACTTTGGGAGCGGAGGCAGAAGGTCATTGGCTGCAACAGCAAAGGCTCCTGCCATGGAGAGCCTTTCACCTGCATTTCCCACCCAGGGGATTGTAAACATTGGCTTGCAGCCATGGAGTCCTACAGAACGACTCTTTACTTTCAGCATATATATTTATACGTCTTAATGGAAACTGAAGCACAGCAAGTTATTCCTGCATGTCCAGAACGAGAGAGGGAGCTTCTGTTCAACTTACAGAGATGAGCGAAAGAGCCATTACTCATTCTGGAATTTGAAAACATAGAGATACGCTTGTTTAGTGGTACTTCACATGTAACTTAGCTGCTGTTCTCAGGCAAACTTTCTCAACTCACAGGAATGTGTAGAATGCTGTCACTTAATCAGAACCTAGAAGAGCTCTTTTATCTGTCATTTGTTAGTAACTAGCAATATTGTTCTTATCTCCTTGTCCTTTAGCCTGATGCAGTGCCCTCAGACATGAGAACTTGTAACATGAAAGCACTCATTACCTTGAACTGTTCCTGTTTGTATTGTCTTAAGCTATTATCTCTTTAGCTTGAATAAGATGCTTTGTATCAATTTCAAGAGGGATGAGTAATCTGTAGAAGTCTGTTCTACGAGATCATTTTAAAAAATAGAACATTTTGTATTTTAAGTCTATAACCACTCTGGAGTAGTCTTCATTGATCTAGACTATTTCAGATCTTTTTAATCCAACTAATACAATATGTTATCTGCAATTAATTTCCCTTGGAATCTGGTTTATTGAAAATAACAGAAATTAATTATGCAAGCTTTACAGTTAAAATTGGGAAATAAAGCCTAGGAGGGTCTAGTATTGGACCAAGTGTAGCATTCTTGTTTTCTACTACGTCTTCAGATTCTTAATACCAGTTTAGAAAATCCTCTAATGTTTATAAGTGGAGGAAATTTTCTGTTCTTTAAAAATCTTTGGCTTTGCTTTGTACTGTGAATCCTAAGTTTTGGCTCATGAGCAGCATATCAAGTAGCAAGGAAGGAGATGTTGCTTCTTTTTCCACAGAATAAAACAGTGCCATCTTCTAGAGTTTCTCTAAGTCCCATCCACTACAGTCAAGAGAAATGGAATACAATCTGCCAAGATCCAATGTAGAATCCAGCCTGGTTTATGTAATTAATGCCTGATTTTATTTTTATCTGGTGATGGCCTAATGTAAAATGCATACACATTCCAGAGAACAGTATCCAGAAACTCTTCCCTCCAGCTGATTGTTCTTAAGCACTCAGCTACTTTCAGACAGTCTTGCCCCATGACTCATATACTCCTGGCAGAGTAGTGACTTGGCTTCTGCAAAGGCAAGGAAAGAGCTGTCACCAAAAAAAAACCCCTAGCCTAGTGGTCAAAGTATTTGCTTGGATGTTGGTGGTGCCAATTAAGTCCCCTTCGGGCTGAGTTTCCACTTTGAGTTTGATATAACATCTGTACAAGTTGTTAGTGTGAATGCAAACACATATTACTTCCACCGTCAGTCTTAGTTACAGACTTGACCAGGTAGGACTCCATAAGGGCTTCTGTTGAGAACATCCAGATATCTAGGACATCGGTCTGCCCAAACATGCATCACTTGCAGTAGAGCTTCAGCTGAAACACAGTTACTTGCTTCTCCAGCACGGGCCTTTCTAATGTGTGTGACTATACTTAAGACCCCCAGACACTTTCGGACTAAGAAGAGGAATTTTTAGGAGTAAAGATGCCTACAAAACTCATAGCCTTGGAAAGGCAGCAGACTGTGCAAGCATTTTATTGGTCTTAAGCTCACAAAGCTACTTAAATGTGAGATTCAGACAGCCTGAAGACTCTCAGTCTTTTTGTCCTTGATATCCAGTCCTTGCTTTTGCTATGAAATTCCTTGTCTACACCAAGTCCTTGTCCTGCTGGTATTTGCTTCAAAACTCAAATAATTTCTAATGATCTTTGGTATTTTTAAGTATGTATGAACACATACACCTGTCTGCACACACTCAGCAGCACACATGTCCTCTTCGCATCCTGCT
>NW_009953923.1:2221613-2234287 GCF_000747805.2 Chaetura pelagica | reverse complement strand
GCTGAATGCAAACAACCTCTCTATATGCCCTGATTGGTAAATATATCCCTACTTTCCTGTTCAGCTCTGGGCATTAACTCAAATCACAGCATAAGTTTAATTCTCAACTAAATGAAAACAGTATCTTGTAGAAGTTGTTTGCATCAAGTTTCCCCTTTTTTTATAGTCCCAAACTGAAAAACTTTGTTGAATTCATAGCAGTCTATAACAATTCTGGTTCCTAACAGATCTGTGTTAAACTCTGCCGCAGTGGTTACATTTGCCTCAAAATGGTACAGAGTATTTATTTTTGAGAGTGACTCTTGTTCAGGTCAATTTTGATGGTTGTGTTTCATTTAGAGCTTTTTAATTCCACCTTCTTTCTCATCTAGAAGCAACTGTAGAGGCCACAGTAAAGCTTTTCACCTAGAGAACTGGCAGAATTTAATCCACTCTGAGGCAATATTTTGCTTGTGTGTTACCTGCTTTCGTTAAAGATAGTTTGAAACAGAAGTGGGTCCAAGTTCCATGGGAGAGAGGTTTGTG
Organism: Chaetura pelagica; assembly: GCF_000747805.2. NCBI lineage: Eukaryota > Metazoa > Chordata > Aves > Apodiformes > Apodidae > Chaetura > Chaetura pelagica. The sequence goes on along the minus strand of NW_009953923.1, from coordinate 2,233,762 downwards.
GTGGCCTTCATGGTTTTGTTTTATTTAAGTTTTTTCTGTTCAGACGAAAGTCTAACATAGCACCCCAGGAAGTGGGGAAACTTTTTTCTGTTAACTGGACTCTGGTTTTCTAGTAGCAATGGAAAGCTGGTCTGCATTATAAATCAAAACCCTAAGTGGTAAGGCTCATTCTCTAGTCTAGTCATGATGAACTCAGGAAGAGACCAGCCGGTCACAAGGGCAGCTTTTGGGGATCTCAGCATGGAGTTGACTGTGGTTTGGTCCTTGGCACAAATCAGACCTACATGTTCTCTTTCTCTCAGGGACAGGGCACAAGTGATGTGAGAGACTGTGTAAGAGCTGGGTTCCACCCAGTAGGAATATGTGGGGTGCTAGATGAGTTGGTTTTGTGGCTACCTGTGCTGGTTTGGTTCTGATATGGTTTCAGTAGCAGGGTAGGGGCCTCAGGGGTGGCTCCTGTAAGAAGCTACTAAAAAGCTTCCCCCCTCAGGTAGCCAAGACCAAAGCCATTAGAGAGACAATAGATGCACCTCTGAAATTAACATATGAACGAGCTGCTATAAGACCTGAGCAGAGAGCAAGCAGGATGGGCTGTGCTGGAGAGGTGAAAGGCAGTGTCAGGGTGAAGATCCCAAGGTTGTTGAGAAAGAAAAGGGGAAGAAGATGCCCAAGGAGAAGATTCCCTGCAGCCCATGGGGAGATGGCAGGCTGTCCTCTGCATTCATGGAGGAACGTGGTGGAACATTCCCTGAAGGTGCCAGGAGGGGTGAATGTGGACTTGCTGCCAGTGAACTTCGATCTGCAGCCATGGAGGACCCTACACCAGGGAAGGGGACTGTTCCTGAAGCAGCCCGTGACTCTGTCGGAAGCCCACTCTGGAGCAGCTTGCTCCTGATCTCGTGGGAAGGACTCATGAAGGAGAGGTTTGTGGAGGACTCTCCCATAGGAGGGACCCCATGGGGAAGCAGGGAAGGACTGTAAGGAATCCTTCTTCCTGAGGAGGAAGGAGTGACAGGAACCACCAGGCTGTGAACTGACTCTAAACCCCATCCCCTGTCCCCCTGTGCCACTGGGGGAAGGAGGGAGAGAAACTGGGAACAAAGTGATTTGGGCTGGGGAGGAAGGGAGGGGTGGGGATAATGTATGTAAGCCCTGCTCTTTGTGTTGTCTGTGCCCTGTGGGCATTTGATTAGTGTTAAATTAGTATTTATCCCCAAGTTGAATCTGTTCTTCCCAGGACTGTAAATGATGAGTGAACCCTCCTTGTCCTTGTCTTGACCCATGACTTTCTAGTTGGTCTTTGTTCTTCCCATCCCAGTGCATTTGTGGAGGCAGGGAGGAGAGCTGAGCGAGCAGCTGCATGGTTGGTTCTTTCTTGTTGTGTTATGCTCAAACCACAACAGTACCTAAAGATGTAGAGTTGAGCAAAGCAACTGGAACAAGGCCCATGATCTGGTACTAGAACTATGGTACTATAGTACTATGACTGTTCCCTCAGCTAGCTAATGCCAACAGGTGACTGACATGAGTGGAAACATGCCAAGTTGCTGCAGCCAGATCCAGAACGAGACCTGTATTCCAAGGCACAGTCAGACTGCCACCTATTTAATGTTTTGTTTCTTTTGATATTGTGGCAGGAATTCTTGTCTTTCTTTTAGTAGAAGTAGACTTGATTGGCATAAGAAGCCAGTGTTGTTTACTTCTTTCTGTCTTTGTGTTTTTTTCAGCTCTGGGATAGCTTATTAGAATTTGTTGTTTCAGTCTACAATTTTATTTTTTTTAATTGAGTCTTGAAGTATGACTGAAGAATGGCTTTTTTTTTTTTTCTTTAAAGCCTGTCACTCTCAGTGTTGTCATGTATCTCTATAGGTAAATGCATTGCAGTATTAGCACAATCCTTATTGCATGCAAAGCTGACCACTTCTGTACAGAACTGAACTGTCCCATATTCCATAAAAGGCTGCTCTGCAGCCAAAAATCACAAAAAACACATCATGGTTTTGAATTCAGTACCCTGCCATGTCTTTCTTTGACTTCCATGGGCTCTGGATCCAGTTTGGCAGTGTTGCTGATACTATTTTGGCTTCTTTCTTTCTGTATAAAGATAAACCACTTTTCAAGTGAAGTTTCGGGTAGTCTCTCAGAAATGTTCTCTGTATGGTGTCAGCAGAGAATTCTATGAAATATTCTGCTTAATGGAAATATATTTCCTTGTATTCGTTTTGAGGTAAGTTCTGAATAATCACTAATGGTTGAAAATATTACGTCATCCAAGAGCCCGTTTTACCTTCTAGTAGCTGTTGCACACAGCTTCTTAGTGTACAGAGCCTTTTGAGGTAAAAAACACTGAATGTAGGTAAAGTATCTCCCACTAGTGTCTATATACATGTGATGTGTAAACACACACGCACAGACACATGTGCTCCCCTACTGACAGCGGATGTACCTAGAAATGTTCTTTCACAGCGCCATCACACTGGCTAATGTGGTTCTTCCTAGAAATAAGAAAAGCCAAATTCTGATGAGTTTTTTGTGTATAAACCATCAAAGAATTGAATGACTTCCTGACTTCCTTATTTGTCAAGTTATGACACAGTGGATGCTAAATCTTGGGTTCTTCAAAACACAAATGTTTTAGCATCAAAAAGAGGAGACTCTAAAATAACAACATGATAGTGTGTGGTACAAGTGACCAAGATTTGTGTCTTCTATAAATAGATAATTTTTGCGTGATGATTTAACTAATTAAATAATATCAACAATCCTTCCACTTTCCACAAAACAATTCAGCTTGTGCCTAAAACGGAGACAAATGTGAATAAAGATATAACATTGGCCCTACCGTGTGTGCTTCATGAGACCCACAGTACTTGAAAGGATGTCATTTTTATATATCTGAAACCTTTTGTCGAGAAATAAAGTGCTTTCTAAAAGCCACCAGCCTAGTTTGGTTCACTTTTACTTTAAAAGGGAAACTATTTTAATGTTTCTATAAACAGACAAAATATAGTCATCTTTCTCTAAGAAAGAAGTGTCCTCTCCAGTTATACCTGTCTCTGTGATGGAAGTGAAAACAGTTACCTAATCATGGAAGAACCACTACTCAAAAAAGAGATTAAACAATTATAATTATTCAGTCCGATATTATCCCTGGAAACTAAAGCACCTTGTATAATGTCGTGGTTATTAACTTCTCCATCATGGTTAGAAATAATAATAATAGGTCTTCAGAGGCAGATTAAAGAGAGTCCTAGCCTTGCTTTATAAATGCAGATACTTAGCAATTGGTTTAACGATAGTGATGGGAAAATACAGTAAGACAGTTCCCAGCAAGTAAAACAGACACACTCCTCTTCCGAATTAAAAGTACAGGATGAAATTTAGGTTGGAGACATTGTACAAAGGCTAAAAAACCCTACCATCACCTATTTTGGTATTACACCTTTTGGACAGGCATGTATTAGAAGGGCAGTCTCCCAGTGTTGGAGGTTGCTGTGCAAGGTACTGCAGGGTGCAAAGAGGCAACATTCCTCAGGTCTTTGGGGCACCCCTGGAGGGCAGAGAGGTGGAAGTGGAGGCAGAGAACATCCCCACTGCTGGAACAGAGCAGCTCGGGGTGATTCCGTGTGCGAGAGGACAGAAGGCAGCTGAAGGTCTGCCTGCACTGCACAGAGCGGGGCTACCTTGGGCTGCCTGGAGAGGCACAGAGCAGGATGCAAGGAAAGTGCCAGAGCTCATGATCCTGCAGAAGTGCCATCATCTTGTAAGTTGGTGTCACCTACCCTCTGAATTGACACTTCTGCCCTGCTCAGTTCTGGTTATCAGTCACTATTCCAAACTACAGGTGCTAAAAAAATTATTAGACAATTTTTTTTTTCCTAAGCAATTTTTGATACTATATGGACATCATTTTAAGTAATGCTACACTGTCAAACCAATGAATCATTTTTAAGCATATTCATTTAAGAAATTACATTTCTTCTTTCAGACTCTGTGGAGATTCAGCAGTGTTTCTTGCAGGTGAGAGAGAGGTGCGTTAGGAAGAGGGAGACTCTACAGTGGAGGCTGAAGCCAGGTTTCAATCAATGTGCAAGCCCAGATTTTTAGCTAATTCTGTCCTCTCTAGTCTCTGGTGAATGTGTCAAGCTCAGTCATACAGCTGATGAGAAATTTCTGCAAAGTTTGAAGTAAATAGAGCAAATCATTTGAGAGTCCCAGACCTGAAGAAGAAGCCATGCAGTAGCAGCTGCATAGTGAAGTTGGAAAGATTCCGTCTTAAATCCTCCCAAACAGTTTGAAGTAATAGATTTTTTGTGAAGTTGGGAGACCATGAAGCATCACTAAGGAGCTATGTTCTACATGCTGCACCATATATTCTATAGCTATATTCCCTCATTTTTAATCAAAAAGAAAGGACAAAAAGAAATGAAAAAGAGTAAAAAAGACTCCTTGAAGATAATGTGAAAGCTCTCTTAGTGAGAACTGGACAAAGTAACTGAGTCAAAGAATCATGTTAGGCAACTTTAAAAAAAACTTAGAAATAATTTTTCATGAGGCTGAAATGCTTTAAGCAATTACATGAGCCAGTGTCTAATGGCAAATATAATTAACATAATCAGCACCAAAAAGAGTACAGTAGAAACCACAATCACAAAAACAGAAGATTTGGAAGAAGATTTTTATTTGGATTCAAGGATATTTTGTATGAATTTAAACATCCTGCTAATTGCTTTTGTGGCATCATTTCTATGAAAGCTAATATTCTAAAAGGTTTTATAGGCCTCTTCAAAGTCCCCTCAGAACTAATTACAGTATAATTAATTTCATCCAGCTTGAGATGTCTAAAAGGATCATGTCTACATGTGGGCCAGTCAGATTCTCCTTACAGGCCTTAAACTGTTGCATAATGTCTTCATCTGTCTTGTACAGCACACTTATGGTGAAATAAGATCAGTTGCTGGGAGGAGAGGGCTATGCCTCCCTCACCCCATAACCATTCTGGAGCCCTCTCTGAATCAGCAGAGATGAGGGAAGCATAGGAAGACCCGGAGCCACAGCGTGACTCACTGGCTAGTAGATTAAAGAGTGCCAGGAAACATGGGTACTGGAGCTCAATTATCTGTGCTGTTAAATTATTAGAATGGTTCCTGGCATGGTTTTGACTTATGCCAACCAACTTTTCCTCAAGACAGTTCCTAGGCATGGACCGAAGACCCTTCCCAATAAGCATTTTGCACACAGTCACCTTTTTTGGGAGGCTGTGAATTTAATAATATGGGCTGGACATAGGCCACTCTGTGCCTGTTGGTCTCAGTGCCAAAGGAACATTTCCTGTCCCATTTAATTTCCTAGCACAGACATAGCCACTGTGTTACAGTCTGATCCCTGCTTTGTTTCTGTAGCTGTGCAACTGAGCACTGGTCTGTACTTAAAGTCTGTGGCAAACCGAAATGTAGTTTTTTGTGTCTGTTACTCAACCCCATTCCTAAACCTCTGGTTTTTTTTGAACTGTATGCTATTCACACAGCAACTATATTTGGAAGAGGCGTGTATTGTGCAGATCCGTTTAAATTAAGCAGTTATCTGAAAGTGAAAATCTGCTCTATAAAATAAAGGGAAATTAAATGAGACTGACACAATACCTAGATCACATTGCTAGTGAGCAGATACTTTCCACTAATTTGATTTTTCATCAGAAACAGGTACCATGAAGTGTAGGATTGAAACTCCTGGGGCTAGATAGTCTCAGATAGCAACATCTGTCAAGTATAATAAGGCAGAAAGCTTTAATTCAAAATAAAGTATCTTTCTTCTTTTTACTCTAAATGCAGCTCTCCCCTTGCTTCTCAATGAGGTTATTTCCTTCTTTAGGGGGTCAGACACAGACTCTGCAGACTTTTGCTGTTGTTCTTTTTGTTTCTAATGCCTCTTAGACACATATTAATGTATTTTCATCCTGAAGTACTGCCTACATCTATTGACATTTGAATTGTTAGAAGCAGTGATCTGCAGCTATTGATATCATTCTTATCTGTTATCATCCCATCTTATCTGGGTAGTGGGAAAAGAAAATGTGCACTGGAAAAGGAGCATAGTTACTCCTTTAGGTATATACTCCTTCCAGTCTATGAATTAGTCTTTTAACATGTAGCTTAATCTATGAAATACGAATATCATAGGGTATCTTCAGAACATGTGGAGTAAGCTGAAAAAGCTAAAGGGGGAAAGGAGCTAATTCGGCCCAGGAGCATTTGGTGACAATTAAAAGGAGAGACAGGGTGTGAAACCCAGAGGACTTTCAGGGTGGCAAGGAACAGACTGGGAACATGAGGGAAGGCAGAGCACATGGGGACATGGTGGGGCAGCAGGCCATGTCCACCTTGGCACTGGCACATGAGCAGCAGGGCGTTAGGCATGTTCAGTGGTGCTGTCAGGGGGGCCACTGACATGTGCCAGAAAAGCAGAAGCAGGGGAGAGCAGCGAGGAGGTGGGGGAACAGCTAGGAGGAACCTGTCTGGTCTAAGAGAGGAACTAAAGAGGCCAGGCAGGGTGAAGAGAAGTGAGGAGGAGGTATTAAATGAAACGGCTAAAATGACACATGGTCACTAAAGCCTAAAACCTCTAAAGTATCTAGGAGTCTGTGCTGAATTCAGGGTCTCAGTCAACATGTGAGCATGAGCTCCCTTCTGTGGAGCGATCACCATGTGCCACATTACGTGTTTGTCAGGTATTCAGGAGGGGCACAATTTAAGCGAAATGTACCAAGGCAGGTGCTTGCTTTTCTCATCCTAAAAATGGGACTTTATCAAGTAGCTCTTTATCAAGCACTTTCTCTCCCAGCAAGAGAGCCTGTCTCCTGGTGGCATGGCCTACCTTAGCAAAGTGTTTTTTCATTCTAAGTCAGAACTGTGCTAAAGAGGAAGCGATGATCTAGTTGTTCAGCCTCACCATATCCTGTGTTCAGAATAATTTTCATTTCTACTTATCTGCAAATGTTAATGGAATGTCCACAAATATTTTCTTGGTTTCTATGGTAAGAGAAAGAGTGAAACTGTGTCAAAGCCACTGCATCATGTGCATCATTGTGTGCTTTTTAGGAGAAGACCTTGACCACTAAAGGAGTCATCTATCGCATTATTTGTATGCAAACTGACATTTGGTACATTTTGATCCATTTCGGGTTCACATTTTGAAACACAGGTTTACATATTGCAAACCATAAAAGTTACTTGGTCACTTTTATGATTACACAGTAATGATAGAGTATATCAAAAGAGCTTAACAGAGATTACTTCCTTTTTGACCATAAAGCAATCAAGCATTTCCTGGAATTTACCTGTAAGACACTGGAAATTTATTTTTTTTTCACTGCTTTTAGTTTCCAAGTTACTCAGAACTAAAATCTCCCAGGGCCCTGTGTGCACAGGCATGGAGCGTGGCAGGGTGCAAGCACTTGGGGAGCTCTGCCAGTAAGTGATCACATGGCGACGCAGCTAACGCGCTGCACACTTCCGCAGCCTTCTGAGAACAGCACTCTTCCCCCTCATCCAGCGCCCAGGGACCAGCCCCCAGCTGGGACACTCCTGTCAGGAAAGGAGCAACTGTCCTGTGCCACATTTCCCTGGAAAAAGGACTTCAGTTTGGGGCACACATTGTCACAAATATTCAGATTGACTCATAGCCTTGCATCCCCCAGTCCTTTGCCTACGAGAGTGAAGAGCCTTAATGTGGCAGAGTTGGTGGGACTGGGGGAAATAAAGCAGCCTTTCACTCTGTGTGAGAAGAGCTGTGTGAATCTCAAACCAGGAATCATGAGGTTTGGTGGTATTCCCAGAGATCAGAGATCACACAGCTCTTGCTCCTGACACAATGCCCAGCCATTCAAATTGTTATTAATATGGTTATGTCTGATTTCTCAAGAGTAAAAGTGCAGTTCCGTTCGAGAGGTAAATCTGCATCAGGAAAAATGTGTATGTGTTTTAGGAGGAATTCTGTCTGACTCAGATAGGGGAGCTTCAGTAAAAATCCCTGACCTCCAGTTAAATTTGTCTTCTTTTCTTGGAGTGAATCTCTGAAGAAACCTTTCTGGTTTTTATAGAGAGAAATATTTTGGAAAACATACCAGCATCACTGGTATGCTACCAAAGCAGGAACAAGAGAAATGGAATTAAATAATGCCCAATTTCCACATGGGAGTCTGTTTCTGCAGACAGGTATCTGGAAGTCCAGCTTGCCAGTGCAGTACTTTGCACTGTGTTATTGAACTGTTTCAAAGACAAATTTTATGAATAGAGATCAAAGTGTATAAGAGGACTGTTAGCAAATATGACCACTTGTGCAAATATCCGTGAACCTCCCTTCAATAGCCATTCAGAAGTTCCAAAGGCTGTCAGGGCATGTAATGATTGTAATAAATGTTGTATTTGCTTTTGTTTCAGCTGGCTTTGACCAGCAAATTCGGCTGATTACTTCCATTGTTATTTTTGCTTAGAAGACAATTATATTGTTATCATTTAAAAAGCCCCATCTTCTTAGATGTTTCTTTGTACTGGTCTTGAAATTCAAAACTCACTATCCTAGTTAACATAATTTTAAAATTTATTTTCATTCTTATCATTGCATTTGTTTCTTTTCAGTGTTTTTGCTTTGTTTCATGCTCCTCCAGAATGCTGCATCTCCTGTTGTGTTTGTTGGAGAAACAAACCAGTAATTGTTGCAACCCTCCCTGCCCCTAGATAAATAGTCAGAGGTTTAAATTATAGCACACACTAAGAAAATACTGGAATTTAGCTGACGATCCTGTGTTCTTATGGCTGGATTACAGGAGCAGGATAGTCTCATGGTTCTGAGATTATATTCTAGCAATTTAACAGCTCAGGCAGGATTGAAGAAGCTCCTTGTGTTCTTTGGTAAATACACTGAAGATACACTCAGCTTCATCTTTATTTGGTCTACTAGTGGGAAACAAAAGGATAAATATAAACTGTCTCATCTCTGTTGTGGGTCCAGTGTGCAGGACTTATCAAAGTACATCAATGGAGCAGTGCCAGTAAAATTCCCACTGAGTCTGTACAACAAATTGCAACATGACCACCATGACAAGAGCAGCCTAAAGCAGATGCTGTAGATGGCATGTATCTGGGAAAAAGTGTTTGGAAATAAATTATGAGAGAAGTTAGTGCTGGTATAACCAGCAGCATGTGGGCAGAGACAGTCACACAACTATAAAAGTCAGGAATCTGCCAAAGATCCTTATGGTATGTTGCTTAGTTGAAACTGATAGTTCAAGGTACCTCTGTGTGTGAGGAAAGCATAATGGGCAGCACTGAATGCCTTTTGTAAGGGACAACTGTGGGGAGGGTTTGACTTAATCTGTATCTAACTGATAAAAAGAAAAGTTAGGATTTCTCCAGCTGCTTCCAAGAGACCTTTTGAAACAGGTCAGACATGTTTATTCAGGTCAGCCCATAAGCTTGAGATAACCCCATTTCTTTTACAAAAAATACAGTGTCCAGATCTCCACTGGAGAGTGTTTGGGGTCTGTAAGTTGTAAAAGCTTCCAAGAGTTGTTCTGGTAGTGTGCTGTGGTATCGTGATACACATCAGTGCTGTACTCTGATACTGGTTTTTAGTTATACCTTGAGCTGCACTGATCTTGACAAGAAGTGGTCTCACTTCCCTACTCATCACTGCAGCTATCCATACTGAGATTTTTCATACAGGACCCTTTTTTATGCAGTGGCCAAACCAGTCTGACCTAATCATTAAAGATTTTACAGTCTGGATTTAAGTACATGGGAGCTGTATACACAACACTTACGAGGCTATAATTCTGTAGCTAAGCGTGCTCTCTCTTATGTTCCTTTTTGTTTTACAGGTTGTTACTTTGTGGTATAGAGCTCCTGAAGTTTTACTTCAGTCCAGCTATGCAACACCAGTTGATCTTTGGAGTGTTGGCTGCATATTTGCAGAAATGTTCCGTCGAAAGTAAGAAATACAGTTTTATTTTCTTCATGTTTATCATTTGAAATCTGAAAAATGTGCAGTAATGTCTCATACAATACACTGGCTCATGCTTATATTGGAAAGGCCTGATAGGATGTCTTATTTGCAACACAAAATGTAAATACCCATTGTCAATTCATACTTACTGCCATCTTGGAATCTTTCTTTTTTGATGGGAGTCTGCCTCAGTTCTTGGTCATGCTTGTATGAGCATGGTTGAATTCCTGTTACACCTGAATCCAAATGCAGATTAAAGTGAGCTAGAGAGGCTATTGATCAATTTGAGTAAAGCTGGATTCTGGAAAGGATTTACCCTGAGGAAAGCAGGGCATGGTTGTCAGCACTTTTCTTGTTCTGGAGAAAGGAAACAGAGGTTCTTCTTTTTAGGAACAAGCTACTTTGTTAGCCTGAGTGCAGGGTAACAGTCATGTTAAATGTAGTCCCTCCAAAAAAAGAGTTAACACTTTTTTTTAGCTGATTTGAAATTGGCTGTCAGAACTGTCTTGCTACAAAATACCACCTCTGGATGCAGTTGAGTTGTGAATACGAGAGGAACACTTGCATAGTTGTCTTTTCCCATGGAAGGACACTGATATAGAGGTTGTACCATGTAGGGTGTGGAGAGGAACAAACCCCCAAGAACCTTTATTTACAAGGTAAATTGGTCTTGATATGAACCTGCATTTTGGTTGAGTTTGCTGCAAAACATTTGTGTTGTCATCACCTGGATGATCTCTGTGTAGGAACTGTAGAGAATTGTGTTAACACCCACTGTGAGATGAAAGAATATACATGAAGAAAATGTTAAAGAAAATTATATGCTGAGTGACCTGAAAACCAAAAATCAGTGTAAATTACAATGAGAAGCCATACTGCAAGGGCCTTGAGAAACAACTATTAATTTATACAATGTAAAGTTAAAAATCCTGATTGAAGTATTGCAAAATAACTTTGGGATTCTACTACTTAATAATGTTAGTATATGGAAAAATCATTTTTCTTGGGCTTTTTGCCTGGTCAAATGGCCTGGGTAGAATTATTATTATACTCCACCCTCTGTCTCTGACTCAAAAATGAGATCAGAAAATGAGAGGGAAAAAAAATGTATTTTAGGAGTGTCAATTAAACCCTCCATTGCAAACTTTTGAAGATTTAGTCTTATCCCATATACTGCTAAGTTCACAATAGCATTAAGCCACTGGTATTTTTCTGATTTAAATAACAGTCAACAATTTCATTTTAGCATTTGCAATAAGAGTGATACAGGGCAAGTAACTGAATACAGAACTTTATTAAGTGCTCAAAAACTTTCATTTTTTTCTCATTTAATTTGCAGTTTTCTGACAGATAAGAAATATTGCCATAAACAAACACCACTATTTTAATTTTATTTTTCATTTTATAGTGTATGAACCTCACTGACTCTCCAAATCCAACACAGTAAATTAAATTAGAGACAGTTAAGTTTTCTACTTGTTTACAAATGTAAATATTACATTATTGGCAAAATCAGATTATTTTTTTAAATAGAAATGGGAACTAACTTGAAGCATGGTTTGATAAAACCAGGACTTCTAGTATTCTTGCCAAATGCAGGGTCAGTCTGACATTCTCTGTCCTAAATTTGGGAGATTGTCAAAAACTGTAGAGGTCAGGAATCTGCCAAGTCTGTATGTACTATGTTGTTTCATTGGAAACAATATGACTTTCACATACTTCAGGATCCAAGCATGATCTGAAAGACTAATCTCAAGGCTCATTGCCATAAAGCTACAATGAGCAGCACTGAATGCTATCTCCATGGACTGTTATATTGGGTTAATGTTGCAATACTCTCTGTAGGATATATATTGTCTTTCTGATTCTCCTGATGGATTGCAAAAGAAAACACGTTAATGTGACCTTGGTAGCAATAAACTGTAAAATTTTGCAAACTCCATGGATTACTTCCAAAGTATTGAATAAATGCAACAGCTATTTCTACTGGAAAATGGTGGTGCCCTTGGGTAATCACCAGTCTGCATTTTCACTGCTATTTGTAGGATAAAAGTACAAGAATGCGACTAAAGCATAGAAATAGATGTTGATCTGATATTAACACAACCTATACTTTTTAATGTTTTACTAGGTATTTGTTGCCTTCT
>NW_009953923.1:2212875-2221593 GCF_000747805.2 Chaetura pelagica | reverse complement strand
TTCCCTACTCTCTTGCTTTCCCTTTGAAAAATTTTAAAGCTCTTGTCATTTTAAATACACTTATTGAGACTTCTCTGGACATATTTGTATCATGGAGACTTCACTGAAGTGGATTTCAAAATAAAACACTAGACAGCATCACAAAACATAACAGAATCATGTTTAAGCCAATAAGATATTTGACAGTTTCAGTTTACAAGAATATAGTTTTTTAAGCTGTTACAAACACAGTCAGGGTGCTGTAGGTTTGGACAAGTGTAGGAGAGAGGTGATCTCTGTGAGAATAGCCCAGTCCCTGTTACAGATTGCCATGCCTCTAAAAGTAAGACACCTCCTATAATTTAAATCATCCTTAATCCAAAACAGTTTAAGAAAAAAGCAAACAAAGTATTTCTTTAAGAAATAGATCTGAAATACACAGAGGTGTATAGAGGAATTCACAGACACAAAAAACAAAATAAATATCTATCTGCCTAGATACACCTAGAGTAAATTTGAACATTGCTCTCAGCTTGGCTGATTCAGCTACACAAATGACACTCTTCAGCTAAGGACTCTGTTCTTTCTGCAATCTGTGGCTTTTAGAAAGTCACAGCTATCTTTAAAACATGCACATTTTAATGATGCTGCAGATTTGTAGGCTTCTGCATGCATGAATGCACAAAGGTTGTATCCTGAAACCCTTCATACAGATTCCCATGGATACTGCTCTACTTACAGGCCAGCAATAAATTGCTCAATAATCACACGTATGTGTAATGTATGCAGAAACTGTTCTGCTTTGTGCATCTTTTTCTGTCCATGTGACTGGTGGTGAGAGCACACCCAAATAAAGTATGACTTGAAAATATCCTTATATGGTAGTTTCAGTTTTTAAATTTCCTGTCTAATGAAGTAGGTTGCAGTGACTTCAAGACAGGTTTGGATGGACTGCCCTTACCTAAAAGAAGTGTAAACGTATTTTTCACAGTGACTGTTTTCTTTGAGATTTAAAAGCTATGGTGTATTGATAATAATAAGGAAAATTGTAAGGTGTGCTATGACTTGTCATCATATGACAGAATCCTTCAGATACAACTGGCAGGACTGACGAGTGCCCAGAGGCATGGGGGCATCCTTTGGCACAGCAAGCAGATTAGCACTTTTTTATGTTTAGGTAAAAATAAGGATTAATTATAGAAAAGCTTCACTGTGAGGCAGAGCATTTTCTTGGCCATTAGGGAAGAGCCTTGTACCTCCTATTCAGTGAACAACTCATTAAAGAGGAAGGCAAACATGGGAGTAGAATCCACTTCTGTCAGGATCCATGAAACTCTTCCAGCTGGCTCAAGCACTGCAGGCAGCTCCAAAGTGGGAATCCATGCAGTAGTGTTTTAGGGAAGAAGGGACTGTCTCTCTTCTTACTTGGATTAAGTAATACTTAATCAAGGTGAATGAGCGTGAGAGGGAAGTAAGACTGGAATATGAATCTGGGTGAATCTAGCAAAGAAAGCAGGGATCACCAGTCTTGGAATCTTTTCCGACTAGGCAGTCTCAAGAAAAACGTCAGAATGTTTTGATGCTTAGTTCTTCGTGCATCTATACATGCCCAAGTTTCAAAGGCACAATCCTACATGATTTCAATCCTGCACAGACTAAGGTTTTATTGTGTATGTGGGACTAATGAGTCAGATATCTATATAATAATTCCAGCTAGGCCATTTAACTGCACAAGCAACTGAGTTTGTCTTCCTTTGTAGTAAATATAGAGCTAAAAATAATCAGAAGAGACCATCAGTTTTTGTAGCCTTTTGTAGTTATATTCACAGCCCAGTCAAGATGAAGAAGTCGTACATTTGGGACTGGCTAGTGTTGTGACTGCATGTGCAATCTTCACGAACATTACAGGTACCAATTCAAACCCAAAACTTAACAGACAGTCCTGTCCCAAAAATCTTTCCCACCTTCCCTGTCAAAAAGTTAAAAAGTTTTATCTCAGTGCCCCACACTTCACCCAGCTGGGAGTGAATTTAATTCCACATACATGCGTTTTAACTGAGGCTGTTCACGTACCAGCTCTACAGTGTTTTATTCAGCCTGCTGTTGGTAAGATCATCAGTACCAGATTTTTGTAAACTACAGGACTGGCAAAAATAGCATGAGATTGTTATTTATTAATTTTTAAATATTAAGTCATGTTTTCAGCTTAGTCTGCCTGCTCCTTATGTATGAGAGACAGTAACTGCATTACCAACCATGCTTGAAAATAGTAGCAACAGGTAAGAGATATGTGACTCTACTGAAATACCTACAAGGAGACAAGTCCCTCGTGGGCACGAACAATGGACATAGGGAAACAAGCTATAGGCACAAAAATAATCTCTCAATGGTATAAATTTGTCCAATTAGAGGAGTTACATCATTATGTGTAGAAAAGCCATTACCCCAGGACTTGGTTGCTCTAGGTACTGTGTACAGATGTGATGCTATCAAAGCTTAGAGCCTCGTCTGGTGAACAGGCTCTGATGTGAGTATGGATTTGGGAACAACAAGCTGCCTTTAATCACAAAACATTTAACAGGTTTAACAAAACTAGCAATACACAAAACTAGCAATACACACATATCCATTCTTAGATACAAAATCTTTACAATTACAAAGTAATTGTATAGTATATTTCGCACTAAAATACAGTAAATTCTTATTCCCCTTTGCAAACAAGCCATAGATTATTAGTAGAGTTTGAAATGCAGCCATCAGATCTATTGCATGTGCTTTTTCTGTGTGAACTCCAGAACCAGGTGGCAGGATCAGTTTGTGTAAGGAGACGGGGCACCCACCTGCCCCTGGCTTCCACCTCTACTTGTGAACAAGGGAAGAACTGTCAACTTTGCAGCTTGTTTCAGTTAATGCTCTGTGGGATAGATATGGTTGAGTGGTTGCAGAAGAACAAGCCAAGTAATAGGAACACCTGTATCCAAAACAGGAAGCCGAATAGGAAAGTTTGGACTTCTATCACTGAGTGAAAAGAATAACTCTTTTTAGCTGGATCATGTGGTAATTCACTGAAATAATTGTTGAAATTAACCCTGACTTGGAAGGGGATTGCAAACTCTCTAGAAACAATTCAGTGTGACCGAGCAGCACAAAGAGTGGCAGAGCTGATTTCTGGCAATACTTAGCTGGAGTGATCTCTCTAAAAGCCTGTTACAAACTGGCAAGGAGGAGAGGGTATTACATAGTGTTGCCCCAGCTTCCGTTCCTTGCAATTCCTTTCGTGATCCTGTAGAAGCTTGCAGTTGTCTTACCTGTGAAATGAACCTCGACAGGTAACTCCTCAGGAATGTGAGAGTTTGATTCAAAATAAGGGTTGCAATGTCTGTGGGAGATGTGAAGAACTGTCAGTTGAAGAGCTGAGGCTGGAATTCATAAATTAACAAGAATTTAAGCCACTCTGCTCATATGGTTGTTGTTATCTGTCTGCCAAAATTACACACACAAACAAAAAAGGTAGTTTCAAAGGAAATCAGGCCATGAGTATGTGAGCTACTGTATGCATGTTCTTACCCAGAGAGGAGGTACATACTCCCATTTTTTACCAGTAGGCAACTAAGTGATAACTTGTGACAGAGCCTAAACGTTCTCTAGAGCTTTGAAAGGACAGCTTTTATCTCAGAAGAGATCTGCCGTCCAGTTCATCCTTGAGTCTGTAGTGCTAACTAGCAATAGTTTCATCATGCACTCACTTGGCCGGAACTATCTGTAGGTGCTAATCTCTCACAGATGTAGTCTTTTAAGGTTGTACTTTGAAAAACACAGGTATACATTGACAACATGTGTTGAACAACAGAACCACAGGTTCTCAACTGCCTAGGCATGTCCTTCATCCAGAGAAGGAAGCAGAGAGGACACTGGGCTTTGGGGCAAGTGATTCATAAAATTTTTGCTGTTGCAGACAATTGCTTGGAAATTTGAAGTACTGTGTCCTCTACTCCAGACATACCCTGGGCTAGTCATTCCTAGTGATGAGTTGCTTTACTGTTGAATGGTCTCAAGGAACTGACAAGGAATCTGTAGCTTTGCAAATCATACCTGATGGGAGGATTTATTTCTACTAAGTGTCCCTCACTTCAAATTAAGTAACAGTATGTCATCACTTAAGAATGTTTTCCATTAATATTGCTCAATTATTCAAAGCATTGAGGAGAGCAGAAGCATTAATTTAATGCCTGTAGTCAGCAATAAAGTATCACAAACTGGAACGTTAACAGTAAAATACTATGCAACTTAATATGGAGCTTGTTTTTCCAAGTACAATATATGTTCCTGCCATAGCCCAAGGGCATCAGTGCAGGCAAAGATGTGACTGAAGATGCTTTGGATTTGCCAGGACCAGAAGAGAGAAACCACATATTCATATAACACATCATAAGCAAAACTGTTTCAAACTGAAATAAATGGATATACTTTGCATGATTTATGTGGGGTAGGAAATAAAGGAAAAATCACCAGGATTTCTGTAGGGAAGGATTATATTCCTCATTTTTTGAAATTATCTTTATTAAGAGTTGCTTTGCACACTGTTGTGAATTGTCACCAAACTGAGTTTTTAACTTCTTGCTGTATGTATGGATATTGCCAAGGAAATCGTGGTCATACAGAGCGCAAGAGAAAGGCAACTCTGGCTGATAGTTGTGAAGACTTCAGTTCTCTTTTACCTTTCTGCACATACAAAAACAGTCCTATGAACAGAGTCTGAAGATAATGAAGAGACTTTCAAATATGGATACAGCCATGTATGAAATTGTGAGGCGTACTTCTATGACATGGCTTTGTCTCATTGCAGATGCATATTCTTCCTGTGCTTCAGCATATCAGATCATTTAGTCCTAAGTGTTTTAAGTAGACACCATAGCTATGCAGCAATAGGAGTATTTTGCTTTGCCTACTAGATCCTGGTTTTCTCCATATGGTAAAGTTTCTGCATTTTTTTCAGCTCTTAGCTTTAAACCTCTGGTTTTGTGCTCTGTTCTCTTATTTTCTGACATATTTATGAAATGCATTTCAAAAGCAGAGAAAGAAGGGCTCTGTAATATATTTTCAAATCTTCTTTGTGTTGAGGGGAAAAAAAAAGTATGTATAACTGGATATTGAGAGGGAAAGTATAATAACATCAAGACAGTAGAGACGTCTGGGCAAAAAGCAACTGAATAAATACAGCCATGAATGCTGCTTATAACTTGAGTTTTCTGTACAAACTGGCAAACATCTTAAATGTGGTTTAAGAGAGAACTGTTCTCTTTATCATGCAGCAATTTTAAACACAGACTTTGCAATCATATTATCTGGTGTTTTCCAGTGAACCTTAAAGCAATGTATCTAGTGGACCAAGAGCTCAAAAGTGTAATCATTCACTGGTCTGCTTGCTCACAGTTAGATTTTGGTAGCAGGAAAATTAAAAAACAACTTTTTTTCCCCTTTTTTTCTGTTTTGACTTTGTTCTAACAAGCAAAGGTGGATGTTGCAGCTTAGAACCGTAAAAGCTACACAGCTTGATTTGCAACCTTTGAACCAAGGTACTGTACAGTTCTGGCCTGCGTTTGTTTTTGCCATTTTTGGAAATTATCTTGTTTTGTTACAAGAATGATTTAAGCTGCAAGTGCCATAAAAGTTCACTACAGTCCAGACCAACTGTACTGGGAGAAGGTTCATTCCTTGGAAAGATCTTGTCAGTATTCAAAATTCTGTGCTTTGCACTTTTCCTCCTTTATTCTTCTGCCATTTGTGTGCGCATGGGTGTGTGGGAGGCTGATGGTTTTTCCAAACCAGACCTAATAAAACAGATTTTTTTCTTTCTCCCCAGATAGGTGGCTAGCCTATTACAAAGATTGTTTTCAAGCACTTTTTAAGTTGAATGGACCCAATCCACAATTTAGCTTATTGACCTTAGCGATCTGATGGAATAACAATGACATTTTACTTCAAACTTCACTAACAAAGGAAGACAGAAGACTGCACTTGTTCATGCTACTCCAGTTTTCAGATAAGCAGGATTTTTTTCTATTTAATCTGACCTCAGATGCAGAATTCCCATTGGCTTTGGGCAGAGTAGAGATGCACATTAATGGAGAGAAGGGCAAACAGTCAGAATAATAACACTAAGTATCAAGAACAAAATAGATGTAAGCTTCCAAGACAGCATCACCCCATTAACAGTAAAATACCCTGTTGGTTTTTAGCACGCATTTTCCCTCAAGTGTTTTTTCGCCGATAGTTTTCTAAGTGTCTACAGTTGGGCTGATTGATAGCCGTTAGTCAAATCCAGTAACTGTATCGGTCTGTGGTTGGAGATGAGTGGTGAGTGAGTGCCAGGCCATTCACTTGTGGTTTTCCTTCTGGTTTCCAGCTGTGCCAGACTTTCAGTCAGAGGAATAGATCTGCTGGTAAGGGAAACCGTTGATAAACCGTAGAAACCAAAAACTGTCACTACTCATGACAAAAAAACAGAAGGGAGCCTCGAAGCAGGGGTAAGGCCCACAGAACTGGTGTGAGTTGAGAAGGGAACCTAGAGGCATAAGTAAGAAGATCCACAGAACTGATGTTAGTTGACCGAGTTTAACTTGTCAGACCAAGCAGTGGCCAAGGGACCAGGAACAACTGGCTCTGGACTGGCAGCCACACACAGCTCAAGTCCAGAAGGAGCTCACAAGAGAGCTCCTCTCCTGGAAAGCTTCCTGTAGCTTCTCCATGTGCAGGTGGCACAGCACTGGTCTAAAATCTCCCTTAACACGTCATCCTTAAAAAAATGCACATTCCTTAGAGGGGTGATATTCCACTCTGTGACAATCTGAATTTGCCTGGCCAGAGGTCAGTGGAAAAGACCTTGTGGCTAGGAGAAAGAATACAACATGTCAGTCATTATGCAGATATTTGTGAGTCCTTGATATTGACATTGTAGCATTTGTAATGGATATTTGGAAATGCAGCTGGCAGCAGCAATGCCTGGCTGCCTCATGCTGAGCTGTGCTTGGCACAGCTGCCGGCCCGTCAGTATGAAGGTGCCACCACCTTCGTGTCTTTTGTAGCTTCTCAAAGACAAGGTAATTCCTTGGGTAAGTCAGAGGAGCCTGAGTGCTGCTTTGATGGTATCCCCAGCTGCAGGTGGCTTTCAGTGGTCACTTCACCAACTAGAGAACAGGAGAGGTGTAGAGCAGTGTTACCCATGCCCCATCCTCTCCACCCCAGAGAGGCTGCCCAAAGACTTTACTTTTGAAAAGGTCTCCTGGCTCTTTCATACAGCTTCCCTCTGCAGGATTTTGGCTAAGAGAGGCTTTGCTTTTTGCCTAGAGTTTAGCCGGGGGAAGCTCTGTGTACTTTTGTTTGACTTGTAATACAACTAAATATTGCTTTT
The DNA here is from genome assembly GCF_000747805.2 of Chaetura pelagica. Lineage (NCBI taxonomy): Eukaryota > Metazoa > Chordata > Aves > Apodiformes > Apodidae > Chaetura > Chaetura pelagica. The sequence continues at coordinate 2,214,203 of NW_009953923.1, read as the reverse complement.
ATTTACTTTTCTCTTTCATAAGAAAATGGCTACAAAAAGGTATTTAAACTCCCAAGTGGGTATATGGGATCTTTTTCTGGACACTGGTGCACTCTGGGGAGGGGAGAGAATGACTAGATTTTAACTGTAGTTCATGTTGCTGAGTACCCATGTGTGGGGTTCTTTTCCAAATTGAATGTTTTGTCAGAGATTTTGATCTGGGCGGCTTTACTGAGTTTTTCTGTATTTGATTGTCTGGAAAAGAAATCTGAAAATTAGCTACCATTGGTCAGTCGTAAAAACAGTATGTAATAATTTAGAAGGATATAGGACAAATCTGTCTTGCATTTGTGTCTTTTCTTTTCAACAGCTTCACAATTCTCCATACGTAGGTGCTCACCAAAGCTGTTACTTCTTCTTTACCTCTAAAAAACAAATCAATCATAAATCTGCATGAGAGAAGTGGAAAGTGCACCTAAAGGAGCAGACAACAGCAGGAGTTTAAAACCAGCTAAGGACAGCAGAGCAAAACATAACAGCTTTCTGAAACGTACCGCCTGATTGGCTGTGAGAGGAGAGCTCAAAATGTCAAAGAGAAAGCAAGAGGAAGTTTGATATTTAGATTTCTGGAAAACCATTTCTCCAGGGGAACTGCTGTGCTCAGAGGCAGCTCCCTGCTGCCTTTGTGGAAACACTTACCTATGCTGCAGTGTTCAGGCCACTGCAGGGAACTTTCCAGCTGGTCTGTGGGTCTCTGCTTCGGCTGTAGTTCCAGACGTCAAAGGCCTCGCTAGGGTCCTGATGTGCGGGGAAGGGAGGTGGCCACAGCCAGCCCGGCTGCCACAGAGCAGCACGTGCGGAAGCCACACGTGGCCGGAGCCACCTTTGCTATCAGGCCTTACGGTGCTGGTGTTGGCTGTGCACTGAAGAAGAGAGGAGAGACGTGGCAGGATACAACTTACGCTAGTCCCTGTCCTTCTTCCTGTGAAGCCACAGTTCACCTTGTCCTATGAATACGTGTTGTTGCCCTGCTTTTCATTTTCTGTTTGCACAAGGTCTCTGGTGCTGCCATCACATTTGCTTGTGTGCCCTGCTGGGCCTGCGGACTGGTGTTGGCTGTGCACTGAAGAAGAGAGGAGAGACGTGGCAGGATACAACTTACGCTAGTCCCTGTCCTTCTTCCTGTGAAGCCACAGTTCACCTTGTCCTATGAATACGTGTTGTTGCCCTGCTTTTCATTTTCTGTTTGCACAAGGTCTCTGGTGCTGCCATCACATTTGCTTGTGTGCCCTGCTGGGCCTGCGGACGTGCCGGCCGGTACGGGCGGGTCCAAGCCCGGCGCTGCCGTG
>NW_009953923.1:2203380-2212752 GCF_000747805.2 Chaetura pelagica | reverse complement strand
GGAGCTGCCATGGCAGCTGCCTCTGCTGGACACACTGCCAGGATTCCACAAATCCAGAGCTCTTGATGTCCATGTGTGACATGCCTGGCTGCCCTCTGATACTGGCAGCATGCTCCATTTTGCAGTCTACGAGGAAATGGCAATCTGGGCATGCGTCTTCAGACCATACGACTTCCTCCAGAAACTCATGCATAATATGCTCTGCTTCCCTTTTATGGGTGCACTGAACTCGTACTATCCAGAAGCAACTCTAAGGCAATCTCTGATTGCCTTCCTTTACTTAAATGTTTTCCATATTCATAGCTTCTCTCCTAACATATCCAGGTTTGTCAGTAATAAGTGCTTTTGGAATATAGACATTTGTTTAATACGAATTTCATCCAAGAGATTACTTCATTTCCACTCATTTATTCTACTGAGATGGAATAAATTGGCATGGAGATTCAGTTACTATTGATTTTGACTGAGGCTGAATCAGTTACCTAAAGATAAATTACTCAATCAGCTACATCATCCAGAATTTGACCAGCTATAGTGAGTTATCAGATCATTTTTATTACATTATATCTATGAAACAGGACACACTGCTCTATACAACTGAATAATTTTTAAGTGCTCTTTGTATCCAAATAATTGGAGTGCAGGCTTTCAGCATTTAAAGAAGTATACGTAGCAAAAGATTTTTCAGTAATGTTACTCTCTGTGGCTGTTAAATTAAGCCTGTTTGGTGGTGATGAATCATATGGTGCTGCTGTAAGAATGAAGATGCTCAGTTACCACTAGATCTCATCAGACCATGAGCATGGAAAGAGCATATGTGTGCAGTCAGAACTGTATCCTAGCTGGGTGTCCTATCCACTGAGGCACAGAAACAGGCTTGCTTGCTCCTCTCCTGCCTTGGAATTAGTTTTCCTTTTCTGGGAAGTAATTGCAAAAGGAGAAGTAGGTGTTGCTCATCTCCTATAACTTTTAAGAGTTTGATGGTGAGGTCATTTTGTCAGAGAGTGGAGTTTAAAGAGGGCCCAGACTTTTTTGGGACACAGAAATTACAGCCAACTCCATCTGGACCTTGGCAGTCTCCTTGTAGTGGTCATGAAGGTGATGAACAAGCTGGTGATGTGAGGACTGTTTGAGATACAGAGTGGCTCAAGGAGCTACCCGGTGCTCAGTGCTTCAGAGACAGAGGGAACACTCATTCTGAAAAAAACGGAATTGTATGCTATTCCCATTAAAATAATGTCAGATTATTTGTGGAGTTGTGCCACAGACAACACAGAAGAAGGGCTATGGCTCAGTAATGGCAAAGCAGAGACAACAACATAAAAATTGTCCCAAAATTCATTTGAGAAGCTTTGAAACAGACACAAATCTACAGCATGAAGTGTGTTAATGCTGCAGTTGCATAGAGAAGACTGGCATCTGAGAAGTGTCATCACTTGGAAGTTCTTTTTTGTTTTTTTCTCTTTAATATAAGAAATTAACTTCCTCTTTCTTTTGGTCAAGATTCAAGTGGTTAAAAAAAGATTTAATGTAAAATCAGTAATAGCTGAACACAGGAAGTAACAGGAGAGCTCTCGATAGGTGAACTCAGATTACTGTGCACTGTCATGGACTAGTGAATGTAAGTCTTGCAGCTTCTCCAGCCTGACTAACAGTGTATTGTATGGGACAAAGTATTGCTTATGGAAAAAATATATCTCCTTTAACAGTTTTCAAAAACTGTATCAGTTTTCCTTGCATGGTCGCTATACATTATTTCTGCCTTAAATGCTTATCTCAAGGTTTTCTGCAGGTGTTTATTAATTCACTGTAAGCCAGAACAGCTGCTAAAAATTAAAGTATTTTCTTAACACCATCCTTCTAATCCACTTTCATGTCTTTTGACACTCACTCAGCAGCTGGAGAAAAAGTTTGAGGTTGAAATTTCACCTCTTCTCACATAACAGTTTACTGTTTGGTACTGAAATGTTTTCCCTGCCTTTCTTGTCTGAAGGGTTGAAATCCCCTTTCAGAGATTTTATTTTTTTTTCTGACCAAGGGTGTTTTATTACAGCTGAAGGTGATGAGACATATTAGTTGAGGGGATTGGGGGTGGCAGTTCTGATGTTTCAGATTTATCTGAAAATTTAGAGAGGCTTAGTGCAACAGGTGCCATTAACACCTAATATGGGGGCCACAGAAGTTTCCATACATCAAAACATGGACTCCATACCACACTGGAGCAGCTCAAGCCCAGCTGGAGAGAAAACCCAAGAATTCTCTTTCTTAGCTTGCAGCATTTTCCCAAAGGAAAAAAAAAAATCCCATTTTCTTGGATTTTGTTTCTATTGAGAGTTTTGTGTTCTAGATTGTGTAGAACATTTTGAATTCAATGTTCCCCTTCAAATACAGAAATCTGGCATTTGTTGGAGCTCTTTTCTGAAGTCTCAGAGTGCCCATGCACAGCTTCTGTTACCTCATTGTCACACTGTCACTGTACTACTGCAGACAACAGAAAAGATTTTGTCTTTCAGATTTTTTTCACAGTGCTTTTGTAGTTGGATGTTTGCTCTTCTGCCTTACTCTTCCCAGCTCTAGAATTTTTTTTTAAAAAAAACAGTAATAAAAAATTGAGTAGTTACTTAGTCAAACAGATGTACTGCTTTATGTGTAACTCATCATGATGGAACTAAAATACCATTTCTAACACTATCCTTTCTCATTATTTTATCTTACCTATTTAGAGCATGAGCATACTTCAGCCTGAGACGCTCCTTGCTTAGCATTGTTGAGAAAGAAATAAAAGCCTAGAAAACCTGGGAACACATACCTGGATGTTAATTTGCTAAGTATCTTTGGGCAGATTGAGTGAACCAGTGTGTGATCTGTACCTTTTGCATTAACTTGCTTCTCCTTTAATATAGAAGAATCGAGAGTAGTTAACAGTCTTCTATGCACATTATGTATGCATAGACTTTCAACTGATATAAGAGTGACAACACTGCTACACATTTGCTTAAAAAGAGTTTATCCCAAGAAGAATCAACCTAATGGCTCAAAATCTTTTCATTTAAGGCTTTACTGGGAAACCAATCTGATTGACAATATATTCCATTTGTGGAATATGAATTGGATTTTAATTAGAGAGTCTCAGATTTTAAAACCTATTACATATCCCCTTGATGAAAACTAGTTACAGCATTAGAGGCACTCTCAGAACAAAGTCCATTTTTAAAGGGTTTTCTAGACAAGTAAATATGGTAAATATCAACAGATGAGCTTTCTCAGAGCCACCTTGACCTTGTAAGAAAATTTGTGGAACTACAAAAAACTAATTCTGTATCTCTGGAAATGGTAATTTGAATAGATTTTTACAATGAAATTTCACACAGGATAAAGGAGGAGATATTTCATGTAGAAGATTGCTTTCATTTCATTTGTGTATTACTAAGTCTTAGTTAAACTCCTGTTGCTTACCTTGAAGTTAGGTCCTTTGCTGTGATACAGATGTTTTAAAACCACTTCTTTAAAATACAGCATTAAGAGCACCTTCACACTGAGTACAATGTGTCATCTTGGAGTGCTGTCTGCTAGATTTTTAAGTGAGGAGTAGTTTAGGAGCTAAATGAAAAGAGTGGTGAAAAACAGCTCAGTCATGCTCTGGAAGGAAAATACAGGCAAATTCATACACAGGCACAAGCACCTGTAAGTGAGGATTTTCCTGAACTACACACACAGACACACACTGCCTGTGCATAGCATCCTGCACATTGATTTGCATCATTGCTTATGAGAGTGAACTGGAGAGGAAGGAGCCCTCTTGGCTCCTATCCATCTACATAGGACAGCCTTTATCTAATCCATAGTTCAGTTACTGCCTTCAAACTCTAAAACTGAGTTGTACAAGAAGACCAAAGAAGCATGGCAGTTTTACAGAATGCAAGTTTAGAAAGCAGATATGAAATAGATTCATGAGACAGAAGAGAATACAGAAAACTAAACAAGTGATCATGGGAAAAGCACCATCATATTGTATTTGTCATACCAGTAGTTCTTTCAGGATGCTATAAAAATGCAGAATCCTGCAGTTTAATTATAAAATTAAACTTCAAACTGCTGACTGACAAGCTAGATGTAATTTAACTGTGTGCAAGGTGGGTGTTTAATGTACAAATGGTTAAATCATATTGCTGGTAGAACTGTCAGTACAAATGAGGAATACTTCCTTATCCACTCCAAGAGACCTGTCCCCTTTTCCAAGGTCAGCTGTGTATGTTTTTCCAAGTCTTGCTTGAAATGTTCAGTTTTCAAAATCTCACTGTTTTATCATGCTCCCTGAGCTGAGCTAACAACTCTTCAAGCCCCAGTGAAATAAACGTACAGATCTTCTGGAGAAGCAAATGTCCACAGATAAGAGAGCTGTGACGTGTGTGCTGAGGGAGTAAGTGAAGGACATTCAACCTATCAAGGCTCTTCCATTGCAAAAAGTAGTGTTAAGTGATGAATGCTGAAGCAGTTCTGTCCAGGAATAGATGAGATCTGCCCACATCAGAGCATACTCTGGTCAAACATAGTATCTGCACTTACTTTTTGAGTTTTTTATATATGTGTGTGTGTGTATCCTTCTGTTGAAGCAACTTTTTTTCTTTCTTATAAGAGGTTATGAAACCAGATCTCACTTGGCTTGATCCTGGAGTCACTGATGTCTGTGGTAAAGATCCCTTTTATGTCAGTGGTGTGGGATGAGGCCCATTGTTCTGTTCCAAGGCCACCTGGGACCCTGGAACACAATGCTTAACATGAAAGGTAATGCAAGCAAAAAGCTTGCAAAATGTTAGGCATCAGGAAGGATTTTCCTTTGTCCAGTTCCAAAGGGAGCTTTGAAGATACTTACATTTTCTCTCATTTATGCTCTTTCTCTTTCTTTTTGCTGGCCCTGCTTTGGTCGTAAAGCTGTACACAGTGCCTCTGTTTGGTTTCCCTTTTACTAACATTTCCCTTTCAGTTATGTATGCAAAGGGAACATGCATATCTGTTTGCAAATTTCTTGTGATTTGTCCACTTTACAACTCTGGCTCTTGCCAGTCTGACAACCTGTATGTTAAAAACCCTCAGAAGGTCCAGCATCCCCATGTCCTAAAATCATTTACAGAAAAGCAGTGCAAATTTTTAATGATGAAAACCTACACATTTGAAAACCTACATTCATTTGATGAGCAATCTTAACCCCCAAGTGGATTGCCAAAATTATGCCTAGTCTTTTTTAGTGTGAGCTCTCTCACTATTAGTATTATTTTGTATTCTACCTTTTATCTCCACTTGCACACCAGTGGCTTGCAGCTTGCAGGCATACTTCTAACAGCTTCGGACCTGTTTATGAACAGCATTCTAGCAGCTTGCTGCACCAAGTGGGTCTTTCCCTTGTTGAATTTTATCTGCACACAGTTCAGAAAGCACTTTGCTTTCTTGGTTCAGGAAGAAATCCTTAGGAAATAGACTGTATGTGTATTCAGGGATCAGAATGTTATATTTAGTCCTAGAATTCATTTACTTCATTTTAAATAGCAATAGAGAACAAATTCCACACGCTGCAGCACTGACAGTTTGCAGTAGTTTTTCAGAAACTACCTGTTTTCCTTTATCTGCTTCTGTCTATGGGGTGAAATGAGAACCTCCAGAGAAAATTATTATTGGCATTCTTTTGATGCATTAGATCTGATTCTTAGAATAGTTTAATACTGACATAGCCCAAAGTATCTTAGAGATGTTGAAGAATTATAGCTTTTGAGTAAAAAAATCAGGCTGTTAAAGACTAAGATGAGAAAATCAAGATGGCTGCTCTGTTTTCTGACAGACTTTAGGTGGGAGACTTTCCTCAGTCATAGTGTTTATCTGTGTCATCTTCCTTCTTACATGCAAGAGAAGAGAAGTTTCTTCAAAGTTTTGAGCAACTTGTGATCAAGTATAATAAGCTCTACATGAAGTAACTTCTTTCTGTGCTGTGTCTGGCACCCACCCACACAAAGATATTATTAAAGGGAAAGGAGAGGGAGAAGTACAAAAAAATGTTACGTTTAAAGTGAGAACTCTGAATTGCACAACAGCCGAGGCAAGTCACTTGTGACTAGACGCGGGTAACTGACCAGAGCTTGCAATGTTGTCAGCTGTGGCCTGCTTTCAGAGTTGAGTTTTATATTGTGCCATATTCATTTTACCTATCAGAGGGGCCAATTATTTTAATCTTTAAGCCATGATACATTTTTTTTTTTTCCTTTTCTTTTGCCTTGGTTTCTCTTTTCGTGGCTGCAGTACAGACTTGTTCCGGGGATCTGTCAAAGAGAAACGCGTGGGAACAAGAGTGAGGAATCAGCTCAGAAATAATCCCTCTGAATAAAGGTTTCCATGGGACAGTCAAGATTGTGTTGTTTCTAGTAATCTTGTAATTCTAGTTTTAGGTCTTGTTTGTTTTTAATTCTAAAAACGAAAATATTTTCTTCATCACAAGTAACTAAGAACCTGACAAAATTATTTGCCAGCTATTCACATATAATAATATGAAAAGAGAAAAAAAACCCCATCATTTAAATATATCTCTGAGTCACAGACTATGTAGCTTGGCAGGTTTTCCTTGGCACGATGCAGGATTCCTTGGCAAATGTTTCTTGGCTTTAGCTTTTTTATTTTATTCACCATTACCTTGTTGCTCTTGTATACACAGACTTACACACTCCTAGACTTAACTGCTACAACCTGAGCAACTTCTAAATTCTTTGTACCATTTCCATGAACTGCTGCTGTATTGTTTCCTTTACTTTTTCTCTCCACTATGTGAAATTATCATGGACTTTCTCTTTCAATACTTTCCCCATCTAATCTAATGCCTTCAAAACAGCAGCTACCTGTTCGGAAATCACTGCACTTCTTCTTAACACTTTTCCGTGGCATTTCTTCAGCCAGGCTATCTAAGCTCTACTTGGCCAAAAAGCAAGTTGTACCTTTCCCAGACATGATGCTCCTTTCATTTTAGGGAGTTCTTGTATGACTTCACGGAGTACATGTGCATTTCCCATACACAGACTTTTTTTTTTTTCACTGACAACGTTGTAGATATTCACTTCAGTAATCAAGATATTATTCCTTGCTGTTTTTCTGTGATAACAAGGAAGGGGATGGGATTCCCAGTTGCTGTTGTCACCACTTTGAATAAACAGACTAGCAGAAAGAATCCAGATAGTAATTTTGAAAGTTATTTCTTAATTTATCTGGACATGGCCTGTCTAGCTTTGGTGTCAATTGCATTGGCAACTCCAGAATTGTCATGATAGCTCTGTAATATGCTTTGTTTAGGAAAAGAATTTCTTGTTGTTACTCCCTCTTCAATACTGTTTATCTCCATGTGAGCTTTCTTCCATGTATCCATTTTACCTGTCATTTCATAACTCAGTGACAGAAATTGAAATATAGTTTCCAATCATAATGTCACTAACCAGTTCAAATTGTCAGCCACTATCAAGAAACCTGCAGAAACCTTTTCCTGTGCCTTGATGCATGTGGTTTTATTAGACTATTTCATTTTCTTGTGCCTATACTGCAATATAGACTAGAGCAGAGCTCATGAATATATTTTAATTCTGATCTTTATGAAAACTTGTAACTTTTCTTAATAAAAATTGCAGACACTCTTTGCTTTGCTGACTGAAGGCTAGAAGTAAAACGTAGAATCAATGTGGCCAGTTTACAGCTAAACCTCTTTGGTGTCATTGCATTGTCATTGTATACTTTTAGAATTGCCTTGGCACGTCTGTGGAGTTGCAACAGGGAAATTTTTTATCATGGAGACTTCCTTAAGAAATGTTTATATCTCAGTTTTTACTGAATAGCACAGACATGAAACATAGTGTCTATAAAATAAAGTCCTCAGCCTTTCAGACACCAATATCTAGTTCAGATAGACAGAATACTGATTGAAGGTGAAACGCAGTATGAAACAACATGAGTATATTTCTTTGGACAAGAGAAAAGAGACTAAAGGTAGTGAATGGTGAAATCTAATTTGTTCAGCTACATGTAAGCTTGAGAACCTTTCAGCCAGAAGATTAGTGGTGCAAGTCCTTCTAAACTATAAGCAGATGGTAACTGTTTGAGGATTTGTGAGGTTTTACATTACAATCTTATGTCATTATCTGTGTTTGTATTTCTGTATTATCACAAAAATACAGAATGGTTGAGGTTGGAAGGGATCTCTGGAGATCATGTGGTCCAAGCCCTTGCTGCTTAATCATTGCCATCTAGAGTTCTAGGTTCCTCAAGACCATGTCCAGGTGGCTTTTGGATATCTCAAAGGTGGGAGGCTCCATAACCTCTTTGGTCGACCTCTGCAAGTGCCCAATCACCCTCACAATAAAAAAGTGTTTCTTGATGTTCAGAAGGAACCTCCTATGTTTTTGTTTGTGCCTATTGCCTCTTGTCCTGTCACTGGGCATCCTTGAAAAGAGCTTGGCTCCATCTTCTTTGCACCCTCCCTTCTGGTATTTATATCAAAAAGATCCTCCCTGAACCTTCTCTTCTTTAGGCTAAACAGTCCCAAGTCCCTCAGGCTTTCCTCATATACCAGACACTCCAGTCCCTTCATCTTTGTTGCCCTTTGCTGGTCACTTTCCAGTATGTCCATGTCTGTCTTGTACTGGAAAACCCAGAAGTGAACACAGCACTTTAGGTGCAGCCTCACCAGTGCTGAGCAGAGGGGAAGGATCACCTCCCTCAGCTTGTTGGCAATGCTGTGCCTCATGCAGCCCAGGAGGTATGTGCATCTTGGTGTTGGACTGTCATAAAAAAAGGTAAATAGATTTATCCTGTGAAAACAGTCACAATGGAGACTCATAGCTGATACCCATTTAATTGTGCAGCTGCACATTTTGTACCTCAGGAAGTAAGGTATGTGCTTATTGATTCAGTAGGAGTTTACTTCAGTAGGACAGGGTAGTTGTCATGATCCGTGACCTATTATATCTCCTTATTGGAGTGTATTAACTTATCAGGATTTGCTGAGAGATCCACACGGGTATCGCCTCACACAGAGGAGACAGGAACTTATGCCATTGGAGTGTATTAACTTATCAGGATTTGCTGAGAGATCCACACGTGGGTATCGCCTCACACAGAGGATACAGGAACTTATGTCCTGACTTTTTTTAGTGAATAACTCGCTCCGTGCTTACTAAATTTCTAACAACAGCAAGGTTTATTGTGGGGAAAACAAAGCAATTTGGGGCAGGAGGTTCAAAAGGAGTGATTACAACACATTAAACATATATGGGTACACCTTAGTTACACATCTTATTTAAGTGAGGGAAGGAGAGGGGAGGGGTATGCCCGAATGGCTGGATTATACTT
>NW_009953923.1:2183713-2200879 GCF_000747805.2 Chaetura pelagica | reverse complement strand
TCCACCGCAGCAGCTGCCCCCCCCCACACACACACACAGAGGGGGTTCAGCGCCGCGTGGAGACGCCATTTTAAGTCAGTTTTGTCGGCTGACTCAAAGGACATTTCATGTTCGTTTAAGGAAATACCTGGTCCTTCACAGTAGTAATTTGGTGCCTCCAGCTCATCTTCACATCTATAGGCTAAGGTCATTCTGGTCTTATATTAGACATGAAAGGGGTTTTGTCCATTCAGTGGGCACCATTCCAATGGCAGTGGATAATGGTCTAGCTCCGAGGCCTGGAGAAGGAGGGATCAAGCAAGATGAATACCTGCAGATCCCTGTAACATTTCCCTTGTCCCCCTCCCTAAAAAATTGAAGAAGCAAGAAGAAAAAAATGCTGGAAATTATGAGGACACAACATCATCTGAGACTTCTTGAGCAAAGAGGGAAATAGGGAAATTAAACGTCTTATTTGCACTGTAAGTCTTTTTGTCCCATCTTCCCTACTCAAGTGTGTGTTTTGTAGCAGCAATTGTGTTGGAGCCCTCAGAGCATGGATTTTGTAGCAAGCAGTCAGGGAAGGTTGAGGAGTTTTTTGAAATCAGAGGACAGGCTCACATCTTCTACCACAGAAGACAAATCCAGTTCCATGCCTTTCCAAGGAAAAAAGAAGGAATTCTACAAAATCAGACTCAGAGTTTAACCAGTCTTAACACAGATTATCATCACAGAGAGGGAGAGCATATCTCCAAGTCAGGACTTCTGGATTCAGCTTGCATAAATAAACCTCAGGGAGTGAGTGGGTGGGTGAGTCAAATGAAAGATAGCAAGAACAAAGGTGAAATGCAATGTTTCTGTGGCTGCTAAGTACGCTCTGAGTTTAGTGGTACTGGGGAGGGTTTATGTCCACCTTTAATAATAGAATTTTAAAAGCTATAGGCTTGAGGTGAAAATTTTTATGTGTAGTGGACTTGCAGAGCTGTCAAGTCAGTACTAAAGAGTAACTAGTGCCAAAATATGAGATGAGATCTTCATACAGATGCTGATTAAGTGGATCTACTTTCCCAGTGATCTGTCCAATATTCCAATTGAACCTCTAGCCAAAATTCATGAGGCAAATTTCATTACATTAGTGGTGCCTAGTCTGGAGTTGGCATTCTGTTGTAGTCATGACGGTGGGATGGATAGGAGGCTGAAAGATGGAGTAATAACACTTCATTATGATGAAATATCAAAATATGTTGGAAGGTCACCTTGTGTTGTATAATTATATATTCAAAATAATTTAAATTCTTGCTTCAGCCCTTAGTGAACCTGAGACAGCAGCGATGGGAAAAACCTCTCTTAAAAATCCCAAGAATCATACTTGTTTTGGCATGACATTGCCTAAGGTGATTTGCGAACAAGGCCGACTTTGCCAGGCTTTCACATTAGCAAAAGGTTCAGCATACATTTTAAAACATTAAATCAGCTTTCTATTTGCATGGATAGGATTATCTGATTGTATAGATTTTGTTAATTTCAAGGGCCCCAGTATTCTAATGCTGGAGCCAAAATGAAATACTCAGAGTAACTGTATGTTTATTATTTTATACAGGCATTAAAAAATTTTCTAAGGTTGTCATATTATCTTATTTTGGAAGACATAGAGTGTATTTGCTGTCACAAACAATACTAGGATTGTAGATACTTATCACTTTGAAAATCAGGCTCAAAACTTAGTGCAGAATTACCTGCTCCTGTCCAAGTGAAGTTTGAAGTTAAGCTTTGGTTTTTGGTAGAACTGAGTATCGCTGGATACCTTAAAGCTTAAAAAAAATACAGAAATTGCATTTTACCCCATCAGTTTCAATCTGATGGTTTCAAATCAGACTTGATGAAATTGTTTTCTCAATGTCCCTGTTCAAAGCAGTTTGCAGTGTAACTTGACATGACATGACCTGAATGGCAGCAAACATGAAGGAAACAAAATGCATGTTTAGTCCATCAAAGATGTTCAGAATTTTTTCCAGTTACTACTCTGCTCTTTGTCTTGATGGCACAGATTTCTGCAAAGATTATTATGTCTAACTGAGAAATGTCATAGTTCTCTGGGTCTACTTGCTGCACTTGGTGTGGACCCACAAGACAGGCAGTGGCATAGAGCTTTGTTGTCTACGTGAGAGTGTCAAGATGTTAAGGCACCATTTTTCGGAATTAACTCATAGTAAACAAAGGAGATCCTACAGCTGTTCCTGAGTATGGGCAATAAGACAGGAAGGACTAGAGCTGCGTACTACTTGTTCTCCCACTGTAGGTGGGAGAGGTCTTCTCCCTTGAAGAACAACAGTGTCTTTGGCTATCACTGCTGTTAAATACTTGTATCAGACAGAAGAAAAGGAGTATGCAGAGAGAGGCAGGAGAACTGATGTTTCTCCATCACCAAAAGCTGCCAGTGAAAACATGGAAATATTCATTGTTTGTCATGTCACTAGGTCTCAGTTGAACAGTTTTGGAAACTGTAACTGAGAGTTTCCAGCATGCAGTGCACTCTGAATGCTGTGCTCCAGAATAGAGGTGCAGCCTGGCTATCTATCAGTTGACCCAAGTTGTTATCTCTGTTTGCAGTGTGTCTGAGCTGAGTCTTCTTGGAGTAATCTACCGTTCGTTGAACCAAAATGGTTTGCAGCATCTGGGGCCTGATCTTCACAGATGCCCTCATTCTTGGCTGGATCCTTAACAGTCTGTCAGTGGTCTGTTGGAATGTCTCGAAAGTTTAAACATAAAATTCCACCTTACTGAATTCAACACAAAGGTGTCAATACAGCCATACAGCAATACAAATTTGAATTTCATGTTTTACTTAGGAACTGTGGAGTGATAGTATTTTAGAAATAATAAGTGAAAATATTTTAACTTGCACTTTGAAAAGAAAAGGTGTGTACCACTCTCTGCAAGTATTTTTAGTTGCTGTATTTTTCTGAAAGCCTTTGGACATTCAGCCTATTAATTTGTTTCTTTCCTGAACATATCTTTATTGATGCAGCAGAAGTATTCCTCTCCTTCAAGGTAAATTCTGTATCGTTTCACACTCCATTCTTTACAGACCTTCATAAATCCATTGTCATGTATGTGACCCCTTAAACTTAGGAGCATATGTACAAGAAACATAAACTTAATTTTTTATTTATATCCCTAATAATTCCTCTCCAACTGTATTATGTTTTAATGAGTTGCATGACATCCACTCTTTTTTTGTTTCTCTAAACAGCTATTTAAGTATGATCTTTGTAGTGAAAACTGTTTTAATGATGTTTTAATGATGCAATTCATAGGAAAGTGTTAGTTGAGAGAAAGTTATTAATATTAAAGGATGCAATTAAATTTTCAAAAGTAGCATAAAATAGTCAGATTATGTCTTATCTGTCCCCTTTTTTGATCAGTTTTAGTAGAAACTTGAAAGGTACACTGACAGATTGGATAAAACATGGAGGCAGAAGAAATGTAGTCTCAAAAAAAAATAATACCTTTTCACCCTGCTTTGGCAGCTGTCAACAACAAATATAAATTTTGATTAATTAAAGCAAATCTTATCCTAAACATATTTCTTTATTCTTTCAGACCACTCTTCCGTGGAAATTCAGATGTTGATCAGCTAGGAAAAATCTTTGAGTAAGTAATAACTAGTTGCATTATGTCAATATCTGTTTTACATTGAAACACTATGAGATTTCTTTGCCATGTTTTTATGCAATAATGTGACTGGAACAAAGTATTCCTACAACATATTTCCTATTGCTACTGTATGCAACATGATATTTCCGTGTATCCTGTGTCAGAGTGGAAGGAGGAAGCCACATGGAATACAGTTCTGCAGAACTAGCAGCCATCATCAGGAAGTTATGAGACTTACGTTTTGAGCTTTTTAAATCTCTTAAACATATTGTGCATGTACCATTCATATTCCTAAACAGCTAGATCCAGGAGATTCTCTTCACATAAACTAATACAGGCATTTTATTTTTCAGTAATTTCTGCATGTATTTCAGAAAACTGAAAAAGTTGTTATTAAACTGAAACGTGTAAGATTATTACCAACAGCTCCTTTGCTTAAAAGACTTCTGTACATAAGAAAACATTTTAGATTTTAAAATATACTCTGTAGGCTGTTAAAATGATTAACAGTCCATATTTTGGTCAGGAAGGTAACTGAGAACAGAAGGAGTATCAGCATTTTAGCATGTGCTTTGTCAGAGATTAACTAACTGGCTTTATGTCAAAACCATTTTACAATTCTAAGAGTTTGTGCTTTTCTTGTTCAGATACATCAGCTACTTGGAGGAGGTAGGGAGGCTCTAGACCATCTTAAGACAGAATAATTCTTCCAAAATAAATTCTTAGTTAAAAAACAAAAATTTGAATTCTTTATTTTACCAATATGATAATTAAGTAGGATTAGATCACTTCTTCTTGTAATGGCTCTTCAGAGCAAGGAATGTTTCTGAATTTATGAGGACCATGTAAACTTAAGATCTGATGTACATATCATGTAGTTAGGAAATCAAACACATAGGGCTGAGAGCAAATACCCATTTGCCTCTGCACCTCTTGTCTTCCCT
This sequence comes from Chaetura pelagica, assembly GCF_000747805.2. Classification (NCBI taxonomy): domain Eukaryota; kingdom Metazoa; phylum Chordata; class Aves; order Apodiformes; family Apodidae; genus Chaetura; species Chaetura pelagica. Next base: position 2,196,299 of record NW_009953923.1, on the reverse strand, counting down.
TTTCATATGGAGGGGCTGCAGGCATCTGGAAAAAATAAGAAATACATGGACAAAAAAGAGAGAGAGAGAGAGAGAGAGAGAAACATGAAATACTATTCTCGTGAAGATATTCCAAAGAGAAGATAGTAAAAATTTCTAGGAAGAAGAGCTTAAACAGAACAAATGATGAATTTCTCTGTTTAACCATTTTTCCAGTTCTCAAGTCATAACAGATCTGTTTCTAAGCTTTTTCATTATTTAATATGAGGTTCCTAAATTGCAGGTCTTTATTTCACACAGTTGACTTCCCTTTCCGGCATACCAAACCAGTGTATGTGACTCACTCGCGTGGTTAATTTGTCATGCACTGAATAGCCAGCCCTTCCTGCCCAGTCCAGAAAAATCAGTCCTTAAAGTTTACGAGTTTTATTTCTGCCAGAGGTACTCCATCTGTCCTACAATATTCTGCTTTATTAAATGAAGACGGTTTTGATACCTCCAGCATATTTTATCATTTGAAAATATATAGTTGTGATTTTTTTAAGGATTTTGATTCATTCATGACATTCGAGAAGAAAAATCAAAATTTACTGGGCTGTGATTAAATGCATAGCTGCTAGCAGCAGCCTCCAACAGGGATCTTTATATCTCTAGGGGCTGAGATTACCTGTGCAGAAAAGAATTTATCAAGAGAAAGTGCCGTGCTAATTTTAGAAGAAATTCCTTATTACACATCTACTTAAAGAGAAAGTTTGGTTTTGCATCTTTCGTGCAGTTCTCCTTACGTAGTTCAAAAGTTTCTTTCATGGGTTCTGGGGGGCTTATGCTAAATAGTGTTTATTTTGTGTTTTCACAGCTGGAGAACTCCCTACAGTTAGACATAGCTCTTCTTGTAGGAGGATTGTTTCTTTCTACAGTAGTGACTCATTCTCCAGACTAATTTGGACAAAAAAGTAGTTTGGGGATTTTTGTGCAATCTGGACTGATGCATTCTTTCAGATAATGGGGCTGTGATCTACCTTTGCTTTACATGTGTGTTCTAATTTCTGTCAGGTAAAATTCCACCACATTTGAGGGTAAATCCCTTGGAGGTGGCCCAAAAAAATGACCTGCTTTTCCAGGACACCATCAGCATGTGGGATATCCTTGTAGATTTCATGCTAAACTCTGCAATAGTTTGAGCAGACTTGTCTCTTATTGTGATCAATGGGAGGGGAAAGTACTTGGTGTTTCTAAAGACCAGGCCTGAACCTTTGGCAGGAGGTGAAACACATCCAAGACACTCCCGAACTTAGTCACCAAAATGGTAATGCTACCAGACCAGAGTGAGGACATCTACTCAGACATTCGTTCCTACGAGTCTTGAGTACTACGTGATGGTGCAACTAAAAGTGTCTCTCCTTTCCACCCTTGGTCTTGTCCACGCTCTCCGTCTGACAAGCTGTCTCCTTGTTTCTTGTCGTTAGCTTTGCCTATGCCTGTGCTTATTCTGCCTTGCTCATGCTCTCTCATGCAGCTATTGAAAAACTGGGACTAACAAAACACATCTGATTGACAGGCTAAACTTAGTCATTATTTAAAGTAGTTAACTCCCCCATCTTCCTACTGTGCTATTTGTATTATGTTTGTGTCCAGACCCTCAAACAGCTGATCACATGGTTTTCACCACTGTGGCCCAGGGAGTGTCCCCGTATCCCCCCATAGCTGTCATGGTAAAAGTAAAGTTCAATTTTTCATACAGATTTAACGTGACACTTCCCAAGAGCCGTGGTATCTTCAGATGTACTAAAATTAAATTGTCCAGAGATTTTAATTGCTTTGCCCTTCTAGCCATGCTGTTGCTTTAAGGACATATTAATTTTCGGAGGTATTTTAGGTGAGCGAAATTACAATCTAAAATACATGTTGGTAGATGTGGAGTCATTCCACTGAGGTAACCTATGATTTACATCAAGGAGTTTGGCCCGTGGCCTCACCCAGTCGTACCACCAGTCTCAGTGAGAAAAAAGGTCAATGCTGCACCCTAGTGGCATTTGGCTTCGTGCAGACCCAAGTATTCAGTGATGCCTTGTCGTGTTGCCTCTTGTCTTACTCTGCCAGCGTTTCCATTAAAAATCTCGATTTTACAGACTGTAAAAATCTCTTTTCCCTGACAAGCAATGTGTGGTCTTTTCCAGAATTACCATCAGAATCTGGAGTTTCAACCCCACTAATCTTAGCATCAGACTAAACCACAAAATGTATGAGCCATGATACATCATTGGAGGGTTACCTACTTTTTCATTTATTTGGGTTTTAAACATCATCGTGATTACCTAATGAGTATAAATACATTCCAGAATTGAATAAATAAATTATAAAAATAAATTAAAATATTCTGTTAAAAGGGGGAAGAAAAACTACAATACTTTTCAAAGTAAAAACAAAGACACTCAAGTCCTACCCCACTTCTGAATTGAGACTTTAACACCTGTTTTGTGAAGCAAATAAATTGTTTAAATCTGGGCAACAATTACTGCACATAGCTTTGAAGCATTATGAAACATCCGTTTTATTGCTTTACCCTCATCTTGACCCACACTCTTCTCTCAGTCTCTATTCTTGTGAATAAAGATCCTTGCATGCAATTCCCCTTTGAAACGTACTGCTTTTAATCATCCTGGAGTGACATATGTTGCACCATCCAGTCAAGAGCTAAGCAACTTTCTTCCAAAGCACTCAGCCCTTTTTCAACAAAAAGACTCAGAAAATAGAGACCAAGGCCAGAAAGTCGTGCTGGCCGCAGAATAATTTCTACCAAGCACACTGAGGACCTACACTCATCAGCCTATATTCACAGAGATCAGTGCATTACTGTACAATTAATTTCATTTAAACAAAAAGGACTTCCAAACCACCACTCAGTATAACCAATGTGAAGTGGAGACTGCGTAAACATTCAGACCTGATGTTATGTTCTTCCTTTTGCAGTATAATTGGGCTCCCTGAAGAAGAAGACTGGCCTAATGACGTTGCCCTTCCACGAAATGCTTTCACTTCCAGACCTGCACAACCTATTGAAAAATTTGTACCAGATATTGATGAACTGGGCAAAGACTTGCTTCTTGTGAGTTTCTATTTGTTGTTCTCCAAGCTGCATGATTGATAGTTCCCACTGTGTGTGCAACATGCCAAGAAACATTTATGTTCCCTTTTAACAGAGTTATTAAATAAAAGCTCAAAAGTAGTGGACCCAGGATAAGGGAGAAAATAGGCTGTAAAGCCAGATTACATTTGCAAGCCTTCTGTTGAATGCTGAAAACTTGAGATTTGGAATTCACCAATTGTTGCCTCTTAAAAATGGCAGGATTGACAGAAACAAATTGTGCTGGTACAATTGGTAACCCTGAATTCAGCTGAATAATTGTCATCATTTTGATATGTCTGCATAAATCCCTGCACTGAAGTTCAGTCTTGGAATAGAACACAGGAGATTTCCTTGCTTCAGTGTGTCTTTTGCCGTGTTTGTTTAAATCTAGCTAAATTTGTTCTCTGGGAACCTTTTAAAGATATTGGTTCACACGGGCTCAATAGAGTGGGCTCAGTGCAACTCTTGAAAGACTTGCTGCATCTCTTCAAGAGCTGCTGTCTTTGGCCAACATTGTCTCCACAGAACAGCAGATCATCCTCCATTGTTCTTATCACTGCAGCTCCCAGCTAGACTACATCTGGACACTTGGAACGATGGGAGAAATGCATCTGTTGTGCTTGCAGGCAGCGGGACAAAAAATAGGTTCTAGGAGCAAGGAGGCATAAAATATGGCAGAGAGCTCAGTGAGTGTGAGGGATGATGGGAGTGAGCAAGAAGACAAATATCCCTGCCTAGAAGGTGAGCTGGGAAGAGAAGCTGTCCCTGATAGGCAAGGAGTTAAAAACTGGGATTCATAGATGAAAGGCGAGAGTAGGACTGGAAGTCACTCAGTTAAATTTCACTGATTAAATTATAGGAATTCTGACACAAGAAAAGAAAGCAGAAATAGGAAATGGTTAGACAAGGACAGTAGGAAGGTGAAGGAAGGACTATTAGAAGGTGAATGAAGGAAAAGAAAAGAAACACAAGGCTATGGGAGAGATTTCAGTGCTGGCTGGACAAAGGCTGGGATAAAGATCTGGAAAGAAGGCAAGAATAGCACAACTACAAAGCCAAAGACCCAACACCTACAGAAATGCTGAGCCTAGGAATGAACATATATGTTATGGTGATGTCCATGTTTGTATAATCACAAATGAACAGTGCATTGAACACAGAGGATTCAAAAATTATTAACGAGTATTTGCTCCTTGCAGCCTGTAAGACAGATGTCCTGTGCATGTGAATTCAAGAAAATCTGAATTCTGAGATTTCTTGAACTGTGAATACTTGAATTTTCTGACTTGTTATTTTCTATTAGCTTTGGGGGTACCATATTCATATGCTGTGACCCCACTGCTTGTTTTAATATGGATGGTCATCTTACCATGCAGCACCTACTGAGACCCTGTTGTGTCTCGTACTGATAAAAAATTAAAGGTGGCATCCATTAATGTGTATGTGCAATGTTAGCACTGTTGACTGTACCTTTCAGTTAAAGCCAGCTTCTTTTTATACTTACAGAAATGCTTAGCGTTCAATCCAGCCAAGAGGATATCTGCCTATGTTGCTCTCTCTCACCCATATTTCCATGATTTGGAGAAATGCAAGGAGAATCTGGACTCTCACATGTCATCCAGCCAAAACTCCAGTGAGGTGAATGCATCATAATGCTGACTGAAGATGAACCATAAATGAACAAGATGTGTAGCTGACAAGGCCGCTGTCCCTTACAAGCCACATAGCTGTTCTAGCGGAGATAATTATTTGGAGGTTCTATGCACTTATCTTTTCTTTTGGGATTATGATGTGCTTATCCAAGGAAATCAGTGTAGTTTACTTTCCTCAGATCAACACAAAGGCCAGGGCTTTGACCTGCTCCCATTGCAGCTTTATGTTTGTTTTGTTTTTGTTTCATTACCTACCTGGGAAAATTCCACATGAAGAGAAGCTGCTGACCAGTTTTGCTGCCATTTTATCTGTTTATTATTGAATGCTGCCAGTGTGGAGTAGGCTGATCAAGTCACTGCCAAAACATGATGCAATTGCTCTCTCTTTAGCTGCTGAAGCATGATTTGGTACTTTTCTAATTATTATTATTATGGGATCTCTTACAGTGATATTTAAAGAGTGGCATTGAAATACCAGATCTCTGCAACCTGCAATTAACTGATACATGCATTAATCTGGCTACTGTTTATTCAAGGCATATATGCAGGTGCTTCCCCACTTTAAAACGTGGATGCATCATTTTGTCATTTCATTGCTCTATAAAAATAACAGTGATGATGGTGATCATACCAAATGTCTCAACTTTTAGTTTTTTCCATACACAAACAAGTTATTATCCAGCTACGTTTGCAAAACAAACAAGTGTTTTTAAAAAGTTCTAGAGTCCTGTTCTTAAAGATCCTCTCCATTTCCAAATGGTCAGTTTCTGTTGAAATCCAACCAGATTCTAGCCCATCATCTAACCCCTCATTCACCCTTAGAAGCAGCTGCAAGCATCTTTTCTTTGTCTCATTATGAATTTTCTGATATGCAGCTCAAAGACATGAGCAGAGCCGATGAAAATCAATACAGATTTTCACCTTCAAACTGTTCTGATTATCAGCCAAAAAAGAAAATGGTAAAAGTATTTCCAGTTCAGAAGCAGAGTCTATACCTTTAACAAGCACAGATACCTATTTGTGTTTCATTGTATGCTGTATACTGTGTTGCCTTACCTGCAACACGCCCCCATGCATCACAAGGGCATGAACATTACTGTCTCAAAATCTCTCAAATGCCATTTATTATCTATGCAGAAATGCATGAGCTTCTCTCCTAAACCACCATGTGGGTATTCTGGCACATGCTTCTCCATCAGGGTTATTGTGCCATTATTGAATGTCAAAATAACTAAGCAATTCACATGCCTTTATAGCACCGTTATTTTAAATATTACATTAAATTTTATATTTAGTATTTTTACCTTAACTAAAATATATTTTCAGTATTTTAAAAAGAAGCTTTTATTTTTTTAATACTGTACTGGGTAAAAAGAAATATTTTAAATCCTTAAAAGCTGTTCCCTATTGTGACTTCAGTGCATTCACCTGGAAATGACTTGGGGGAAAACATTGGTCCAATGAGTTTGCTTTGACCATAAAACCATAAATATACACTATTGCAGTATAACTGGTGATAAGTGAGGCAGCTAGCTTTGCTTACTCCTGTGATAGTCCCTTAGGCTTCTCTCTTCTTCATCTCAGTTTCATCTTGTCTAGCTAGTGAGCCAGCATTATATTCTCCTTGACAGCATGCTTGGCAGAAGCAGGTCCTTAGCAGTGAGTTGAGCAACATCGATTTTCCAGCTGTGGCATGGGAACTTGCAGACATTGCCCTGGTGGGTTTCTCCATCCCATGATAGACTGGCTGTTGTGGCAAACTTCAGTGTTAACTTTGTTTTGGATATCTGCACTGTCTGGGGTGTGGTCCATTACTAGGAAAGTGAGTGGATCTCAACTGTCTCTTGGATAAAGCTTTTTGTTACTGTTAGACACATAAGTATGTGACATATGGTTAACTTAGGTCTGTTTTAAATAAGCCGCATTTTAAATGGACTACTTGTATGCGTGCATGCAGTGGCCTGTGCTTTTCTTCATGCCCAGAATGATGCCTATGCAAAACCTACCAACATGAACAGGCAAGTTGCAAATTAGGCCTGAGAAGAGCATGCACGAGGCATCTGCACACAGAGGTACTACAGAAGCATAAAACAAGAACTTTGGAAGCTCTATGAGCAGCAAGCTGAAGGCCAGGGAGCGGTCACGGCAGCTGACCCCCTGATCCTGGCCTTGCCTCTGTCATTCTTTCTGGTCCTGCATCCAAGGGGAACTGCAAACCTACTGCACTGGTGTTGTCCCAGCTCTATTCCTCCGTGGGTCAATGGACCTGAATGTGAATAGGTTTTAACATCCATAGAAAAGGATGAGGCAGAGGGAAAGTTTTGTTTAACCACTTTTAAACACTACTTAGAAAAACAACCAGACTCAACATTCAGGGGAATCTTGAAAATGTCACAAATAAAAAACTTGTCTACACTGCTCAGCACTTTTAAAAACATTTTGCATTTTACCTAGAGCCAAGCTATCGTAAGTGCTTCATCAGGGAATTCAGCTGGTGTGGGATTCCAGCAGCTGCCAGGGAACACTCCCAGAGGTCTCCAACAATTAACATTGGGTGAAAATGAGGGGGAGAGGATATTTTCAAATTAGGCTCAAAAACTGTCAGGTAGAGATGTGCATCTATTAGAAGAGTTTGTTTTATTAAGTTTAGTGAAGCAAAGGCTAGAAAAGAGTATGATTGCTGAATGTAGGTACATTTTTAGCGTAGAGTAAAAAGGAGGGAAGAGAACACTTTAAGCCATAGGTAAGTGTTGGCCCAAAAACTAATGAGAATATGGAAATTCCAAGGAAGTTAACTACAGGAGCAGAATTTCCCAATCAGCAGTATCAGAGGAGCTCGGAGAGCAGCAGAGAAAAGTAGGGGCTGGCTTATGGAATCAGAAGCAGACCTGCAAGGCGGTGCTGTATGTTGGCTAGTATAGGATCAGGTTATAAATGGGGGTATTCAGAACAGCTTGAGAAGGCCTTCATTAATGGTCACGTTCTGGAACATCCAGTGGGAATGGCAGGAATTGAGAAAAGAAAACTTAAGTTCTGCCTTGACAGGGTTAGATTTATCTAATGTGGGGTCCTTGTGGTAGAACAAGTCTAGATTCAAAGGACAAATGACTTTTCAAATTACTTCCATTTCAAAATCTCTGTATGAAGAAATTCCATGTGACACACCATAGGCTTACTCTTATTCCAGTCTTCTCTGCCAAACCATGGGCCTTCACTTACACTAGTAAACTGAGAAAGCTTGTTCTCTTGCTGGCCAAAGTGCTGGCACTGGCTAAAATCATGCCAGGAATCATGCTTATAATGAAACTGTACAGACAGCTGTGGGACTGTGCTTTGAGCCCATGCCCTTACTCTTTTTATGTTACTAGTATAGCTCTAGTATTTTACTATGTTTACCCATTACTGCCAGATATGTAAGACGTAGGAATTGTATATGGGAAAAAGAAGGTGCTCTTTGACACACGTTCCAGACTGATGAAAACTCTTTGTACACACTTTAAGTAAGACTTCAGAGTGCAGTTCTTCTTAGCAATCAATATGCCTGTATGTGTTCTATAGGAGCAGTTCAACAGCAGCTAAAAAACACTGAATAACAAAAAAATGTATTCAATTTTCAATAGCTCCTATTGCCACCCATAACCAGGCAATGTGCACTTCTCAGCAGAGAACGGGACATTCTGTGTAACAGAAGGAACAATTTCTATCTCCCAACAATCTTGTTATGATTTTGTTTATTTGTTTGTTTAATCACTTCTATGTACTACTGCTGGAAAACATACCCAATAGCCAAGGAAAAAAATCACCAAAGCCAGCTAGTGAAGTGCTAATTGCTGAACCATAGCAATACATCTGGGGCAGCCTTTTCTCTCTTCGCCCTGTCTCCACTCTCAGTTGAGCTCTCCAGTTCTTCTGGGGCTCCCTTATGGAACCAGGTGTCAGGGACACTGAATGGTGCTATTCCAACAAGATTCAACTTTTCCATAGCTACACAGTGTCAGTGTCCCCCACATCCCTATTACCAAGTGTTGCTTATTTAAGTCCAGCAGCCCAGAACCAATGATTTAAAAAGATACTCTTTGAGCCCCTCCTTTCTTACCCTTAGTTTTGCATACACCCCTCTGTGTGCTAAGTAAAATTTCAAAGATAAGAGTTTGTGCATATTTCTGTGTAGGCTGTGCCCACACTCCAGGTTTTTTTCAGCCAATTAATTCATAATGGTAAATGTTAAGAGTACCTTTCTGCATTGTTGCTGTCCTAAAACACACCAAAAAATGAGGACATCATGTTTTCAAAATATTGAAATTTGGTGCTATGTGTAGAGCCTTTTACATGAAAGAAATGAGTAAGCAGTAGTATTTTAGCATCTCCTGTGGGGGGGGATCGTATCCAGCATCACAACTCTTTGGTGATTTTCACACTTGATGGTTGTTTTGGTGATTAAGAAGAAAATACTGTGCCATGCTACTTTTCAGAGATTCATTTACTGTCTTTGAGCATGTTTTATTATACATATAGTTCTCTCTGCTGTTAGGTATTAAGCTAAGTTTAATATGGAAAATGAAGAGAAAACATGCTGGTTTGATCTTTTAGGCAACAAACTTGGAGCACTTATCTGACTCACAACTGAAAACACATCAGTTGTCAAATACGTTTCTGAATCATAAGCCACGCAGTTTGGTTTAAAAGGCCACACAAATTAATTATGTTTCATGACACAGTTGAAAAATGAGAAAGTTTATTGTAAGAATTCTGTTTTATAGAACCACTTTGCTAGTATTTTTCATATATAGTAGTTTCAGGAATAGATTGATTTTTATAAACAATGTGAATTAGAAGATACTATTAGAGTGACTTTGTTGTGTTATGCTTGAAGCTTGAATTGATCACAAGCTTAGGAACCTAACATATTTATTTTATTGCTACAAAATTGCTTCTAAATATCAAGATCTTTTTTGATGTTAACAGGATGTCACACGTCTTAATGTGTAAATAATTTTCTTGAAATTAGTATATTAGAAAAAAGACAACAATATTTTTCAAAACTGCAGTTGTGCGGGAAAATTTAAGAAATATTATTTTACTTTCACAGAAAATATTAACCTGCTATATACTGAAATCTTCAGTAACGGACTGTTAATAAGCTATCAGTTTTACTTCTGATTACTACTTTTGATTACTAAGTATTGGAGTATACAAATTATTTTCCATGAAGAAAAAATTTAGAAACATTCTCTATAAAGGAAATGGGATTTTCTATATTTAACCTTCCAAGTTTCTTTTTCATATTCAGGTTTTTTTGTGCAAGTACAATTCAAATGTGCAAAAACATGACTCTGATCTTAACAGCCTAGCAGGCAGTACAACTCAAATATGAGTTTTATCTGTGAGCTATTTGTTTTATTAGATCTCTTTGTTTTGCAGATTGTTAGCTAATGGCCGTAATATGATTTTAGTTTCTGGATCAGACTCTGTAACCATCAAATCCCAGTAATTTATGTAGAACGACAAAAAGCTTTCTCATCAATTTAGATGAACTAGGCTATTAAAAGAAGAAAGATGTGGACATAAGAAGCAACAAATATACTTTTGCCAAGTGTTATTTCTTCCCCTTAGTTTGAAGCTTAGCAAGTATTGCCTACTTTTGTGCAATATATACACAATATAAGAACCATAAAAACACCTAGGAGTAATGTGCAGAGATAATAATTTAAAAAATAATTACTCATTCAGTTCTTGCAGAAACCACCTACAACTGTTCTTTCAGCTGAATCACTCAAATTTTGAAACATATTTTTCCACTGAAAAATATTCCTGAAAATTATGTGTATGTTTTTCATTTGGACAGTGATAGGCAACTAAACAGAACTGAATCAAATGGGAACTTGTTCTCAAAATAGATTCTGCAAGGCCAAGGAGATACAGTTCTGTATGTGTTCAGCGGAAGCTGGAATCAGCAGAATGCTGAGATGAGCCTTTTGCTTTATGGGCAGAAAAACCTAAGGTTGCTGCAAGTAAAGTAACTGTAAAATTTGCTTTGACTGAAATAAAGTCCTTTGAGAGCTTCTGCAATATTTGAATTTCCAGCCTTCATTGAAAGACTCTGCAAAACAGCTAAGATAAACCAGAACTCCCTAACTATATGGCATTTTTTCCTTCAGATTAAATGTTGTATCTGTCTCATGTCAACGTCTAATGTCAATAGGAGATTTTTGCATGGCTAGAGAAAGTAAAAAGAGCTTTTGCTATGGATGTTTTGATACTGGGTGATTGCAATAGAGCAAATTTTGTGTTTCCAAAAAAGATCAGACAAAATATGATCTTTTTTTCCAAAAAAGATCAAACAAAACAAAACACATTAAAAACCCCTCAAACAAAAACAACTCAAACAACTGACACTTAGTAAATATTAAAAAGGAGCTTTTAAAGAACTGTTGGGACAATATTACTGGGATAAGGGAAAGGGAGCATATTTATAAAGTGAAAAATGTAAACACAAATAATGTGTATTAAATATGCATTGAAACAGATACTTTTTCACTGACCTTGCAAAGTTGATAAGGTTTTATGGAAGAAAAGAACCGGAGTACAAACTTATTCTAATGACCATTTTAATATTCATTTGCACTAAGGCAACCTATACTGTTTGATTGCAAGGAGAAGGGAAAACAGGTAATGTTTAACTTGTTATTTACTTTGGTGTTGTCTACATGGTAATGCTCAAGTTCCTTGTCTGTTTTTGAGTTAGCTAAATTTGCATCCACACTATTCAGCTTTCTGCACCTTGAATCCATCCACGTCAGAAAGAAAACACTTTTTTTAGTCTTTACATGGATATTTGCTCTCATTGACATGCTCATGTTAAATCCAACCAAAGAGCCATTATAAGGAAAATGAATTTTCACAGACTGTTAGCTTCCTTTGTGCAGTTACTCCTAAAGAGTTTGTAAGTAACATTCTGCAATATGCAGCCTTTCCTCTTATTCCATGTTTCACATATATGTTGTTATGCAAATCCTTAGCCTTTTTCAAAAGCAAACAAAAAAAAACCTTTAAAAAATAATAAAAAACAACCCACAACAACTAAAACCAACCAAACAAAAAAAACCCACACCAAACAGTGCCTGAGTGTTAAGACCAATTTTGAGTAGCTAGCTACATGAGGGAGGAGAATTGAGAAGTGCTGCAAAGACAGGAAAAGTGGGCAGAGATGAGGAGAGTTCAGGCAAGTGAATTTGTATATGTGGAAAAGTTATGTATAAGTGTAGGTGGAAGACGTTTTTCCCCTGCGTTCTGTTTTCTCCTGTCATTCACTTCCATAAGCATAAGATGATACAGCAAGACTTTTGCATGGGGTTTGTATTTTCAGATCCTTATTCTGCCAACTCAACTGATGAGTTCCAGTGCAGTTTTTCACCATAGCAACAGCTCTGTTTTTTTAAATAAGATTTTTCAGAAGCTAGAGGTTTTTCTGTGTAGATATAAAAAAAAAAAAAAAAGTCTGACAAGACAGCTTGAGAGCAGGTGAAGCTGGTAACACAGACACTGCCTGTAGTTCAGCTGCAGACATGGAGAATGTACAGGGCTAATGCTGGGGAGTCACCTTGTCTGCTCAACCATGTGCGGTATTGTTGTGCCTTGTGAGCTGACTCTTGCCACACAGTGAAGATCCTTTGGTGATTCAAAAAGGCATGGTTTTGAGCATTGGTATTTTGATAAGATTATGTGCATACAAGTTTTGCTGGATCAGTCCAGGTGGTTGTTCATCTTACAGGAGCAAGTTTAAGAGCCTAACAAGTCTGTCCAACACCCAGTGTAAGTAATACTGCAG
>NW_009953923.1:2177788-2183678 GCF_000747805.2 Chaetura pelagica | reverse complement strand
CTGCTGTGCCAACCTGAGAGCTACTGTTAACTATTGTCATACCACCTCCAAAAATATAGAATATAAGGCCTCTGTAGCATTTGGTTGTGTTTACTCCATGCGTGTGGGTGGCTGGGTAAGTGTTGATACAAGAGTGGCTTCCTTCAAGTGTGAGCCACTAGGCTTGGCATAGAGATAAATTACACCGCTTCAGGGATGGGAAACCTCTAGCTCTATACAGTAGTTCCCTGGCATTTGTTACATGCAAATGGTGATAGATCACCCAGCCACTCAAGCTGTCCTTTCTTTATCCCAAATCATCCTATTGTGGCACTGTGAAAGAAGCCCCAGGGAGCCTTCTCAGGTCTTTGAACACCCTGCTTCCTCTCACTGCAGTGACACTTTATTACCTATCACTTGTATCTGACCCTGCTGATACTTCCACAGCCACTTAAGAAGCTGTGAGTTAAATTACTACCTTGTGATTCTACAGCCCCCAAGTCTGCAGGCAGCCAGTGATCAGTACTACAGTTTTTCTTTGCTTCACATTAGGAACTGGGAAATACTACAGCAGGATAAGGCAGCGTGTGCTACTTTTACATGCCTTGGTTCAAGCAAAGAAATGAGCTAGAATAGATTAAACTGCACATAATGTGTTTGATCAGCCAAAACAATTTTTACTCAGAAGATTATTTCCTAAGTACTGAAGATCCCTGGACAACTCTCTGTGATGTACATGTTTACAAAAGCAGCCAATGATTTTTCTGTTATACAGAAGTTCTTAATGGATACAAACAAAACTAGCAATGCCAGGCTCCTACTGCTTATCCCCCTTCCCTTGCCTGAGATCATTATTCCCAGGGAGAGGTTTCCTGTCAGCATGAAGCAGAGCAACTATGAAACAGTTCTGCTTTATAGGAAGGTCTCCAACTCTCAAGATAATTTGGGTGCGTGGAGGCAATTAAGCTCATTCCTTTGCTTTTTGCTTCAGCAGCTTGAATACAGAGCCCTGGCATGGGTGCTAGAAGAGGGACTGACCTTAACCCCCAATATATCCTCCTGACAATGTCTTTCCAGGATCTAGAGGGGACAGTGTGCTTACCGTTTCTGTGACAGTTGACTTTTGCATTTTAAACAGCAGTGTTGTAAGAACTCCCCTAAAAAACCTCTCTCATTACAAAAAAAGAATTACTGTGAATTCTAGACATGACGTGGGAAAGGACTGTGTTTTACTCCAGGTGGATGATGATGGATGTCAACTAGTTGTCCTTCATGGGTGATAAAAAAATCCAAACAACTGGCTTAAAAATAAAGCCTGGGTCTGCAGAGTGATAATTAAATAAGAAGTGCTTCTCAGTCTTTTTCTAGCAAGACCTAAAATCCGTCATGATTTCATGCAGGGAACTTTATCTTGGAGTCTGTTGTAACAAAGGTTACAACCATGGGTTGCAATTATAACAACAAGTACATCAGAAATTGTATGCTGGCAAGACGTTTGTGGATGCCAGGCTGTACAAGGTGGCTTAAGTAAGCTCAGAGGAGATGTGCTCATCGTAAAGTATTGATCGCCGTGCACATCTTGAACTGAAGTTGCCTAACATGATAGAAGGAATGCAGTGTCATGAGATTAAAGGCAGAAGGGACTTCAAAGATTGATCCATCCTTCCCTTTTTTATCTCGAGATGTCTTAGCAACCTCATGGTTTTCCAGCTTTGTTTTGTTTTGATTTGTTTTATTTCACCTCCTCCACCAGAATTCTCCTTCCTATTGTGCATAACAAGCTGAATAGCAAAGCATTACTCTGGTTTACCAGCTTAAGACCAGAGCAGACCAGCACTGTCTAAAAATTTTGATCACTCTCTGGTGGTCAGTATTAAATGAATAATTTGTCTCTGTTTAGATTCCAACAAACAGAATTCAATATCCATTATTCCTTCCTTGCATTCAACACTGTCCAATAATCTCACTGTCATTCTCCGCAGTGCTCAAAACCTCTTTTTCTGGCGACTGAACTCCCCCTCCTACAGCCCACTTAGAGTCACAGCAATGTGAGCAGAAGACTCTCAATTACAGCAGTGCTTTTCAGGAAGGAATGAGAGCTGGTTCCAATTGAAACGGGGCCTGAAAGAGTCTCAAGGCACCTTTCACAGGCAAGGCAGTCACTTATGTTAAAGCAAGAAACACATTTTAAAATACTTGATATAGTGAAAATATAAATATGCCATTTATTTTTCTGATATAATCTGTTTTCTACACAAAGATGTATGATTTTGGCACTGAAATCAAGCCCACAGGCACCCATTTATTCTTTCCTTTCAGTCCTTAGTTTCTTTTGTAAATTCTTTTCAGGCATTGAGATTAATGTCTTTATGGTCCATTTCATTCCAACTCATGTAAGTGGTCTATATCTGCCATTGAATCTCAAATGGGTTTTATTTTTCAGGTAATATTTAGCTGCATTACTTTGAACAGCTTCAAAAGTATAATGTCTTCAAATGCTCTAGTTAAAGAAAAATTATAGCCTCAAAATGTTGTCTTAGAAGTTGAACTGTGTGCTTTGGAAATTATGTTTATATTCTAACTTCCAAGAGTATCACAGGGTGCTTTCATCTGTATGTGTCTAAGTAAGGGCATGTATTTGTATTTCCTCACTAGCTTGATACTCTTCAGTCTGAAGAGCCAGGTATGTAAACAGATGAATACTGTACCTCACCTGAACAGTCTCAGAGAGCTGAGAGGGTTTGCTCATGTGAGTACAGTTGCTTACAAAAAGCATTTGCAGAAAATGGCTTTCCTTTAGTAACTGTCTGTAGCTGCGGGGACTCATGGTTAGTAGCAGCACCAAGACACCAGTAAAGGGCGTCGGTGTTTATTGAAGATGTGGACACATTTATCTGCAAACTATTTGACATTAAACAAAATTATTGCTATTATAACTCAGTATATTATTTCTTATGAAAATACACTAGTCCTGTGAAAGGGTAGTTGCCAAATAATGTGTTGAGTCTTGCTGCTTTACTGTTTATTTGCATTTAGTATACACTTTGGTTGTTGAGTGATGCTGTTTTCATAGAGAGGCAGAAAGCTAAATCTGTCCCAAAAAAATTATAAATAAGCTTCATTGTGTACACTGAGTTTTGCAACTAGAGTAGCATGTGTGTTCAGATGTAGTACTTTTATGCTTTAGGGTATTTTTGTTTGTTTTCATATGTAAAGGAATAAGCAGATTACTTTTAAATGCTATTGTAGAGCTAATTTTACACATAGTGGGGGAATGCTGTCTGAAAAATTAAAAATAGAAAACATCACATAGGCTGCCTCTGGCTTTATTTTGTTTTTCAGCAGATCCAGCAGGTGTCTGTCAATTCCAGATGCTTAAGCCATGGGCCAAGTTTGTGTAGCATCTTCTAACTGAAGGAAGTTTTTTGCAGTGATAAAGTTGCCATCTGGGCTTTAAGTAAGATTGTTGGCTGAACAAAAGCATAAAGGCAGCAAATTTAGGTGTTGTGGTTTGTTATTTCTGCATGGACAATTGCATGAAATATAATTGGAGTTTCAAAGTATTTTAAAGCATTTAGCCTAATTTACTCTTGTAACTCCACTGGCTACAGTTAAATTAAATGAAGAATTTGACCTTGAAAGTCTACAAATTTCAGTGTCAGGCAGCTCAGGTCTTTATAAAGATACTTAAGTTTAGTAAATCAGCAAGAATATATAAATGGCAATGTGTGGTAAAAATCTAAACTCTAGTAACATTTCTCTCAAAAATTCAGAAGTGGACTTATGGGCATTGGGATATGTGGAGAAAAGAATTGTGCTGGTACAGAAATGTGCCAGAAATAAGATTCAGTTGTTACTGCTCCAGACACTCCGTGTGTGCCTAACTTGCACATCACAAATCCCACTGAACTTAACAGAAGACACGTATTAAGGTCGGACTGTTTGTAACTCTCACAGGATACCAGTTTCAGAATATGCAAGCTAAGTTATGTTCTCAAAAGGCATTATAAAAACTTGTGTTTTCAGGTTTACAGATAACTATGAACAGTAATGACAGCTTCTAAGACACATCCAGAGTAACTATTAATTGATATTCCATCAGACCAACATCCATTAGTAAATAAAAAATTGTCTCAGTACCTTTATTTCTTAGTATGATTTTACAAAAAATAACATGGAAAACATTCAGAAAGTTAAAACAGCCTCTAATGCTGTTTGGCTTATTTTTTTTTATCTTCCCCCCTTTTTTTTTTTGCAATAAAATACCATTTGCTCTGGAGGTGTCTAGGACATGATCTTTCAAGGAAAACATGCAAAGCAGTTTCAATTTTATTTTTTTTTTCATTCACCCTAGGGCATATATTCAGCTGGTGAAAATCAGCATAGTCCTGTTGACTTCTACAGCACATTATCAGCCTACGTCAGCAAAAGAGCTGGCACTTTGACTTTAGCATTTCAAGTCACTTTACCTACATATGCTGTAGGATTTTACTTTGAAAGATGGAAAGTTACCTACGGTGCAAACTGTACTTACTACCTAGACTGTCACTGATACCTATTCACAGGACATGATCTCACTGTTATCACTTCATACTTGAAATTCATGATGTTCTTTTAATCAGGGTACAAACATGAAAAGGTGCGTGTGTTACTGTTTCTTTTAAAGGTGCATCTTTTTTTTTTTTTAATTCTGTGTGCTTAATAGTTACTATTCAGTGTTCTTTCAATTCTTTGCATTCAGCATTAAAATCACCTATGTGTAAAGCACAGTATCACCTAAAGAGGTACAGAAAAATGTAACAGTGATCTCTTCAGTTGTTACTCAAAGATACTGGTTTACCTTTTCCTCAACGATACGACAGCAAGGGGCTTACAACATGCAAACTGTGGTATATAAAAGTATTGCACCATTGCTGTACATGAAGTCTTGCAGCCTCTCTCCTCTTCTTGCACAGCTGCTGATTGCCATAGATGCATTGGGGGAAAAAATAAGAGTATATTTCTACTGTACAGAATGGCTGGGAAATAATGCAGAACTTCGAAAAACTAGAGCTCCCTTTGCAAGCTTTCAAACAAAGCCCTTAGATCTAACTCTTTGCCTGCTCCAGGTCCCAAATCTCACCCTATGGGGCTTTCTGCTCTTAGAACACCCTCAGCTGGGCTACTTTATGTTCACTGCATTTAAGTTCATCAGAGCATGCACCTTACCACATAACATGTTCTTTAGCTTTTACAAGTTTGTAAAGATGGTTGACTGCAAAAATAATCGTGTCAATACAACAAAGTTAAATTAAGGCACACAGAAGGTTATCAATATTGTATTATATCAGAATTACAGTCCTTTGGAACTGAATGTTTTGCTGCTGGCAGTGCAAGAAAAGCAAAGTTGTGTATTTATTGTTGGGTGCTGAGGGTTCAGTATGAAAATCAATATAATAAAATTTTTCATGGTGTTAAGTTCTTTTTAGTTGTTCCCAAATCATTGGAAAGTAAACAAGCAAAAAACTAGTTTTGTATTTAAAACTGCTTTCCTGAGGTTTACTTCACTTTTCTATCGGTATTTTTCTTTTATCTAAAAATGTAAAATGAATACAAATGCAGTAAGTGTTGTATATTAAATACAGAAAATTAGCAACATTGGTTATTCTAGTTTTTGTTTGCATTATTCACAATACCCTGGGTATTCCAGATCAACAAACACACACAAGCAGACAGAAATGTAAACACCCTTTCAAGCACCTTACCATATGCACTTAGTTTTATAAAAATCTAACCTGATTAGTCCAGATTTCTCATTTCTGAGCTGCTTTATTGTTTACCTAGGATTAATTATATTTTTCAAAATTAAATTGGAGTGATCACTTTTTCTTTCAAAGCCATAACACTGTTTCAATGGCCATGAACACTATAC
>NW_009953923.1:2174759-2177730 GCF_000747805.2 Chaetura pelagica | reverse complement strand
GGTTCAGCACTGGTTTGTCTTTACTGATAGATTCTGTGTTTTGTTTTAGGCATATTGTGGTGTAATTTAGCTATAATGGCTCTCAGTCATCCATGAAATGCAGCATTTTCCCCAAGTGTTATTGATCCAACTGTGGCACTAACATGCCTGGTATTTGTGTATTCCTGAAGATTCATCTTCCATCTTTTAGGTATCTGAACACACTTTATTGATTCACTGTTTTTTCTTGATTGGCTATAAAATAAAAAAATATAAAATAGGCCTGGTAACATTTCTGAGTACATAGAAACAAGTAGAAGTGCATGTTTTGAATCTAACACAAAATGACACAACATGAAACTCTAAAACAAGGTGCACATTTTCTTAAAACAAGATGCACATTTTCTGTCTTCACTCCTAACGAACCAGAAAATCCTCACCAAAATGATACAAATGAAGCTTCAGCTTATTGTAAAGTTCATTAAGAGCTCTTTGGAGCTGTATACAAGTTGTTTCTACTAACGAGGCCTCCAGTGGGTTACCAGACATAGCAATATAAAAACTATTAGCTCAAGCATCCAAACAGATTTCAGCTTCTGGATGAAAGCTCTAGAGAGAAATGACTGCAGAGCCAGCCAGACCACAAAGCCAAAAAGTATTTTACAACTTAAGCCCAAAACTTTGTGCTGCCCCTAGAAACTGTAAAGACCCATGAAAGTCCTTCACAAAACAGTTATATATACTGCAGATGTAATGCAGCATTAAGTAAAAACAGCAGCTACCTTTACATTATGTGACGTTCCAAATTAGCCTCTAAGCACATTATAAGATTATGAGCAGCAGTCCAGCCAGGACAGACACAAAAGCAACTGCAGTGAGGCCTGTGGCTGAGCAGAACAGTCAGCACCCTCAAAACCCATGCTAGCTATAGCTAATGCATTCTGAAAATGGGGAAAAATCATTGAAACGTTTACCAGATTAAGTAAGAGCTGCAATAGAGATCTCAATACTGTCCAGTGTATCTCTGATAGTGCTCAGGGCAAGACACCACAGAAGAAAACCTGACAGCCTATGGACAATGATGGAAGAAATTCTTCATATGGGAATTTTCTTCCTAGCCCTCATCTGTGAGAAGGTGGTTTGCTCCCTGCTTGAAGCTCACAAACCCAATTATGGAAAATAAAATTATACTTTTTTTTTTTTTTAAATCCATTATGCAAAATCTAAGGACCTTGTAGAATTAAGCACAAATTTTACTCTTTTCATTATTCATATAAATGTTCCCATCTTCTTTGCCTCAAGAATAACTAATGACACTAGATGTCACATGCTTGTTAGCACCATAGAAACAAATGTTCATTTTAGAAGATTTAAATGTGGTGTCTTTGTCTATCCTTTGCCTGCCATTTACTGATACATGGAAAGTGAGATTTACAGTATCTGTATCATTCCTCATTTTACACCTATCAGTTGTGTTGCTTTTATTTTTCGCCCCTTCAATAAATGGGGTCATCTTTCAGTTTTCTGTCACACAGAAGTCCTTTCTCCAAGTATTTTTGTCCATTTTTAGACATCTGATTTAGCTGGCTGAATTGCCTGGCTGGGCTCCCAAACCTCCTTCACAGCCAGGGAAGAAAAGCAAATCGGAGTCTAATTAAAACACCCCAGTGTGCCCAGCCGAGGACTCCTTCCTCCCCACTGCCTGCACAGAAAGGAAGGACTCTTCACACTGGGCTTTGTCTGATGTCAAGTCATCTGTCCAGGCACCAGCTCAAAGCCACCAAAGCCTCACAGCACAAAGTGCTGGATAAATAAGCTCTCCTGGTTCAAATCTGCTCATAACATTTCTGAAGAGTAATTCTCTCCTGACGGATTCAAGGCAGCTTGGCTCTTGCCCGTGCTGCTGCACCAGAGCTGAAGCCCAGGGAGAGCTGCAGCCCCGCCGCCGTGTCAGCACCGGGACGGACAGATGGCCATGCCTGGGGGGCCACCCTCGTGCCACCGGCTGTGCAGCACCTGGGGAAGCCTGCACCCACACTGGTGCTCCTCACCTGCAAGCTCCAGAACGGCCGGGGCTGAACACGTGTCTGTGCTTCACGAAGGGGGGTGGACGATGTGTTTAAGAAACAGTCCTTATTTTTTATACATTTTAATACAGTTTGTTTCTTCTGTCTTCAATGCACTTCTGCAGCATCACGGGCAGCTGAGAACTTCTGCCTGATGTGTTTCCGAAGCAACCACCCTTGTTTTAGAACACGCCGTTTTCTGAGGAATTGAAGTTATCCCTTCCCTTACGCTCCGTCTTGCCAATTTTCAACAGTAAACTACTTGCAGTTGGGCAAAAGTTGACTCGCAGTTCTGGTGTAGCCACCTTCTTAAGTTTTCTACTAGTTCTCACAGCCTGCCCTTGGCTTTACTGGATAGTTTGGTGTCACAAGTCCCTGTGGCCCCACCAATCATTCCAGCTGTTGCTAAACACAACGGACACAGCAACGCTGCTGCAGAAACAGAACTCATTGGTGCTTCGTGGGATGTAACGTATTCACATGCAATTACATCTCTTCATTTTTACAAAGCTGAAAACAGACGTGCATTTTAGTGGTGTCACTTAATGCAACAGAGGTCTGAAGTTCTGAGTAAGCAGGCCCTGCAAGTCCTGGGTCTCTTTTATCATGTGCATTAACCTAATGCAGTATTAACCTAACTGGTATTATAATGTTCCTTATTTTGCACTGCAGGTAGCTAACGAGAGAGGAATAAGGACTTGTGGTTTACTTTTTTTATGTTTCTTCCCCAAATCGAGACCCGTTTCAATGACCTCTACGGCAGCACAGGCTGCCATTTCCCTCAGACTGTGCATCTACTGCAGGAAAAAGGCAACACTGCAGTTCCACCGGCAACCAGGCCAAGACAAAAAGCCTTCACACGGACATTTCCCCGTCTCCTGGCATGTTTATAACCGACGAGGCCCAGGGTCCTGGCACCACCGCCA
>NW_009953923.1:2145993-2161956 GCF_000747805.2 Chaetura pelagica | reverse complement strand
CCCGCCCGCGCTGCGGGGCCCGGGGTGCGGGGCCCGGGCAGGCACGGCCCGTGGCGGAACCTCCGGTTGCCGTGTGGCATCGGGCAGCAGCGGGGACTGGTGCTTGCCGTGCCATCTGCTGAGTGAGGGTGGTGAGGATGCTGGCCTGGTCCTTACAAAAACAAAGCGTTCCCCGTGGGAGTTGCGGCACTCGCTGAAGTAGCCGTGGTTGTCACTGAGCCGTATTTCCTTAAACTTTGCGTCCAGCTGTACCTGAGCAGTGTTAGCTTTGTGCAGCGCTCTGCTGTCTCGGGACCAGCGGTCAGAAGGCCAAAAATGTGTTTCTACACACCTGGTGGCAAAGCCTAATTTTGTACTGTTACCACATTCATGCCCCCTCATGTTTCTCTGTAAACTTTTTCATACCGATTAGCCATTCACCTTATGCTCGTGTTTCACTTAGGCATTGTAGATTTACAATTACGAGTTTTATGATTAAAAATAAGTCATAAGACTTTTATTTTCTCCCTTTCTAGTGTACGGTATGAGTTTGTACTCAGATTCATGAGGTAAATATGTCTTTGCATGCCCTGGTAGAATATCATGTAATGGACATGCATATTATACACACAGAGAGCTGAGTGCCTTTGATCATTATTTTGATGCCTCAGTAAAGTAGAGTCTACTGAGAAAGAGTTGAAAGTGTTAGACTGCAAAGCTCAGCCTGTGCTTGAAATGTATTTCCATTTTGTAATGGTTCTGGGTGTACTTGGGTATACTCAAATCTGTCTATTTTTTCTTAATTTTCCCTTAATACCACAGTTAGGATGCACCTCTCAATGCCAGCAAATCTTTATGCTTGTGTATATATATATATACACGTTCATCATGCCATGATGGCTACTAGTAAAGACAAATTATCACACAGGACCCTTTGCTTCTCTTCTGTGATCATAGAGCTTTCCACCTGTGACTGCTTTCCCATCTCCCTTCTTACATACACCACTGCTTTGACTGTTTGGAGTTGGGAAATAAATACTTCTTTTTCAGGCCTGCATGATGCTTAAAAGGCAGTAACAGTTTGTGTTGCTTTCCCAGAGAACTGTAGCTGACTGAAGATGCCTTATGCCATTCATGAGCTTGAAAGCTGTGCAACAAATATCTTTTAATAACTGCTTGAACAAACTGCCAAAAGAAGAAAATGGATGTTCAGACAAGCACTTCCTTTATTGAGAGTACATTGCTGTGCTTTCTGGCCAGGGACAAGCAGTTTGGCAAAGTAGTGTAAATACTTCTAAGAAATGTTTATTGGCATAGTAATTCCTTATAAATAAACCTGTTTGATATTGTAAAAGCATGTTTCAAGACATAAATTTCCCAATTGTGGAATATAGAGCAGTATTCAGTCATTATGTGCTTGGTGCTGGAAAGTTAAAAGTAAAGCCACTGAATAAAGAAAGGAGAAGCTTCCTCGCTAGTTATCTGGGATCAGCTTGAGGAAGTAGAACACTTTTGATAGCTGTAGCCTCTTCTACAGGTAGAGAGTTTTGTTGGGGGGCAGTGGGGTGATCATTTTGGGTTAGCTTGGGTGAGAAAGTAGCTAATTTTTATTTTGGATCAAGAAACCTTGTTTTTAGGAATAATAATTGTGTGAGAAGCTAGAGCTTTCAGATACAAGTTCTTGAATGGTAAGCAAGAAGAGTTGACTCGCTTTGTTTGCTGGAGTAAACCAAGTCCTGAAATTACGTTTGTCTTGTCTTCTCTAGTGGATCTAGTACATTGAAATTAACTTTGTTTAATGGAAACAGTGTTCAGATACTGCTTTCCTGCGATCCTTTTGCACTCAAAGCTGAATTCAAATACAAAATTTTTACTCTTTTGAGGATTTGAAATACAATAAAATGCTAGTTACTAATGTAATACATACTTTCAAGTGCTGTAACTACTTGAGTGCATGCATCCAGCTAGCTGTAAAAGAAGATGCCAAACTGAGATTAAACTAAAGTTGGCACAGCTAATTGCTTACTTGCCCATATTACTTAGCCTTTTTGTGTGAATTAAGGCAACAAAGCGGAGCCCCAAGAAAGGGCAGCAAGTGTGTCACCCTTAGAGTTGCAGAGTCAACTTGAGTCAGAAAATGATCCACTTGAAGGAGTCCTTGGATTGTTTCTGTGTGGACCACCTGATGGAACACAAGCCAAACTCAGTTTGGGGAGTGCTTCCCTCCAGCCAGCTTCCCCATCCCAGGCAGAGCCCAGAGCAGGACTAAATGTAGCCCCAAGAGCTGAAGGCCACTATTCTGCCTGTGGCCACTGCTTCTGCCATGGGGAGAACTGGAGGGAAGGCAGCAGCTGCTGCTTTTGACAGCTTTCACAAATGCTCACTTGCTGTGTTTGGTGCTTTGTGAATACTTACTTTATGCTCTGATAAAAAACAGTGTTGGACATGGAAGAGCTATACATAAGGCTCAGTCTTTACTTTGTCTCATAAAAAAATGTACTCATAAAAAAATTATCTCACATTGAGCAACCAAAGCTAGTTGTTGTTCTGACAGTTTTAATTTTTTCCACATTTCCAGACTGTGGATAGTAAGAACAGTGTGTGCTGTGTTTTGCATAAGTAAATTGTGAAGTGTTGAGATGATGTGGTGATAAAATCCTGTGGTCTAGGGGGGGACGTACACCTCCCTTTTGCATGAGCAAAATATTATTTGCATTAAAAATAAATTGAAAAATTGCTTGCTAAATTAAAGATTTTCCATTTATTGCTGAGGTGGATTATGGATTCTAAGTAATTAATCTTTTATAATCTATTACATTTTTAGATTGAAGAGGGAGAGGATGCATGGGTTTGAAAATTGGAATACCTTGTAACATTGGAGTTTGGGGATTTTATTTTTTTTTTTTAATTTTTCCCTTCTTAAAGTAGCCTAAAGTCACAGGATTTTCTACATGCACCATTGCAGCAGAGCACCACCACTTGCCTTTTTTGATGGTACAGCAAGTACCTTTTATGCAGAATTTTTCGAGTCTGCTAGCATAAATTTTGAGCAGAACTCTAAAGGCTTAAAATAAGTTGTCCCAGAGAACAGCATTTCAGCAATCGTGATACTGTACTCAGTTTGGAAAATCATTGCTCAAGATGGGGATTTATTATAAGGAACATGGTCTCTTGTGGATGAGTTATTTCTGCCCAGTATAACTCAAAGTGAAATCAGTTACCTGAGTCTTTCTGCCAGACTGAATCAGCTTGGCTTAGTTAAATATTTTATAGTGATAGAAACAAATCAGAGTTCTTTTTCAGTGAGTGAGAACAATTTCTGTGAAGAAAGATTTTGGTATGATAGGACAGCTGATGAATTGTATTTCTTTTTGTTGTTTCATATTCAAGGCTTATATGAATCCCATAGCTATGGCCAGAGCACGAGGTCCTGCCCAAACTTCAGGACCAACAATACAAGACTACTTGAACAGGCCAAGACCAACATGGTAAGTGGCAATACTTGTCTGACCTTTTGAGTAAAAGATTTGTTTCCTCTTAATAAGGTGACACTGGTACCTCCCTCCCCCCCAGAATACACATTAATGTGTTTCATAAGATTCTCCGTCTCTTGCCAAAGTGTTCTTTTCTAAATCTGTATTCAGTATCCTCTTCGAGAACCAATAGTATTTCATTTTGAAATGCATGTTTTTCATTTGTCTTTAAATATTTTGGCAACAGTTTCTCAGAACAGGTAAACATTTATCATTTTGCCTTTTTCACACATCCTGATACTTAAGCTCTGCAGATAAATCTCCGTTTTAAACCAAGTAATCTGTAGATAAACATTTTGCTGTTATAGTGTCAGAACACAGTTTATCCTAGCCAACAAAATAATCACTTTTATATACTATCAGCAACTAACTTTACATTCAGTCAGTTTTACCTCTTTCCATAAGACATTAGAGAACAATTTCCCTAATTGCTAAGTTAGCTTTAGGTCTTTCAGAGGTATTTAGCTACCATAGTTAGGTCACCATATGCATAACATCTAAGATGTCATTCTTCTTTCTGTTGCAAGTTCAGCCAAGGTTAAACTTCAAAAAAACCCTTTGAAAAGTTAGACACTGAAGGAGGTGTTTTTAACTGTGAAAATTGTGATCTTTTTATATAGGGAAGAAGTGAAAGAGCAACTAGAGAAGAAAAAGAAAGGATCCAGGGCTTTGGCTGAATTTGAAGAAAGGATGAACGAGGTTGGTACTGTTATTAATATGTTAATACTTAATTCTTCTTATATTATACTTTTTCTCCACTATCGTTATCAGCACCAAGTACCCCTAACATTTCACTTCGCTGAAGCTTTTCAGGAGTAAATGTTCTGGTTTTTTCTATTGGGTGTTAAGATTACCCACCTAACCAGTGAAGAGCTACGTTCCATTCAGAGAAACACAACATAAAAGCTTTTGACAATTGCTGCTCAATTTTCCATGAACATAAGTATAGTTCACAAATGCATGTTTATACTAATAAATTAAACCTGTGCATTTTCCAGTATGATAAACTACAGTATCTTGTGCTCATCTTCACTTGTTTAAGGTCATGTAATCCAGATATATTGGAAAGAGGTGTATTACTGGAAACAGACATCTTTGGCAAGGAATATACATGTGTTACTGATGGGAATATACATGTGTTACTGGTATGGAAGAAGGCACAAAGAATGGCCTTCCAATATACAGATAGGGCTGTAAGGCACTTCTTCCTCTCTCCTCCTAAGTTGATTACATTCCATGCTGGTTCCCTACTAGAAATGCAGCCATTCTGATGCTTGTGTTCAGTACCCAGTGGGGATCAGCACATCTAACTCCTGTTACGTAGGCAGAATTAGTATACAATACATTTAACTGTTCCTTCTTGGGTACTGCTGTCTTGGGGTAAGCTTCAAGTAGTAGTCTTCATTGTGTGTGTAAGCTTCTGATTGAAGTAGATTATGCTCCTTCTGTGTTACTGGAAGTGTGTAGTACCTCTGCTCTTGCTATACCTTTTTGCCTAAGAAGTTGCACTAGCATTCAGAGAGTGATGAGGTGCTGTTCTGAGAGGATCTGTTGTTCTGTGCTCTGTGAATTTAAGCTTGGTAAGTTTGGTTTAGTATTTAATCATATTCGTTTCCTACTTCTATCTTTACTTTATTGTGAAATAATTGAAACTGACATGGATAGAAGAATACAGCCTTTCAGTGTGGCAGAAGGGTAGGAATGGATGCAGGGAATCATTAAATGTCCATGAGTTCTTCCTAAGGCTCCTGAGAAAAAATCTCTGGATAGCTGTAAAGATTTCAAGTCTCCGAATTAGGTATTACCTTTCCTGTTTTACTGACAGATGTGTCAGTAAAATGATGTGTCTTTTTTGTTTAAGACATAACACTAGCACAGTCTTAATTTAAACCCAATGCCTGCCTGATAAAGCATGGGCTGTTGTTAGAAACCCCTCAGGTGGCTCTGGGTAGCTGGTGTATCAAAGTAGATAACCCAGTGCCATACTGTGTAGATGCTGCCTCAGACCATGGAAACACATGGCACACAGCAGTGTATCCTGGCTAATCTGCCATGTCTCTAAGCAGCTAATTCAGAGTACGCTGACTTGGGCATCTCTATATCATATTGCATTGCAAGGTGTAATCTTACTTAATTCCTGATATTTCTGTCCCTTCAGCACAATGTATAGATTATCATTGCTTTGCCAGTATAATACCAGTACAGCTTCATTGTGAAGAAAGGGAGGATCAGAACAATAATTGACAAGGGAGCAATAAGATGTGTCTGGCATAGGAAGCAGGAATCGTGCAGATTGAAGCCAGCAGCTTCTGATGGGAGTGGGTTTGATGTTTCAGAGTTCTCAAAGGGAAGATTTTAAGTAGACTTAGAGAGCTCGTGAAGGATTGAAAAGGAAGGATGAGGGGAGACTTCTATCTGTGCAGTGTGCTTGGCCTAACAAAAATAAGTGTTTCTATATAGATGTGTATAATAATTTAGTATTCCAATCATTGTTGATACTGACAAGGCCCAAAACAGACACTAGAGACACCCATACAGTGAAGAAGAGCCAGGAGAATTTGTCTTGAAACTTTGGTTCAGGTGATTTTAAAACTATGACAAACCAGCAGCTTTTCTGGTAGAGCACCCTGGCTTTCTAAAGTGCTCTAGGAAGAACACTCTTAATGTAAAACTAAAAATACCACAGCTGATGACCTTCAAAATAAATTACAATCTCTTAAATCCAAACAACATTGTGGTGTGAACTAACATCGTATTTCAAATAATACTAATCTTCTGTAAAATCAAGTGTATTAGAGACCTGGTTAACATTATATGCTGTTTATTTTCTGTGGGTTTTGTGAAAATTATATAACATCAGGTACAGGACAAGATTTCAGAAAAGCTGATGCTCATGTCATGTTTCTCTTTGGTTTTGTTTTCAGAATTGGAAGAAAGAACTGGAAAAACATAGGGAGAAATTACTGAGTGGAAATGAGAGTTCCTCCAAAAAAAAGGAGGTAAGTTACTCTTATACAATCTGTGTTTGAAACTGGGATTGTGATCAATGCTGCTAATACAGAATGTCATAAATACATTTTAAAAGCCAGCATCAAAGTATATAAACCTAAATGCACAACAAAAGACAGATACTGAAGTAACATTTGTTTTATTCTATTTTTAAGAAAAAGAAAAAGGAAAAGAAGAAATCTAATAGGGTGAGCAAAATTTTCAGTTTCTGAGTTTCTTTCCTTTGAAGTAGTTACTATTTGCCATTTAAGTTCTCTTGGAAAGGGAGAGTATAGATGTAACTTTGAATCTAGCTGTTAAATGATCTGCTTTTTATTTGAGAGGGGTGGGTTACATGCTCTACAAGGATAATTTTACTTCTGCCTAAACAGAGGAAAAGAGCATGAAATATATGTTACGAAATTAAAAATGTTAGAAGTCACTTTTTACAGTTTTATTTAAGAAAATCTATGTAAAATACCACCTTCTTGGGAGTTAAATTTCATAGGTAATACTGTACAGATTAAGAGGTTTTAAAGGAAGCGTTTGGATGGACTTTTGACTATTTGTCAGACATAATTCTGCATCTCACAAGCTTCACTTTTTGTTGTGTTTGGTCAAGTTGTCTTCATCTTCCTCTTCTTCATCAAGCTCTGATTCTTCCAGCAGTTCCTCTGATTCAGAAGATGAGGTAAGAACTACCTTATTAGATTATTTTTTTCATGAGGCTTATTTAAAACAGATTTTGGTAATATATTTTACAGTATTGTTTGAGGGCTTGGTTTGCATAAAACTGTTTAATTTTATGCATGTGGTACAGATAATAAAGTTGTGAATTTTAGTTATGTACATATTCAAGAATTTCTATATGAACACTGAATTTTTAGGGGCTGGCTTGCAAAGTAGTTCCATTTCTGTTTTAACATTTGTTTGATTTTCAGTAAAATTCCCCATGTAACCATAAAAATGCAAACATACCATTTTTACTTTTTAGCAAAGATCTTTGTTGCAGATAATCAGATTCTACAGCACACATCTAAATAATAAACAGAATCTAGAGAACCTGGATTTTTCACCAGTTTACATTTTTTCAATGCAGAAGAGTTACGAAGGTCCTGCGCTAAAAGAATCAATTGTAGTGTACTTTATTCCTCCAGAGAACATGATAACATGTATGAATTTGATGTTCCCTTTTTTTATATTTATTGTAAGTCTTTAATTCTAGTGGGAATAAATTTGGGGTTGTATTTTTATTTTTTTCCTACAATATTTGTAAATAGGATAAAAAGCAAGGGAAGAAAAGAAGAAAAAAGAAGTATCGCTCCTCACGGAAATCTTCAACAAGCTCAACTTCTGAATCAGAGTCAGACAGCAAGGTAAATATAAAGATGTGTTACCCTTGGCAAGTTTTCTTGATCCGTGTTATAAAGACAAACACTTCTGACTTCTGCATGTTGTTGTTTTTTCATATTCCAAATTTAAACCCATGCATTCTTAAGTAGATGAGCTGCACTTCCAGGTGCAATCAGGAATCTACCTGCAGTGGCCAGAGTGCCTGGCAGAAATAATTTGAGCTTTAGAAAATGAGCATGCTTTATTCCAGCATTTTTTAGTCATTTTTCTGAATTCAAATACATGCAGATTTTCTGCTGCTCAAATGTTTAGTTTTAATACTACAATAACTCTTAAAAAACCAAAATGTTCTGTGAAATTCTTGTAAGTGTGCTATTTAATCGAACACTGCCTATGAAAATACAGATATTACAGGATATCAGTGGCCAGAATATTAACTTTGTAAATATCTGTGGACATATGCATATTGAATTGAGGGTGTCTTTGTCCTTTGTCCAAAAGTACATACACAGGCATACGAAATGAACAAAAAATGGGGAAGACACATGAGGCAAATTTTTCTGTTCTGTTAGCATTTTTCTGTGTTACAGTGGATAGCAACAGTACTTCTTGCCTAAATATTAATAAAACAGCAAGTCATGAAGATTTTATATGTAGACTTTATCACAGGCTTTCACTGTAATACCTAATTCAGCATAGTATAAATTGTGATGAATCACTCTTTGCCTATGAATTTATGCTAACGTGAGTTTGAAAACTCTTGCAACATAGAGGTATCCTTACTGCTGAAATTGGAAGGCAGAAAGCCATGAAAATACCTGCTCAACTCCTGCCCAATCAGACAAGATAGGTATGGACAGAGAATAAAGACTCCAGACTGTTTCATGTTGTTAGGTTATAAGGTTAAAGTAATGATAGCTGGTATCCTTTACAGAGGCTCCCTGTGTACTGCAAGTACCTCTCACACTGCTGGTTCAGGAAATTAGCAGCTGTGTCAAAATGACAGCTTTTTCATACTTTTCCTATTAGCTGCAAGGTAGAAAGAACAACTTTGAAGACCTTCAATAAACAGAAA
Source organism: Chaetura pelagica (assembly GCF_000747805.2). NCBI lineage: Eukaryota > Metazoa > Chordata > Aves > Apodiformes > Apodidae > Chaetura > Chaetura pelagica. The sequence continues at coordinate 2,153,028 of NW_009953923.1, read as the reverse complement.
AGACAATGGGTTAGACTGCTTTTGGGATTTTGACCTTTTTCCTGACATAATTTTCTCATGTTTTTCTTTCTATTTAGGACAGCACAAAAAAGAAAAGGTCAAAGGAAGATTATGAAAAAGAGAAGGTACTCTTACTCTTGAAATACATTAGAACTGAATTTTACAGCATAATGGAACTCTAGTTTTTTGGGGGGGTTTATTTTGTTAAGTTTGTGCATTGTTAGTTTTTTTTAATATTGAATGCCTCAGTTAACACCTGTGGAAATTTTCTGTCCAAAACTACACAGTCAGAAGTTGTTCAGTACACCCAGTTTGAGGTAGACTTTTGCTGGTGGAAACTGCTGTATCTGTTCTTGTTATGAAGGTAAATTAAAACAAGTATCTAATCTACTCCAGTAGATCAGCTGCATTCTAATATTTTGGGTTTTATCCTGAGCAGTCCATTTGAGCTACAAGTATGGTGGTATTTCAGTGGAATGCCTGGTAGGGTGCCAGCTTGTTGCTGTAAGTTAGGAACATTGAGCACAGGATACATTCACTTAAATGTAGTCATAAATAATGTATACTGTACTTAGGATGGCTTTGAAAAACTGCAGAGAAAAACATAACCTAACAATCCTTTCAGTCCACCCTGGCCTTTTTCTCCAGTTACCTTTCATATCACCTCAGCCTTTACTTCTCCAGTCAACAGTATTTACTTTGACGTACAAATTCTCCATTGCATAAGACAAATGTGTTGAATTTTTTTTTTACCTTGCTCCTGATCCCATTTAACATAGTTTCCATTTCCCACCAACTTCTTTTGAGTAGCTTCTCTTCAAAGGCCACGTGTCTACCATAGCCTCTTGGTTAAGCTGTAATGTTACAGTTCACAGATCTGAAAGCAAAGGGCATTCTGGGGACTAGAGGTCTTCCCCTGTCTCAACATGACTTGTCTGTCAAAGGGGCTGTATCGTGTATTTTTCATGGGTACTTTTGGGAAAGGATTGAGGTGTCTGAAATAGACTAAACTGCACATCTGAGGTCTGTGGTCCCACCTTACAAAAAGATGATTAGCAAGATTTTTTCAGTGTCTGGCCTTAGAAATTGAATGGAAGAAAGTAGCTTCAGTCTTAGGAACACCTTGCCTGGTCTGGAGCAAAGGAAGGGAGGCACAGAGAGAAGTAGCTCATCAGAGCAATCTCATGCAGCATCAAAATGTTAAAAATAATTTTTAAAAAGAGGCTGTCCTTTAAATATGCTGAGATTTTATATGAAGTGTTGAAGTATAGCTGGCAGGGACAGTCTGTCCTAGTTGGACACAAATATAGAGGAAGCTTTTGACTTCATTAACAAAGCTAGAGTCTGAAGCTGCAGGGTTGGTATGTGCATATTGAGACATCTTCACTTACTCAGTGGCATTTAAAAGTGGTGAAACATTTTTATTTTCAAATGCTTACTCCTTCATGTGGTATTATTTTGAATAAGAAACTGTACATACACTGCAGTATTATTCCTCTCACTTTTAGAAGCCTGGTGTGTCTTGGTAACAAAATGAAGAAACATACAGAAAAAAACGATTTCCACTAAAGCATTTTTATAGTTGGTAGGGTAATTTGTTGATTATGAGTGATTAGTTTAGTGTCAACAGTATATAAAAATATTTCACAACTTAGAAATGCTATTTCAAGCTAAGTTTTAAGCACAAGTTTTATAACATTTGAGAAGTCTGACTTTATTCACAAATATGTTACTTTGTGTAGGAAGGCAAAAATCACCGCAGGAAAAGGAAGAAAGCTGATCGTGGTGATGGACCTTTATCATCAGAATCCCTGTCAGAATCAGATCAGACAGAGGAGGTCTGTGTGAAACCTCGGTTTCAGATGTTATAATGCTCTCAGCTTTCATGATTCCCATGACTGAATGAATGAACTAGCTCAGATGTAGTATGTTCTTGACACTGTACAGTTGAATTTAAGAGTGCAGCTCATTCGAAGTTGTTTGTATTTTTCTCTTTAATCAAAGCTTTCTATAAGAATTGTTTAGTGCAGCTCTTGTCACCTCTGGGTCATTTTGAATTCATTTTCTTGAACGTTTTAAAGTTTTAATCGATATTTTAGAGCTTGGTGAAATGAGGCAAAGTGATTGGTGTGGTGTCCTTCACAAGATTCCTCTCTGATCTTTGTGAAGAGGTTGGCAGATTCCAAGATGGCTAAGAATTTTTGCCTCCCTTTTCCATTGAATTAAAAATTTTTTGATATAATAATCTTAGTCTCACCCTAGTGGTATATCTACTTAGAGGATGTGCACCCTTGCAAATCCTTGGAAAGATTCTAATGTGTTGCATTTTCTCCTTAAGAATTCTTGCCACATTACTAGCTTAGTCATTTTACCATTGCATCTTTCTTGTTCTGCTATGTATAATAGTGTGTTCCCAAATCGGGTGTTGATAGGATAATGCGTATTCTAGGATTTAACCCAGATAACCAGTGTTTCATCATGGGTTATTTTTCAGTATGTTCTACCACTGTTGTGCCATCGTTCATTTATATATAACAAAAGCTCAGACTTTTAAAACAGCATTTCCAAAGCTGCTCTCCTGTTACGTTTTTTTGTTTTCCATTTAGGTGCAAGCAAAAAGGAAGAAAAACAGTGAGGAAAAAGATAAAACAGCAAGTATCCTTCTTTACTCATTCTGTAGTTTTGGGATATAAATGTTTTATACTTGGTTAGTTACCAATTTCATATTTTTCAGGAATACAAATGTTTTATAGCAAAGTGTGCTGTCCTGTGAATCTAAATCAACTATTTTTCTATTTACCTGCTGAAGTCAGTTTTTCAAATTGTTGAATTCAAGAAAGAATTTGTTGCTGCTTTACCCATCTAGATAATATATTATTTGAGATTTATGTAAGTTTAACACTTACTGTAGTGTATTTTTTATGTATCAACCTACTAGCACTGCTAATATCTGTATGGTGTCAGGTGGGGTGGCAGTTTGCCTCACAGACATCAGTGCAGTTCCTTTGTTAGTGTTGTGTAAAATTCTTCCTTGGTAAGCCCCTTGTACCTTGAAAAGAGCCTTAGGACATAATTGCTGCAACTTCTATACTAACGTAATTCTTCCCCCAACAAAATGAAATGCTCTCAGCAACCAGTTACTTTTCTCAGCTTTGGTGATTTGTTTCTGTTGGTAAAAGTGAGAGCAGTGATTTATATAGAATCCAAAACCATCACATGTCCCTGAGGCTCCACATTTAGGAGTACAGTGATTTTGAGATCTGAAATACCTGCTTGAGATGTCTTTGTGTCTTTCCATCTTCCCTGTCAGCAACAGTCAGCCTAACTAGACATCTCAGTTGTCTAGATGAGTTAGGGCAAAGGGAGGGCTTACATTACTCACCTAAACATGCAAGCACAGGAGTATCAGTGATACTCAATACCTGTTTTCCGTGGAACTTGTTGTTTTCATAATCATACAAGCTGTTTGCCATAAAACTTCTAGTGACTGATTTTGGGGTTTTTCTTAAAATAATTTTTTGTGTAAGTAATAAGTGCTTACTCTAAGTATTTACAAAGTACTTAAAAAACAAAGCTTTTGTACCAAAATTGTTTTGTTTTCATAATGCCACACCTATTCAAGAATACCAGTTGAAATTCTGCTTGCAAAAAACAAAGTTGTGTCTCTTAGCTTCTGTATTACAGTGATCAGGATAATAACTTCAGGCCTGAATCTAGTAGTGTCAATTGAGTGTATTCATATTTACAATGTATATCATCATTGTTTTACTTGAAACAATGGGCAAGTGCTGGGCATTCTAACCAAGTGTAGTTGAACTGTTTAATTTTACACAGTAAATACAAGCACTTACTTTGAAATCTGTAAAAATCCTTGTTATTCCCACGTACTTAAGATGTCACTGCTTGTAAAATCACTTCCGTATTACTTTCTCAGAAAGCTATAAAGCACTGAAAATCATTTGAAAGAATAGGAAATGTCATAGTGACAGTGATGAGTTGTGAAATAGCCAGACCATGACAGAGATAAATCGAAGACTGCTCATAATAGTGCAAATTACTGGATAAAATATGAATTCTCTCTTTGTGATTTCTCAAAAGGCTTTTATAGAAATTTCTTTTGAAATGTCTTTGTAAAGATATCCTTTCTGTGCTTTCATTTTGCATTACCAGAATTTAATAGATGGCAATTTTCTCATGCAATAACTTCCATCTAATTTATTATTTTTTTAGGATAAAACAAAAAAGAGAAAGAAGCACAAGAAACATGGTAAAAAGAAGAAAAAGAAGATTGCTGGTTCAAATTCAGATTCAGAATAATATTTACAAAAAAAACCCAAGACTATCAACAGAAGTGCAATGACTAAAGGAAACTTAAACTGTGAAATGACAGCAAACTTTACCAAACTGCATGAGTTTTCCTGTGTTTAAGAAATACTCCTAATCTTTCAGTAGCCAGCTAGATGCAGCTGTGCTGGAAAAGACCATTGTTGTTGCCTGCTGCTTAATACATGAGGTACAACTTTTATAAAATTCCAGTAAGCAGTGTTAGATGTTTGGAACAATGCGAGATGGTAGTCCAGCTGAGATGTAAAATATTGGAAAATAAAGAGTTAAATTTTTAGATAGTAAAAGTAGTCTTTCAAAGCATTAGTAGTAGTCTTTATTTGTAAATCAGGACAAATAAAATCCCAAGTTCATCCTGCAGGTTAATATTATACGTAAACTATTGCAAGCTGGCATCTGCTAATGGCATTTCCAAAACGGGAAATTAATGATAACATTGAACATGCTGCCTTTGTAGAAATGTTGATCATCTGCCCCATTACCCTCTTCATGCTTACAAGAAAGGGAATGCTACCATGCTGGCTAACTGGATAGGGTGCCTTTGCCTTTGATCCTTGCAAATCTCGGCTATATTTAATCCATGCAGCATCTCTGATTCTAGGGAAGCCAGAGCTGTTGTCAGCAGACTTTTCTGAATAAGCAGTTCTGGGCTTCTAAGCATGTGCTTCTGCATTAAGCAAGAGCAATGACAGTTTGCAGTATAACTGACATTCAAACCTGAAGATTTTACCTCTGCTTCGTTGAAACAGCGATGGATCTTTGCTAGTAAATACGCGTATTTCATTTAATGTCCTTTTGGTTTTGTTGAACACTTCTTGCAAACACTGGTAGCTTTCTTTGCATTATCTTCAGAATTGTTTCGCATGATTCGTAGCATTTTTAAATTAACAAAATGCAGGTAATCACTTGTTGTAACCAGTTCTATGAATTACGTTCCATGTGCAGAGTTTCATGTATGTATTTAGTTATTTTTATAGTTAAGTTCATTGCTGTGTTTAAGTGCACACTTGCTGAAGATACTTAGCATGTAAAAAGCAGGGGTTTGATACCTTAACAGCTTCATATTGAAGCTGATTTACTCTAAGCAAGTTAAGTGGCAGATCTGTTACGTGGTGCGTCTTGTTAGATAAAAAGAACTACTGCCAGAATCTCATTAAAGATACTGTTTAAACAGTTTGTATTTATATTTTTGTACATGAGGGCTACAGATTGTTCACCTAAATCACAAAACTGTTTTACTTTAATTAGTTGCTTCAAGAGCTGAAAAAAAAAGTTTTTATAAATTAAATGTGCATGCAAGAAAACACAAGCAACCATTCAATTTTAGTTTTTACATGAAATTCTCATGGTATCTTCCACCCATTTCTGGGCCTCCTGTTAGCCTTTGACAACTGCCCGTCCATCCTGAGTGGTCAACTATAGATTGTACTCTTGATTCACCCCCTTTTTCCTTGCACAGGTGCTAACTTAGAACTTAATCTCTGTTGCGTACAGATGTTTCAAATATTGTATTGCCAAGAATTTCAAGACCTTTATTATGTATTATTAGTCTGCAAACCGTGACTAAAAAATGGGGGAGAAAGGTGGTATTTTATTGCCATTCCACAGAAAAACTGACTTTTCAAGTCAAGTTCTTGGGAAAATACAACTGTTGAGTTGTAGCAATGTTCCTCTAAACCATAGTAAGAATATTTTTATCAAATATTTGATACCGTAGGGCTTGATGTTACCAATTATAGACACTGTTTTGTCAGCGAGGTTAAAATAAGGCAAGATGCAGTGAAAAGTAGGGCTTTGGTTTTGGGTTTGTGTTTGGTTTTGTTGGGGTTTTCTTCTTAAGTTGTGGTGTTGCAGCTTTCAGAAAAGAACTTGTAATGAACCATAGCATAAACAGTGTCCTGTGTGATACCTTTTTTGACTTTTACACAACTGCCTGCAACAGAAGGAAATAAAAATGGAAATTACAGCCCCGGTCTTCCAAATGCATAAGTCGGTATGTCATTTTAATTGTCTGAATGTAACTGTTCTGGTCAGCTCTGTGTGCTTGAAGCGCTGCTGTGAGGCTGTGCAAGCGCTGAAGCTGCCCCAGGGCCTTACCGCCTTGGCCAGATCACAGCAGATCTGCTTTAATACTGGCTGAAATGCTTATGTTCCCGCTCGTCTTGCATCCTGTTTGTTTTCTCTCCCGGAGGAGGAGTGAAGTCTGGTCACAGCCCTTCACTTGCTTGTTTGCACAGGCCAGTGCCTGGCAGGGCGGGCTGGGGGGGGCCCGGGCAACCCACGGACACATCCCAAGACTGAGCAGCGGGACAAAGAAAATCAGTAATGCGAGAATAAAATTATTCTAAGAGATTTCTGCCTTCTGACAGCAGATGAACAAATAGTGTTGTATGTAGTATTTAATGTTTAGCTCTTCCTTTCCAGGGACGTTTCTGGAAGTCTGAAATTCAGCCATTTTCTTTTCTGTAGCGGCCGTTGTTTTAATCCGGGACCAAAACGCCTCTTGGTTCCGTGTGCTCCTTTGGGACGGCCGGTGCAGCGGCAGGTCCCGCGTTGCCAGGGCAGGCCCCGCGTTGCCAGGGCAGGCCCCGCGTTGCCCCGCGTTGCCGGAGCAGCAGGAGCCGCCATGAGGAGCCGCCAGGAAGGAGGAGCCGCCATGAGCCGGCGGCGGCAGCAGGCGCAGAGCGTGGG
>NW_009953923.1:2134490-2145943 GCF_000747805.2 Chaetura pelagica | reverse complement strand
GGTCAGGCCGGGGGCTCAGGCCGCGCCGGGGGCTCAGGGCGGCTCTGCCGGGCAGCAGGGCCCCTGAGGTCCTGCCGTGCGTTTGTACCGACTGAAGTTACAGCCTCTGTTCCCTTGTTTTCCGGCTCGGCAGTTAACAGGGGGGAACTGGAATGTCTCATCAAGCTGTTCGACAGGCTGGTGGGCAAGCCCGACGACCACTTGACTGCCATCGGCTTTGATCGTGCCATGTTCAGAGAAGCCCTGCACGCCACCTTTGGCATGACCGATGATGTGATCATGGACAGAGGTGAGAGCAAGAGGCCTAAAACAGATGTACGGCTCTAGTTTTATGTGGTTGACCCTATGAGCCTTCCCTGTACAGAATAGTGCTATCTCATCCCTGCAAGGACAGCAAAGCAGAAGCTTCCGAGTAAAGGATGTCTTGTTTTTCTTTATAGGGAATATTTTTCCTTCGTTTAGGGTAGCTCAAGCTCTTCTTGCTCAAGGAAGACCAGCCAGAGGCAGTTGCAGTGCTGTCCCTCTGGCTGCTTCTCTCCTAGTCACTGTCGTTTTGTGACAGGAGAGGGCAGCATGGACAGCTCTGTCTCAGGCCTGGAGGTCTCAGAGACGCCTTCTGTCCCTGCGGGTAACTTCTGGAAAGAGGTGCTGTGAACAGCAGGAACTGAAGCAGACAGTGCAAGGACATGAGAGTAATTAGCCAAATAACCCTTTGAAAATACAGCGATTTCAGCGATTTATAACGTGACGGTCACGTTTAAAATTGCTATGAAAGTCATATGCATGATCTGTGATGTAGAGGTGTCCGGAAGAGGATGTGGAGGAGGCATGGATCTGCCATTCTTTTCAGTCGTAGGCAGCCAGGAGCCACCCCCTGGTTCAGCTTTCTCCTGTTCTATAGCAGGAGGGGGTATTTAGGTGCCATAAAGTAAAAACCTGTTGCCATTTTATGCAACAACTCAGGTGGCTTGAAAAATACCTTACATGGACACATTCTTAAAAATTATTTTAATATATATGGGGGCTGATTTCATTTTTCAAAAGCAAGCCTGTTCTTTTCCAATTTCAAAATGCTTGGCTCTGTGTGTAGAAGTGTTCCTGTAGCAACCTTACTAATTAACATTCTAAAATATGTATTATTCTAGAAGTTAGTTCATGCTTTGAATTGTATCTTGGATTTGAAATGCTATATTACACTCTGTATGAATAGTGAAGCTGCAAGATTGAAAGCTGCTTACTTCAGGCAAGGAAGAAGAAAAAAAGAAGATTGTGGTATATCAAAGACAGGAAAGGGTTACTTTTCTTTGTGTGTATTGTTTCTAGGATTACTTTCTCCAGGCTTTCTGAGGAAAAAAACCTAGTAATTAAAATCCTCTTCTATGTTCAAACATGCCTTACTGTAAGGGATATTAGTTTATTTCATTTATGTCTGCATGGAAGTGTAATTCCTGTTGTTGTTCACGTCAGAAAAGCAACAAATCAAACAAAATGTCTTATCCTAGCAGGATTCTGGAGTGGAAGCTCAGTAAACTCAGGGGCAAAATCCCCTTCATTGTTACGGCTTAGAAAGATTCGAGAAGGGTAATCATACCTTGGTGAAAGCAGAGAAACATCTCTAGACCAAAAATATGGGTTTATATTTTCATTGAATTTAAGAAGATATTATTTTGTTTGTGTTTCCCTCTTATATAAATTTTAAATCTATTGGATAATCTTTCCAGTGTTCCGAGCTTTTGACAGAAACAACAAAAACCGCATCAGTGCAGTGGAATGGGTGGAAGGCTTAGCGGTATTTCTTCGGGGGACAATGGCAGAAAAGATGAAATGTAAGATTTATCTGTATGGCAGTGTTTGGAAGTCATCATTTAATTAATTGCTATTAAAGTACACAGTGCTTTTGCTATGATTTAGTAGTTACTCGTAAAGTATTTGGTAATTGAAGTTTTCTTCTGTATAGTTCAATGCAAAGAAACTGTTCTGAAGTGGCTTGTCTGAAACAGAGCTTTTTCTGTGTAAACTGTCATTATCATAGGTGTCACCTTATTTTCTTGCTGACAAAAACTAGCAGTTGAACTGAAGCTTGTTCTACAGAATATAGTTTTGACAGAATATATGTTTTTGAGTTCACATACAAAATTAGAAAGAAGCAGATGTAAGCAAAGGGTCATTTTGGCTAAACAGCAGAGTCTCAAGGCAACCAAGATGTGTGCCAGCATTTTCATTTACTGGCACAATGGAAACAACAGTTGAATTCCAGCAGTTTTTCAGCTTAGAAGCACAGGTGGGAGAACTGACTTTGTAAGATGGGCAGGAGAACCTCCACACTAATGATGGAGAAAGACAGGAGAAAACATAGCAAGAACTCTAGAATTTTAAGAAGCAGAAAAAAAAATCTAGGGAATGTGATGGAAAAGGTGTAATAGAAAAGGGAGAATGACAGTATGTTGTTTCCATAGTTCCAGATTGCAGCATCTAATGTGCTATATAAATTAATCTGGAAAATGGCTTGGGATGTCACAGCACTAGGATGTGGGCCCAGGTGTCATTCAGTGCATCAGTGCAACCCCAGCCAGTAAAATATGCAGCCCTGCTCTAAGTGTAGAATATACTAATTCCTGAGGATATGCAGTGTTGTCTGTCCTAAATGTATGCCAGTACAGATTTCCACTGCCCTGACACAGGCTCTATCAGGGAAAACAAAACAAACTCTTGTGTTCCAAAACTGAAGAGCTTTGTGTGTTCAAATAAGTTTTGTGAAGGATAGTGAAGTTGATCATGATTGTAGACTTCAGATAGCAGGAAGGTAGAAACAAATAGAAGAAGAATTAGGCTGATACTTGTACTTCAAATACTCTGTTTGCATTTAGGGATACTTAGTTGTCTTTTCCATGCTAGTACAGCTCATTCTTCTTTTTCCTTTTCTAACCCAGCTTCTGAAGTAAAGAGGATGTGGTCGGTAGGTGCAAAGTCCTTCTGATACAGACAGCTGGTCCCTGCCATGGGAAATTTGATTTCTAAACCAGAATCTTGTTTATATTCTGAATAGACAATTTTAGAAGAGTGAAGATCTGTAGGTTAGTATGGTTTCTGTGAACTGAAGATTATTTATTTGAGCAGAAATAGGTTTTAACTCTGAAGGGTAAACAGGGATTAACTGACTAGTATGTGTATCAAAATGTGATACGGATATTTCTTATATAAATAATTTATATGATAAATGTGGCTCAATATATACAATTCACATTTTCTGTCTACAGGTAACAGGCAGCTTTAATGGTGTCTTACAGTTTGTATGAACTTCAAATTGATTTATCTTTCAAAAAGACTGTTTCCAGGTTTATGACCTGAATGGTGATGGATACATTTCAAGAGAGGAAATGTTTCAGCTGCTGAAAAACAGCCTTTTTGAACCATCATCATCAGAAGAAAATGCTGATGAGGGAATAAAGGACTTGGTAGACATAACAGTGAAGAAAATGGCAAGTATTTAGTCATTGGGATACTTGAGTGTCTTCCAGATATTCATTAACTCTGAACCTTAGAATATTGCTATGAGATAGCAAAATACTTCATCTGATTTATAGTGGGATTCTGAAGCATTGGAGTTAGTTCCATACTTAAGATAAGTCTCCTAAGGAAAGTCAGAAATATAATCCAGACCTAATGAGTCCCAGTCCAGTCCAGTATTGTCACAAGAAACTGTTTTAATATGTGAATGTATTACAAATTTTCTACATAAACTAACAAGTCTATGTGTCCATACACATATGTTCTAGACATGATGAATCTTCATATATGTAAGAACATACTATACACTGATCATGTACATAATCCTGTTCCATGAGAACTCAGTAAAGCTCTGGTATGTGTTTGAAGAATGTCAAGGTCTGATATGGCTGCTGGGCAGTTGTCAGAGTAGGATATTGCTGCCCATCTCAAATAACTTAGCAACTGATTCTCAGATATCCAAAAATGCATTTCTGGAGTCCATCACTCAAAGAAGAAAAAAATATTTCTTAAGCAATTGCCTGTAGGTACCATGGCATTGTGACTACACATACATCCAGTCCCATGATACTGTTTGCATACCTAAAAGTATTTGCAGTGAACGTCCTTAACGTGCTGCCCTCCTGTGCTGAGGAGTGTGAAAGGAGTGTACCCAGCCACTTCTATTTCTCTTAAGCATCCATCCAGTGGCAGGTTCTCCTTTTCAGGAATCTCTACTTAGGTCCTTGCCCCTGCTTTTCTGGCCATTAGAACCTGTGTTCCCTGCACATTCACCAGCTGATATGATGGTTCTGTCGCTTAATCTTCAAGTTTTTATTTGTCTGTCATACCCACCCCTTATTCTTCACTTCAACCCTTTATTTCATATGGTTGAAAGAAGTACTTACATTTCACTAGAACATTTTTTGGTGTTCCAAGGTGCCACATCAGTAGAAACAGGTTTTCAAATTGCAGAAATACTCAAAACACAAAGATGCTTTCCTCCACCCCTAAAGGAATATTCTGCTATGCAGAGATTCTCCAGTACACAAGAAGTGGGCTGGCATCAGCAGAATCCACTATATGCTTCTGAGTGCTGCACACTTGAAAGAGGCAGGGCAGGAGAATGCCTATAGTAGAAAGCACTAGGATAAAGTATTTCCAGCCTCGCTGATAGGGTGTAGGTAAACTCATCATGTAAATATATATGCAGAATAGATCCTAACATTTTCTCGTTTTTAAGTCTCATTTGTCTTGGCGCAACTGTGCTTGAGATTTGTCATTTCTCAGCTCGTCTTCTTTCCATGTTGAAGTTTTGCCTCCTTTAGGGCTCTGTCAGCAAACCTGTTTGAGATAGCTGAGCTTGCTCCATCCACCTTTTATGCCTTACGTAGAGGGGCAAATAATACAGATCTTGTCTGAGCAGAGACTGATGACCCAAAGAAAATTATTTTTTCATGTCATCAAGCTAAAAAAAGAGGTGATGTCAATAAAACACCTGTTAAAAATACAATTACAAGTTGTCATCCTTTGAAAAGTTCCATTCCTTTTGTAGGACTGTGATCACGATGGCAAGATTTCTTTTATGGACTTTGAAAAAGCAGTCGGAGATGAAAATCTGCTCTTGGAAGCCTTTGGACCATGTTTGCCAGACATAAAGGTACATCAACCTTGAGTTTTTAAAAAAATGTGCAAATCCTTTCTATTAAGGAGTTGTGCATATTATTAATTGTCATTATATGGGGCCTGCTGAAGTCAACTTAGAAGTGCTTCAGTTGTGAGACGTGCATGTTATGACTTATCTACCTTTCACTCCACTGATGTTTCCTTATACAAACACTGGTACTAGAGAATTTAAGAACACAATACCTCCATGTTTGTCTCTAATGGGGCAGCAATATGATGAGTGAGCCTCAATCAGCACCCTCTAAGAAAATGAGACCATTCCTGATTCCTTATGCAAAATATCCTCAGAAATACAACTTTTTTCTTCCTACAGTGCCACTGGCACTGCCATCACCTCACTTACAGCTTCTTTTGGGAGAGGCTGGTAACTTTCTGAGAAAAATACCTGGAGAGTGATCTTCAACTCAGTGTGGCACTGCTGTTGTTTAATTACATGTAACTGGGCTTTATGTGTTAGCAATACATTTAATTCAATTAAGAATTATTTTTGTATGTTTTTTTATGAAGATGGTAATTTAGAACACACTCATTTCATCAGTGTCAAATTGAACTGTGTAGAGTGTTTTGCTCTACAATAAAGTGTAATTTTTTTCCTAATCCAGTAATTATCCTATTTGAACTTCAAGTCATTTTCAAATACTGAAAGTTGTGCCTTTGTAGAGATGGAAAAAGAAAATCCTGGAATACATGCAGTGCTTCCTAGAAACAGATAAGCTCTATGGGGCTGCTGGAAACACAGCAAGTTTTTTTTTGAGGGAAACCTGCACTTGCCGCCAGCTCAACCTGCCTGGTAGGCTGGGGGACAGGAAGGAGGAGTCTGGTAGGCATGATCACAGACCATATGGTATCACATCAGCTGCAAAGCAGCTGTTTCCAAAATGCCAGACTTCTCCTCGCAGACTGTCAAAAGACTTGCAATGGTTTGGGAAAACCTGTAAGTACTCCATTTTTTACCCCAGTGAAAAGATTTTACAAAATTTCTGAACAAAATTTGCATTCAGTGCTCAGCATAGACTTGTTTTTTGAGTGTTGGTGATGAAGCAGGTATGTAATTCAGGCTTATCATGGCAAGAGGCAAAAAACTCTTGATTGTTTCTTGCTTCCACTAGTTGTGTCCTCAGTTGTGGACCATACCCAACTGTTGCCTTTTTACTAGGTCTCTAGTAACATTGTTAAAAGAGAGGCCCCACAAGCAATAGATTTCAGCTATGAACTTTACATGAAGACAACCCGACATTTACTACTTTCCCAGGGGATTATGTTGGGGAATTTTAATTGTACCCCTTGACACAAACACTTATTCATACTTGAATGTATTTTTTTTAAATGTAATGAATATATTGGACAGGGCCATAGCACCATAAGCAATTCTACAAGGAGCCTGCAGAGATGTGCCTCTGCTGATGCCTTAAATACACCTGCACCAATCCTGTTGCAAGTGTTCACATGGAGCACCTGAACCCAGCATCGGGTTCATCCCCCCTGAGCCAGCTCTGCTGCCCCAAGGCAGCCCCTGAGCCCTCCCACCCCAGGACTGTTACAAACCAATGCTGCAGGTATTTCTTACCTCACCACCAAGGGAAACTTCACTCCTTTAGGTCATCCCAGCCTCTGCCAGTTTAACTGCCTCTGGCCAGTTTAAATCATTCTGCAGCTGGGCCTTCTTGCCCTCCATGCCAGATCATTCCCTGGTCAGACATTACTCCTGCTGTGCAGTTACAATGTGCATTTCCCCTTCAGCTGTAACTGAATCTGACTTGTCTCTCACTGATTACCTCATTAATGATACGGAATTTTCCTTTTCTCATCTACAAAGCCAGATGCAGCCTAAGATAAGGACTTTCAGTTCAGCATCTTTTCTGACTAAATATAAATGCTTTAGTTGATTGAAAATTAACTTTTTTGTTTTGATTTGTTGTTGTTTTTGTTAACAGAGCACCATGGCATTTGAAAAGACAATTTTTGGGGAAAATCTCACACTGTAACTCCAAGTGGAATACTGTTGTAACAGCTTTTTTCTTCATGGTACAGTGAAAATAGGAGCAACTTGAAACTATGACTAAGATTCAGTATTCCTTTCCTGGAAAAGCAACTGAATAAATAGAATTTACTTCCATTACCTACATAGAGTTCTTCCCTGAGTTCTCAAATACAGCACAGTATGAGGTACACAGGACAAGACTGCAACAATACATTATACTGGTTTGTTCATTCCAAGAAACAAGCGGATACAATGATTAACAGGGAAATGCTTGGAAATACACAGTATAAAATAATATTTTTTACATTAAAAAAAATAAGTATTTTAAACTATATCCTTTAAAAAAAATGGACTGTTGGAAGATGCTGCCAGCAGGATCTATATTCTTCTTCTCTGCTTTACAAGTGGTTTGGCTGAGCTACTCTCTGGCTTTTCCACAGATGTTTTGGAAACAGAATCTGCTACCTATATTGAGAAAAAATAATAATTAGTAAACTGTAACAGCTCTTTTATGCCATTTTTAGAGTAAGACCATGTTTGAGTATGGGGAAGGATGTACTACTATAATCACACTTGTATTTAAACTTCCTGCAGGAAAAGGGAAAATAAAACCAAAGGCAGCATTAGATACTAGAGGTGAAACTTAGAAGTGTTAGCAATAACATTTTTGTATTTTATCCACACAAACTGATTTCTCAGTGACAGACTATTACATATCTTGGCACCCCCTCTCCCTACCAGAGGTGTTTTCTAAGCAGTGTAGTGTGCTTTTTTAAACTCAGGTATTTCAAGAAGAAAAGGGAAGGGAGAATGTGTGTTTTGACAGATACTTTAGAAATGTATTTGATATAAGGGACAAACATTCATCAATTTGACTGCAGATAAACTCTCAAATCAGTTTAGTTAGTTATAGTCATGGGAGCTTTTTCATATCTTAATTTAAATTGACAGTTTTATCAGGAGTGTGTAACCAGCTAATTGATTAATACCCTCCATAAAAGGTTATATACCTTACCACACACTTCTTAGGATGGATTTCTTGATTCTGTACATCTTGTAATGCCATAAGAAGTGTTGGAGCAAAATTGCATTCAGCTCTGACTTACTTTTCACCCCCTTTCCATCAGAAATGAGATACAAGCACTACACTACAGTCAGCAGGACTAACTGCAAAGTTACCATGCTTCCCAGTGTGGTAAAGAGTGCAGTATACTAAAAATCAGTTAGAACCATGGCACTGACAGCTAGACTTTCTGAAGTGTAGTGTAAGAGGTATGGAGTAGAATGCCCTGCAATATTCTGCAATATGGAAAAGTTAAATATGAAGAGTGCTACCTTTCAGCAGCAAATAGACTGATAATACTCAATCAATGCCAATTATCTTAGGGCCTCTCTTTTTATGGTTCACAAGTACATAATGTGTTTGTTTGAAAAAAACATCGGAACTTTCAGAATTCCTACCTCTTTCATTTTATTTCTAATTAACGTAGCTGACGTATTCAGTGACTCATCATCCATATCCACTTTAGGTATTTCAGGTAGCTGTGGCCCAAAAATGACTTCAGTATTGTCCACACTTGTTCCAATGAGGGGAAACTTGTTGTCTTCTTCTCTCTTCCTCTTGCGTTCCTGCAGGCAAGTTGTACGAGGCACAAACCGCCCAACTCCGTTATCCATGGGAACTGCTGGTTGCTGCAGTGAGGGAGCTGGTGGGGCACGTCCCCCCAGCTGCACATGGAGACTTTGGGGTGTGTTTTGACCAGAATACCCAGGAGTTTCAGCACAATTGTTATCAAACTGGGGAAATGTCAGCAAGCTCTGATTATGATTCCCAGCTGGATACCCTGTGTTTTGGGACATCCCGTGACAACTTGTGAAGCAGGATGGATCCAAGTTCCCAGTGGGACATGACCCCGGGGTACTCCACAGACAGTCAGAGTTCTTTGAGACAGTCTTGTTTGGCCTCTCTACTTTCTTTAACACAAACCAATCTTTAAAACAACAACAACAAAAAAGCAGTTTAACTATTTCATGTCATTATTAGTTCTAACATGCAAGAAAAAACATTTAGTGCAATTACAGAAGCAATACCAGTGATCTTTCATTCCCAGCCACCTTCCTGTGATTGTTTGTTCCTCAGTGGCACCTTTCAAGTTTTCCAGCCTAGTCCCTGTACCAGTTTGTGAGGAATGCCTGAACAGAAGTGTTTCAGCAGCTTTGAGAAGATGAGGAAAATACTTCTAATGTTGCAAATAAATCATTTTAACCTCCAGTTACGATTTCAAGGATAGGCTGTCTTCCAACATTTTTAAAAAAAAGGTTTTTATGTTATTTTACTCCCTTCAAATATCATCATACATTAACTAATGATATAAAAGGAATGAATTATAACAAGGAAGGAAAAGCTTGATCTTGTCCACTTGCTTATTTCTCAGCTTGCCCAGCCTTCAGTGCTGCCTGGGAACTCTGCAGTACAGCAGCCTTGATACACCCTGCCCACTCTCAGCATTCCTCCAGCATCCATACATAGGCCGGGGAAACTTTGTCAAAGGTTCTGGGGCAGAGTCCCCTTCCTTACCAGCTGTCCCTTTGGGCATGCCTGAATAAACTGGAGCAAGAGTAAAAAGATGATCCCAGTTTTCCTGCCAGTGCCTGAAATTTCTAATAACACTGGGGAATGGGGAGGAAATACTTCATTATGAAAGCTTAGGTGTTTTATTTATTTTAGTCTCAACCAAAAGTGAAAAAAGTTGCTTTGAAAAAAATGCGGCCCTCTCTATATTTAAATGTCTCCATTCTTCTGCAAGCATCCATAAAATGCATCTTTAAAACTGCCACATACCAAGCATTTTAATTGGCACTTCAACCAAAACCCCACCCACCACCAAAATGAAATATTAAGATTCCTTAGGAAGTTTATTACAAACCTCTCTGATTTGTTGCTTTTGCTATATACTTTCTTCTATCCTGCAACTTCTCCCTGGTTTCTTGGACTGTTTCAAATTCTGGAGCATAGCACACGTGCAGCAAACTACCAAAGAAACTTCGTTCGTCCATTTTTTTCTTGGCCACCCTGAAGGGAATTACAATTTTATTGGCAAAACGACAGATTTTCCTTCAACTCTTTAGAATTTTAACAGACTTGTAAATAAAATTAAAAATATTAAGACAGCAAGAAACAGATATTGCCCTTTCCAATACCTGGCACACTGCAGTTTCTGGAATTTTATAAGATAAACTTCAGTAAATTGCTCTGCTGGATACTCATCTAGAGCATGGTACTCTTCGATGGCACCATATAATGCAAATTGTTCCACTAATTCCTTCATAACACCTAATGCAGGAACTCCTTGTATTAGTAAATAACGAGATTCCAAGTTGATAGTATAGACCTGGGGGAAAAACAAAAGAGAGAATACTAAAATGTGCACATTATTGTTTTATTGCAAAAGTAACACATTTTCTCTGCATTTTCTGTTGTTTCTCAAATCCTCTCAGGATGCTGAAATTCCCTCTGTACCCTTTTTTGACTTTGGACTCTTGCCAGGAGCAGTGAGTGCACGATTATCTGGGACCTCTTCATCACTGAGCAGGAGCTGAACTCAAGCTTCTTCCTCAATGTAGAAGACAAATTAGAGTTGACTCTCCTTCAGCAGGTCAAAGTCCCGCTGAGTAAAATCTCCAATTCTCTGGCCAATTTCCTCCTAAGACTGACTAACAACCAGTTAACACAAGGCACTATCAAACAAAACAAAAGAAAAAAAAAAAAAACACCACTGCAAAAGCTGTGTTGTTTACTAGGAGGAACAAAAAAGTATGATGACTCCTTGGGGCAGATCATGTGTATGCAAATTTGCCTCCTCGCTACAGGGATCAAACAGCACAGGTTTTGGAGACAGATACATGTAAGATGCTGAAAGAGGAAAGTCTTCCCCCAGCAGGTTAAAAAAACCCAAACTACTCATCTGCTCTGTGTAATGACTGACACACAACACAGACTGAAGGGGAGTTCCATGTCAGCTCACTGCATACAGCAAGTAGCTAAACCATGAGAAGAAATTCAATCTGATTTTGTTAAAAACCAACCCAACACTTAGACTGCACAAGCTACAAGTATTTCTTAAAACCAAGGAATGCAGGTCGCCACCCCTGTAAACAGGTCACACAAGTTCCTGTTGTGGCAGCAGCTGGCTGGTCTTCCCCAGGTCAGCCCCAGCAGGTGTGACAGCCCCACGCTACCTCAGGTGCACACGAGAAGCAACCCCAGCGGTTTTGGTGCTGCCATGGGAAGCTCCTGCCG
>NW_009953923.1:2105225-2133396 GCF_000747805.2 Chaetura pelagica | reverse complement strand
CACACACCCGCGTCCCTCAGCACCACGTGGGGTTTACACACGTAAATACTGCACGTCCGTAGCAGTTGTCACAGTAACTCGCTGGCGTTCACCGAGTCGTGTGTAATCGATGGCTCCGGTGCGCGGTACAGGTGGTACATCCGGGCAGGCCGTGGCTCTCGGGGTGCGTGTGTCCCGCCCCACTTGCTCCTGCCCAGAAAGGGCTCCCGCCGCGCGGGGCTGCCCAGCACGCGGGTGTGTTACGGGGAGCGCACCTGAGTGTCAGTAACATTGGCACCTGCATGCGAGCCGAGCCAGCCCGCAGCCCGCAGCCCGCGTGCGATGGACGCGAGAGCCGTGGATTTGCCGGCAGCGTGGGGTCCTGGCAAGCCCGGGCCGGGTCACCTGCCATCCCGGCTCCCCGCGGCTGAAAAGGGTGTTTCACGAGAGCGAAATCGTCTAGACTTGTAAAAACTTGCTCTTCGTTCTTTGGGGTAGTAGAAGAGAGGCTGGTGTTGCAAGAGGTTGAAAGGAAACCAGTGTAAATGTTAGGTTTGTTTCTACCACAGTCTCTGGATGTCTGACAGGTTTGCTGGCAAGAGAGGGGGAAAAGGAGTGTCATTGCTTGGGAGTCTTAAAAGGGTCATTCTGTACATAGCTGGTTCTGGTGGGCTTCTCCTTTTGTTTAGTGTGATCTGGAAAATGAAAATAGATCACTTGCAAAATCTCAATAGAAATAACATATTAAATGCCATCTCTCAAATAAACAAGGTAAAAAGGGGATAAATGATTACGTTAATAGATCACACTGAATATTGAATAGAATCAAAAGCTGAATCTAATTGCAGAGGGTATTAGGTAGGTGGGTGATAAAATGATCTACAAAAGTCAATGATGTGTGAAGATTTAGATGCTTAGGAAAATGTTTATTCACACAGAAGCTGCTTGAATACAGGGAAGAGCTGTGAATTAAATACCTTCGGTAAAAGGGCCTTGGAACCATTGTAGATAATCTCTGAAACTGTTTTCAGAATTTTCCAGTAAGTCAAGTAAGATTTAAAATTATTAGGATGCAGTTGAGAACAAAGAAAACATCACTGTATTTACAAGTAAATGTGTGACATATCCACAGTGTATGTTGGTTTGGTCACTTAAAAATCATTATTTTCATTAAAATAATGATTTTTAAAAAATATACTGAAAATGTCATTTGAATGATACAATGTAGAATATAGTCTCTTTTTCTGCAAACTGACTGAGCATATAAAGATTCCACTTTGGAATCAAAATAGCTGAATGGCTCTGAAACAGATTGACAAAATAATTTTGGTCTGAGCTTGTGTAGTTTGTATTCCCCAGCTCATTAAAACACTCTTGAAGCCCATGCAGGTGTTACAATGCATGCAAAGTTTAAGCATATGCTTACATTTGTTCTCATTTGGGAAACATTTCTGTAAGATGTTGGTTTGCTAGACTGTAGTACAGAAGGGAAGAGGAATTACTTTCCTTACTTACTTAAAAATATTCCATAAAAACTGAATGCTGTTTAACAGTTGAAACCAACATGCAATTCTATGTTGAAAGCTGTGCAGACAGTTAATGTGGAGAGGAACTCTAAAGAAGATGTTGATTAATTAGAAGTTGGCCAGTCTGCCAGAATTTAAGAGTATTCCTTGCTAATAGAAACACCCTTTATTAACATGTTGTAAATGCTGTACAGGGAATATTAATTAGAAATGTAAAAACCAGAAAATATTTTTCATTCCTTTGATCTCTCTAATCAAACACAGCTTAAGTTGGCTAATAGTCATCTTATTTACCATGTTCGATGTTAATTCATTTTATTTGTTTGATACTCACAGGGCCAAGCTGTGAAAGTATTCTGTGGTCATCAGCCTGTATTCCTGAGCTGGATGGAAATCAGGCATCGAGGTCACCAGGGTGAAAATACTGCAGAGATTAACAGACAGTTAGCAGAGAAACTTGGCATTACAGATGGAGAACAGGTTTGAAATGCAGTCTTTTTTTTCTTATGTAAATAAAGAGTATATTGCAAGGTACCTGAAAAGGTAATGAGTTACAAGTTAGCTATGACCTTCTTATTACATGTATTTAGGTGGTTGCTTTATTTATGCATGCTCATAGGAAAAGTTAGCCATCATGAAATGACCCAACATTAAAAGATTTGCTCATTAAATCGTTAACAATCACCTAAATAATGTTAGGATATGTTGTTGCAGTGTCAGAGCCATTACCTGCAGTGCCATTAATTTTAGGAAAATAATTCTTTCAAGCAATTAAACAATTTGGGAATTATTTCATAAGAATATTTTGCCTGGAATTGCAGGTGTTTTAAAGAAATTACTGACTTAATGCATATTTCTTCTTGTTTGACTTATTTGGGGTTTACATTTTCACCCCTTTTTTTCAGCCTTCACTGTGTGTTCATGGATGTCCTCTGTCTTTGACCGTGTATTTAAATTTATATCTTACCCATGGACACTGTTAAACTTTTTGTAAACAATTGTTTTCATTGGAGAGAAGTTGAAGAAATCCCCAAGAGACAGGCAGAGCTTTCTGTCATGAGACTATTTAAATCTCAACCTCCAAGGGCTTTTTTTTTAGGTTAATATGTAAAGATTTAAATGAACAAGAACAGAAAAATATTACTCTACACAATGTTAGTGTGCAGTGTATCCATGTACATCTCTCATGGAAAATGTTATTCAGCATGATAAAGACATCAGAGAATGTGGCTCAAAGCCACAAAGTCTTATTTTGTTTACTTTTTTAGCATATTTTCTCTAGAAATTATGTCTCTATTTGCAGAACTTTACAGTTTGCTAGTTCAGCCCTTTTTAGTTCTAGCAATCAATAGCCTTCAACAGAAAAAGAGTTGACAAAGGAAAGCTAAGAAAACCTCACCTGTTGCCTGGAAATAATTATCTGTACAATCAAATGAATACATGAATAATGAGGTAGTTTTGCCATCACTTTGGATTCAGGAATTGCCTGCTAGCTGTGTTTCATAATACTATGTTATTTTATTTGCTTTGTTGGGGAAAATACATTCCTCTCAACTTTTGCTTCAAACTGTGGACCTAGAGGAATTTAAAATAAACTGTTAGTTTTATAAAAGCTGACCTGAAATAAATCTCTTTCAGAGGACAGGTTTAGTTATATCTCAAGAAGAAGTGTTTGTGCTTTTCACATTCACTTCCATTCACGATGTGTTGAAGTTCCCAGGCATGCACAATGCACACCATTTCCAATCCATTCAGCGTCCATCATCTGCTTATGAATTGCCTAGTGTCATTAAAAAGATGTGTGTTCAAAGTAGCAAAAATGTATAATGAAGGAGATGTCAGTTTTCTAGTTGAATTAAAGATGGAGCTTTTATGTGTTGAAAAATAAGAAAGTAAATGTTTTGAAATGGTGTTACTTTTGCCAGGTATTTCTTGAACCCTGTTCTCATGTCTCCTCCTGTCAGCAAGTAGAAGTGGAACCACTCTCAGCAGATGATTGGGAAATTCTGGTAATAAAACCCTTTCCACTGTTAACATCCTTTTCTTACAGGTGACAGAGACTCTGACACATGCAGTTTTTTGCACAATGCCCCCTTCTTTTCAGCCCCTAAGGAAACACTAAATGTGTTGGGGTTTAGTTGTGTTTTATATTTCAAATGGTGTATTAGAGTTCTTGTCTTCAAGCAAATGTTAAAAATGTTTGCCGTATTTAATGGATAATGGTACCACATCTCCACAGGAACTGCATGCTTCTTCCCTTGAAAAACATCTTCTTGACCAGATTCGAATAGTGTTTCCAAAAGCCATCTTTCCTGTGTGGGTTGAACAGCACACTCATGTTTACATCAAAATTGGTAAGCAACCAGTGAAGGCTCCTGTGGCACCTCAAGTGAGCTGTTTTGCAAGAATAGATGCATTCATTGACCTGTTTTGTTCATACTCAGGTACACTGATGCCAGCAGCCCCCTATGGGAGATTAGAACCATGCACAGAGCTGCTTATATGTCCCAAAACGCGTGAACC
The DNA here is from genome assembly GCF_000747805.2 of Chaetura pelagica. NCBI lineage: Eukaryota > Metazoa > Chordata > Aves > Apodiformes > Apodidae > Chaetura > Chaetura pelagica. The sequence goes on along the minus strand of NW_009953923.1, from coordinate 2,129,368 downwards.
TGAGGAAAACATCACCAGCACACCCTCCTCCATGGAACATGACATCTTGCTCAAAAGCTTTGTGAAAAGTAGCATGGAGAAGGAAGAAACAATAAAGGATCCTTTTGCCAAACAACCTTACTTAAAGCCAGGAGTCCTTGAACAGTGTAAGCCTGATGCAAACGTGACATTTGGCTCAAACGTTCTTTCAGATATATGGAATTTCGTAGGGAGCGTTTTTTCTCATACATCTGAGGAGAAACAAAAGACTTTGTGTGATAAAGATGAATTGAGCACCTTTAAAGACAAGCTGCTGAACTTAATTCACATGGATTCTGTTTTTAGAGTATGTCAGTCCCAGCCTCCCAGCGTGCAGAATGCATCTACCATTCATGCTTTTCTGAAATACAGTGCTGTTCATGTTTTTCCATGGAATTTGGAATTCATTGATTTGGATCCAAATCCTGTAGTATCTTATGGGAAAATTAATGAGCTACTTTCTCCAAGACAGCGTCATCAAGAAGCACAGCAAAATCTACCAATTGAAAAGCAAAAGCATTTGACCAGTACTCAAGACAAAAATAAATCTCACTCCGATAGCAGTCAAGCATCCAGTGAGGGATCTGTGGTTCAAATCGTTTGGAATGGATTTGAAGACCTAAAGAGTGTCATAGAATATGGCCACAGTGGGGAAGCCCTACATGTTGGAAGAGTTTGGGTCAGTTTGAGCACACTATCTTTTGGGCTTTTTATTGGATAATATTTTCTAATGGATAGTTGTGGAACTGGCTAAGTAATACACAGTTCATGTCGAACTCTCAAGTGTACTAGAATCGAATAGTATTTACTGGAGCTCTGTTTTGCTAAGCTGTCTCACTATGGAATACACTACTTCCCATCATCCTCCCAGATGTACAGTGTGCTTGGAGTTTCTGCACCCCTGACATTTTCACACCAAATGGGAGATATTCTTCAGTGTTTCTGGAGGGAATGCATGCTTTCTCCACGTTCTAATGGTAGCTGTTGTATTTGTGAGAATGTGGAAATCTATACTTGCATACATACAGTACTGCACAATGAGGAGCCTTTCATCAGCACTTTGAAATGTGCTTTGGACTCTAGGTGTCATCACACTGTAAAGTAAGGGGATCACATACCCTAACGCTACATGATGTTTGTGAGTCCTTTTGTATACTCTTTAAAATACAGCTTGAAAAAATTGAAATAATTGTCTTTTATATAGTTTAAACTAATTTAGTTTTTACATACTATTTTGCAAGGTGGTAAATGCAAATATGTGTGCAAATGCTAGTGGTGTGCAGACACTACCATTTCAGCTTGTTCTGCTAGAACTACAGCCTTTTTGTCTTCTTTCTTTCCTGGAAGCACAGGTGGGATCAACAAAAATAGATAAAATGCACTCCAAATCACTATTTGACTATTTTGACATAATATTCTTCTCACCATTCACTTTTTTTTTTGTTGTTGAGAATGAGACCAAGATCTTTACCACTAAATAATTGGGAAATGTAACAATTTTCAAAATGCCAGCAACCATAAAATGTTTCAGACTTAATAAATATTTATAAGAAGTTTTCCATTTGAATATACGTTTTAAATAACACAGAAAATTTGAAAAGTAGTTTCCTTTTTAAAAACTGGATATTCTCTCTCTCTGTTGATCTGTATAATGGCCTATTTATATTTACCTGCCTGCTTAAAATGAATTTTAATCAGCAAGTGAAAGTAGAATTGGTTTTCTTCTATACTAAAAGCATTCTTAGGAGGTTCTAGGAATTTCTCCCAATTCTTCTTGCTCAACCTTTTGCTTTTTATTTAAAGAAGTTGGTAGGTGGTCAGCTGTAGTGGGCACTTTCAGAAACGGGGTAAAAATGTGCACAGGAGAACAAGATTTTGATCCCATCAGTTCTGTGGTTTCCTTTTCCTTTGTTCACTTGCAGATTGCAACCAACAAGTAGACTGATGAGCAAATCTAGAGGTTCTGTTAGTTGTACTATGTACATTGTACTATATATACAATAACTGTTCTACTTTCTGATATTTCATTGCTTTGCTTTTATTTTAAATATTTCAGATTCCAGATGGTCTGAGAAAAAAACTACGCATCGAAATACATTCGACAGTTCGAATTAAGTCAGTTGAGTCTGTACCTAAAATTCCTGTATCTCTCAGACTGCAACCCAAACACAACTTAGTGAGTTGATATTCTTGGTCATGTGTTTGTTTGTACATTGGAAAACTGATTATGTTGCTCTGGTCAGGGTTGGGGTTTTCTTAAGTCTTACTTGTTTTTGTTTGTTAGATGATAGTTTGGAAATTGTATGTTATGCGTGACATAATTCTAAAGGAATTTACTTTTTTAATAATTCCTTGCTTTTTCTTTTCTCTATGTAAGTAATTTAAATTAAGAAGATGCTATGTTCTACTTAAACAAGGCTTATCTAGTAATATTATTTTGTATTTTGATCAATGATACTGTAGACATCAAGCCATTGAATTTTGTTTTGCGCTTGGTAAATATTTCAAATAGTTTGGCATGTTATATCTGTAACAATTTTCTATTTAAAGGAACTGGCAGAGGTTACAGATGACGGAGAAAAAAACTTCTGAATTTTGACTCCTAATTTCCTGAAGCTGTTAGAGAAATGCTATACAGTACCTTTTAAATGACAGGGTCTTCTGTTATTCTCAAATTATGAACGTTTCTGATATCTTTCTTATTACAAAGGATGTTGACATGAAGGAGAAATGGCATTGGTAGGGAAAAGATGCATTTTCTGTTTAATTAAGTCTTAAACATAAACAATTGCTATCAAAATAGCAACAATAATTGATAATAATGTTTCATCAAACCCTCATCTGCAGTACATTAATATTTGTTCAAACTTTGCAAATTTCAGACGTATAACTTTAAGCCTATAAAGACAAAAAAGAAAAAGAATCAGCATTAAAGAGGAAATACCCATTTTATGTCTTCTGGAAGAAGACATGGTTATATATACTCTTCAAGTACTGCAGTGCCCAGTGAATTTCCTGAGAAAGACAATTACAGTAAAATTATTATAGTTTTTAATGTGCCATTTAGGTTTTTACTTCCTTTTAATGCTAATGGTTTTTTCCCTTCCCGCTAAGATGCAGTTTTCTGAAGTTGTGTCATTGAATCCCTCTGCTTTCCTGTAAGTGAGACATACTCAGTCTTCTGAGTGAGCATTTGTGACAGTAAGAACAGAGTCAGTACCAGCTCTCCGTCTGTCAGATGTAGTTGTGGAATGACACACCTCTTCACAACGTACTGTGTGCTTGTTTCCAGGAGACACTGGGCTGTTTATTTCCTATGTTAGTTGCTCCTCAAAGCTTGAAATACGGCACTTCCCATCATAGCAGGACTTATGCACGGTTTGTTCTTTACCCCCAGTACTCTATTTTTGTTTGCTACCTACAGAGGAATGGTTGAACTGCATTTTTTAAATTATTTTTATTTTTTAATATTGGAGTTAAAAGAAGTGTTCTGTCAATAATTTGCTAAAATCATACCAAGTAGTTATATTTTAAATACAGATTTCTCCCTTTCACTCTAACTCAGCTGAAGTTTTTTAGGTTCTTGGAAGAAACTGGACAAACAGAAAAAAATATGAGAGTAACTTTCATTTTCCTTTCTGAACACTGCTTCCATGATCTTGGTGGATTCCCTCTTTTTTAGACAGGAATTATGCTTCTGTGGTTAGGAAATCAGCCAGGATATATGTGACTCAGACTCAGTTTCTTTTCCTATTCCATTTATCTAGGTGATCTGGGGTAAGTTGTTTGATCTCTCAAACTGCGTGTGGAAGATTGTTTGGTGATGCATCTGATCTAGATGAGCCCAGGCTTATTTGGGTAGGAAGCGGAGTGTACTGGGAAGAGAGGTGTATAATGAGCACCCAGAATAAGTCTAAGGTCAATATTGATGCATATCTTGGATGCTTTTTCAAACCCAGGAGCTGAGTAGTGCTCTTGTATCTGGCAATATAGGTAAGAAAAAGAAGAATAAAAGCTTTTCATTTCCTTCACATCAGTGTTCCAAAGATAAATTCTTTAGAGGTGGTGCAAGATCCACTGTTGATGTAGCAAGAGCTAGACAAGTGCTTTCCCTAGGGGAGTTGATGGAAATGGTGTTTGTTGGCAAATCAGTATTTTCTACATAAATAAAATTGTTGTGTCTTCTTTGATATCTCTAATACCATAAGAGAAACAAATGCCTCTTGCATAGGAAGAAAACATTTTTACTTACTAACAGCTTGTTTTGCATATTGTCCCTCTTTTTTCGTATTTAGCATGAAGATATACATGAAGATGATGTTAAATCTGCTTTCAGTTCTTGGCTGCAGGATTCTGCTACTGATGATCTCCCATGGATGATGACAAGCACGGAGTGCATACATCTGTCTGTTAAAGAAGGTAAGGGTTATACTGTCCTGTGCTCTAGCTGTCTTAACTGTCCATTATAGAATTTACTTTAGCAATATGCCATTTAATCTCTATATACAACATTTAACTTAATGTTAATTATGCTATAATGATTATAATGCTTTAATAATAATTAGCCTTTTTTACTCTTTCAGTTGGAATTATAAGATTTCAAAGTACACTCATCTGCTTAATCTTGTGAGGAGTAAAATCTGAATGAATTTATTTGGAATTCTAATCGTTGTTCCTTGGGTTTTTACAGGAATGGAGGAGTTTGTTCTTAATGTAGTACATCCTACTGAAGAAATTAAGTCTGAGAATACTTTTATACTGAGTTCCAGTTTCCTGAAAAAGACTAATATACAAGTAAATATCACATAGTATCAGGTATCAAGTAATCTAAATTGTTATATTTGGTTAAAAATCTGTTACATTTTATATAAAGTATTTTGCTTTTCCTTTTTCAGTAAATAATGTCAGTCTGTTCATTAAATTATATCTGCATCCTTTGTGTGTTCTTTCATAGCCTAAGGCATTGATGAGATTCTAAGTATGCCACTCTTGTCACTTTTCATAACCTATATCAAACTCTCAGAAAAAACAATTAGAGCAGAGAAAAGTCCCAAGTTTGAACATACTATCCTTATGCTTAATTGTTCTTTCCCTTAATACTAAACCACTGTAAAATCACTTCACAGTGTATTTGTCAGGAACAGTAGCTTATTCTGACAAAGATGAGACATATTCCCCATGCAAACCTAACAAGATCACACCACCTTCTCTTTCATATCGTTTCTGTGCCTTCTGTTTCTCAGTCTTTGTTTTCTGAGGAGACTTAAGTGTTTATTTTTAGTATTAGTACTACTGTTTCCATTAATAATTCTGGTTGAAACAGTGCCCATTACTCCAGGTTTATGGTTAGAGCAGTGAGATGGCATATTTTTTCATTTTTAAGCTGATATAGTTAAATTTTAGCAGAGAGTTAAGGTGTCCTGTTTGGCAGTTTAGAAGATAATTTTTCTGCAAAATTTAGGATTCCTGTTAAAAAAAAATTAAAACAAGCTTTATTTCTACTGGCAGCAGAGCAGTGCAGGAAGGCTTCTACAAATTTTCTAGTGACTGGTACAGAGATGAAAGGGCAAAGGGCATTTCTTAATAGCAGTGTCAGCATCTCCAACCAGCCTGTTTTCAGCTGAGAACCTCTTTGTTAGCCCTGTTTGCCTGCTCAACTTTACATACTAGCTTCCAGTGAACTAGGCTAAAGAATTCCTCTGGATTAAAAAATCCAGGTGTTTTTTCAGATTACGTTTCACCCAGATCAGATTCCTGATCTGATTCACTGTCTTGTCTCACAAGTGCTCATGTCAGCACAACAGGGGAGTACACAGGTGATGGAACCAGTAATTACAGATGGGTATAAACAGCACTTTGCTCAACATCTAATCAAAGGCTGTTTCATCATTGTAAACACTGGATTGTATTTTGGAAACACTTGTATCAATGCAATTCTACCAGTGCATCTTTTCAAGGGCAATAAAAGCTTGAGCAAAGCATACATGCAACATTTTCTTTACATAATTCCAAAAATGGCTAGTCACTTCCATACCCTTCTTCTGTAGTTATATTTAATGTAAAGGTACTAACTCTTTCCTTTGTTGCAGGTTCTTTTACCGCCTTTAACTAGAGAAGCTGATAGTGACAGCCAGCCACCTACATGTGACACAGAAAGGAACCTTCCTTACCAGAAACTAAGTGATTTAGGGTGAGTTCTTTTCATAGTACAAAATATTGGAGGGAACGGGAATTAAATAAAAAGAAGAAAAAAAAAAATAGTGGAAATTCAGATTTTTTGAAAACTAAGCCAGATCTTAAAAAAACCACTGCATTCTTTGGCTTCAGACCTTATCCTAGTGTATGTAGATCGTTAGTTTTGTTCTCTTGAGTAGTCTTACTGAAGCAAATAGAAAACTTCACATGACTAAAGGCACTTACGTACTGAAAAGTTCACTGAGTCTGAGAACAGGATGGGAGGTCTCAGAACTGCCTAAGTTTCAGAAGAAAGTTCAGTGTTGCTTGCTGTGCTTATAAGTGGTATGAAACACACCTCCGTAGCAGGAAGGGATACTGGGTTTGTTGGAGAGTGTTTTTAGCTGGCATTTCCAAATGAAGCACAACTTTAAATATGTTGCAGTCTCTGTTGATCCTTTTCCCACAGAGTTTACTTGTTTAACTAAATTTCACAGTGTGGGTCTCAAGAAATGTAGTTCCTAGTTTTATCAGAGAGAAATTCTTACCATGTCTCCACTGGTAAAAAGTGCAGTGTAAGCTCAACAGCTACTTGATTAACCTGCTGGTTGGCTAGTGGCAGTGGTATAGTCTGGAACTAGTCATAAGACATGATGGCTCTTTCCTAGCCAATAACTAAATGTTAAGCTGTGGGAAGACACTGTACTGTTTAGCAAACTTAAGGTAGGGACAGAGGAAACACAAGAGACTGCAAGTATTGTGGTAATATGCTATCAGCATTGTGAAGGGCAGCTGAGGATATTATGGTGGAAGAGGGAATAGGAATTGATCTAGGGGAATTGTGGTAGGGATGGGGTGTGGCAAGCGTTAGAATAGAATAGAATAATTTCAATTGGAAGGCACCTACAGTGATCATCTAGTCCAAGTGTCTGAACACTTCAGGGCCAACCAGAAGCATGTTATTGAGGACATTGTACTGTTCTTAAACAGGCTTGGAATATCAACTACCTCTAGGAAGCCTGTTTCAAGGGTAGGAGTATTAGAAACCAGGATTCTTTTTTTAAAATTCCATTTCTCCTGTAACATCACTTTTTGTTTAAAGTTGAAACACGAAACGGATAGACTTGCTGTTTGTGGACCTGAAGGGAGCACTGTTGTGTGTCTAGAGTCACAGAGATTTAGGACCAAGAATGCCTTCAAATGCACAATGTGCTGCTTTTCTGAAAAGGCTGAGAAATTTTCTGACCCAGACATGCTCCATGTTTTACTGATTTGTTACATTCCTTAGTAGGTTGTTACTCAGACACTCAACTAGATGAAGCCCCAAAATATGGGGCTCTTATCTTTTAGGACGTACCTCATGCTAGGGTCATGCAGAGTGACTGGATAACCCTTCTATTGTGAAGGTGTTCTCCAATGTTGCCACTGTAAAATAGAGGTTCTGTCTCTTCAAATGGAAATGTCTTCAGCTTTTTCTTGAAAAAGTGAATTGAAATGTGTGGGGAAGAACAGTTTCCCACAGTCAGCTTTGAGTGTTCACCCTACTGCATACTATTGCTATTTAGATTGCATGTGCTGATGCTCTCCTGGGCCGTTTCATGTTTTATTTGCTCTGCAGAGGAGTGGACAAATTAGGAACATCCTGCTTTGAACATGTAAGCCACAGTCTTCTGGGGCGCCCTCTGTCTCAAAAGCTGGCTGCTGTTGCCGTGGGACTGCGAAGTGGAGGGGTGCTTCTCACAGGGGGAAAGGTACTCAGTGCTACTCTTTGCTTGCAAACCCTCACAGATTGTTTTCTGAAGTTGCAAAGCTGTTTTTGTTTGTTTTCTTTGATACCATGTGAATTCCAAAGAATTAAAGGACAAGCTGGAAAAGGAGCAGTTAGCTTAATATAGTTCATTCAGTAAAACATTGTTATATATATACCAATTACAGGCACACTTCATCAATATATATTTAATGTATTTATAATATATATTTATGATGTAAGTTTTAAAGGTTGTTACCAATGCAATTTCAGTTTGTTCCCTTAGGGGATAACTCTACTTCATGTTTATGGTATAATTAACTCTTCTTCTGAAATACTTGAATGAAGATAAGAATATGGTATTTTCTTCTGTGTTATAGCACAAAATGTCAGTGGAGTCGATACTCTTATTTTCCTGTTGCCTCTTATGGTGATCCATTTCAGACCATATTCCACTGAAACAAAGGTGCCTTAACACTGAACTCAGTGGAATCAGAGCACTGTCTGTAGTGGATCTTTCCACTCTGAGTTTGTTTATACTTGTTTCACTGTAGGGCTTTGCTCTCTACCAAGTGATACAAAGACAGAATATGTATATACTTTTTGGTAAGGAACAAAATCAATGTGCCTACAGCTTTCTCAGCGTGTTAGCTGGTGTGTACTGGGACAGAAACTCCACAGGAGCAAAAGGAAATAGTTCTGTCAATTTACATTAGCTCACACTTTTTTTTTTGTAGGGAAGTGGAAAGTCAACTTTAGCAAAGGCCATCTGCAAGGAAGCATTTGATAGACTGGATGCTCATGTTGAAGTAATTGATTGTAAAGCTTTAAGAGGTATGGTAATCTTTTAAAAATCACAAATGTCTGCTGTATGATGAAACAGCACAATTATGAAGTTATTGTATTTAGTCTGCATGATTTTCTAGTATTACTACTGCTTTTGCAAGGATATTTGGTGCCGTGTGACGAGTATCTCTAACAGTCTGATGAAAATACACCTGCCATAGCTTATTGCACACTTTTATCAGCTCCTGTCCCACATACCACCACCAAATCCAAACCATGCTTCCTATGCTTATTTCTAGTTATTACAAAAGAGGAAGAAGATGCAAGTTGAACTGTGTGGTTTTTCAGCTGTGCTAGCTGGAATAAATGCTGTGTTGACAAACTGTAGGTGTTAAAGGATACCTGTAGTACTCAGTGAGGATGACACAGGCACCAAGGAAGGACTGAACAACCAGCTGAAAGCTGATTTCTGATTACATATTTACTAACCTAGTGTATGTTGGCAGTAGTCATCTAACACTTATGATAACAAATTACGATGAGATTAATCCCTAGGTTTTCTGGCTTCAAAAATAAGTGTTTTGCACTGAAGATGGAAGAGAACAAAAAAAGCTTTTTTTACTCTTTCGTTCACTGGCTTTCCCAAATAGTCTTGGTGTTATGGAGACAGAGAATACTCAGCTGTTTTCTTACAGAGCCCTTATGTTGCTTGGCTATACTCTTTTTGCTTAAGTCCCTGCTAAGCTCCTTGCTCCAGAGGAAAAGGGAAAGATTGATAAAGAGCTGAGTCTTTTGCTCTGAGAAACTCTTTCTGCTGCCAGTCAGTTCATAGCTAATTTAGAGTGCTGCTGATACTGCTCTGTTTTAACTGTCTAGAAATGAGATCTGTAGGCTTCTATAGTGATTAGTAAAGGTAATTAATCTCATTTTAGGACAGGTGGATCTTTCTAGAACTTTTTTGATGGAAGATGTGGACTCCTTTCTTTACTGACCATTGACTCTGGTTTAATCTTGGTACCTGGATTTATAGGAATAAAGTTAAACTACATGAATCACAACATTTAGTATTTTGTAAGGAAGATGTTGTCAGTCTGATGATTTATTTTTTTTTTTCCCTGATATATTTTGTAATTAAAATTGTATTTCTGTTTTAGGAAAAAGATTAGTAAATGTAAGGAAACATGTGGAAGAAGCTTTTTTAGAGGCAGCATGGAGACAACCATCCATTCTTTTGATGGATGATCTTGATCACATTGTTGGAGTACCTTTGACACCAGAGCATGAAAACAGCCCTGAAACAATTCTAAGCAATAGACTCGCTTATGGTAATACTGTGCTTCCTGTGTCTGGATAAAAATATATTGCAACTTAGATTTTCTTGCATCTGAATTCTACTATCCTGTCTGTGTCATTATTGCCTCTGGACCATGTGATATTCCATGGCAGGGATTCACAAATTATGGTATGTAGAACATTTGTGGACCACTAGATGAATCAGAACAGTCTGCTGGACTTGGAGTAGTCGTTGCCAATGGTACATAACCCACTGCTGCTGAGGGCAGTTAGTGCCTGTTGTCAGAACCACTGCCAGGGGTAGAGGCTTCTCAGTCCTTTTTATATTGCTCATGCACTTAAATATGCTGCAATTGCCCGTAGATTAAAAATGCATCATTTACTGATCATTATTTATAAGATCAATATTATCATTTACATAATTATAATTACAGAGATATATCAGTGTGATACTTAACTGATGTTTAGAACCATCTTCTATTAGCTGAATACTAACTTCTTTATGATCCTACTTGGTATACTTTGTAGAACTTCAGTTTTATTTTACAATATAACAATACATAGATAGTAAAAATAACATTATCAGTTGTACTTTGACAGCCTGCATACGGTTCCATTTTATTCTCTAAAATCTAGGCAGTGATAAGTTGCAAAATGAAATTAAATTTTTAAAAATGAATATCTCTGGTTTTAGCTGTATTCAACTCTCTTCCTATAGAATTCAAGCCATAGCAAAAATTATTTTCCATTTTTCAGCTTAGTTTGAGGAAGTTACCATATTTTTTTAATTAAATTACTTTTGAAGATAAGAAAATCTTACTATAATTTCTTTTATAAAAATGTGCATTGGCAGAATTATGTTTCTTATTACATTTTACAGGTAAAATGCATACAAGAGAGGTTTAGAGTTTTAAAGAGTATTCCTTGAAGATCTACCTTGCATCCATAATTTCTTTGACTTTCATATATTATTTTTTTTCTTGATTGCTTATTTTCTAGATTTAGCATCTACTTTTATTCTTATAACTTCCCCTTTTTTGTTTGCATGGACAGGATAATATTTTTATAACATGGATCATAGTGCACAAAAAAATCACATTTAATATGCTGTGGTAGACATTGTCAGTGATTTTACAAATTTAGCTTTTAAAGAGCACGTCTAATGGCATTTTATTAATAGAATTAATGGAAAAATAAGTGTAAAATAAGTATACCTATTTTATGTATTTTAATTTTTTTAAAAGCCTGTGCATATAGAAATAAAAGCTATAAAATAAGATACTAAATTTTGTGTGCCCTAATGCTACTCTCCAGTACAGTAGAAATGTCTGTTATGAAGTGCAGAATCTTTTGTTATTTTGTAATTCATGGAGCAATGTCTGTGTTTTTAGTTTTGAAAGATCTGATAAAAGAAGTTGTTTCCATGGGGAGTTTGATTGCACTGATTGCCACAAGTCAGTCTGAACATTCCCTACATCCTTCCCTGGTTTCAGCTCAGGGAACTCACATCTTTCAGTGCTTCAAATGTATCCAAGCTCCAGATCAGGTAAATTCAGGTATTTATTAATTGGGTTGAAATGTTGGTTTCCTCCCTTGCAGCTTCAAATACAGTGCTGAAACAGCTGCAAAAATAATAGGTTACACCCTAAGATGAGAAAAAATCTGGAAATCTTAGAAGTTCTTTCATCATACTGAAATAACTCAGAACTTACATCTGTCATTATAAAGTTTAAAAAAATGAAAGTAATCCAGTGAGAACTCCCTGTTGGCCCCACTCCTTATCTTCAGTGGCAAGAAAAGGGTGGATACAGAGGACATTTCAGTTCAACATAGAAGAAGTAAGCATGTCTAACCTAAGTGAGACATGCATGTCTCCTTACTGCCTGTAAGGGGATTCTAGAGGAGCAGCTATGATAAAACATGTAGGTCACTACAGGTATAAACCTAAGTGTGTTTTTTCACTGCTCAGAGGAATAAATATGTCTCTAGGATGTTACTAATAGTGAACGGTAATTTTATGGGAAAGTTTTAGTTTGCTTTTCTGTATTCATTCTGTCCCTTGACTTTTGGTTATAGTCCATTCAGAAAGTAAAAAGGATAGAGGGAAGAATAAACCGTTAACTTAATTGCAGGAGAAAGCACCACTTAGTACCTCTGCGTGCCCTAAATGGCATGAAACAGACACAGCAACTCCTGTATTTGACACGAGTTGTTCCTTTCCGCTTGTCTTCTGTCACAGGCTGGCAAATGGAGGAGAGGAGTTTGCTTTAGATACAGTGTAGCTCTCTCCCACTCCCTGGAAGCCTGCCTTTATCATTTTTAATGCTAATACATGAATAAGGCTGAGACAGCATGGGAAAAGTTAGGATCTCAAATGATACCAAATTATCTGATGTATTCTCATCTCAAATACATTCTACTCATATCAGCAAAATTAAAGTGTTTCTTTTCCTGTGACACAGGAAAATCAGATATAAAACAGTGGAATCTGGGGCATGGAGGGTTGTTTAATTTTTATTGTTGGATTTAAAACAGAAGTGGTGAGGTACACAGTTGAAGCTGTAAAACTGGGGATTTATTGAAATTCACCTGAAAAACTAGGGGGTTTTATATTCATGCCTGCTGAGATTTTATCTGAAGGCTTGGGGAGATGTAAATATTTAAGGAAGCTTTAGTAACTTGTATGTATTTACTTTTTTGAGTTTCTGAAATCCATATAAATAGTAAACTTAGGATATAAACTTGCTACACGATTCTGTTTTTCAGAAGCAAAGATATGAAATGCTGTGTTCCATAATAAAAAAGAAACTGAATTCTGATATAAAGAAGTTCTCTGATCTTGACCTCCACTGTATTGCAAAGGAAACAGAAGGTTTTGTTGCTAGAGATTTTACTATGCTGGTTGATCGTGCCATTCATGCCTGTGTTTCCAACCAGAATGCATTTCAGAATGGTGGTATGTTGACAACATCTCTTATTTCATAGATACAGAAATAAAAACCCAGGTCTTTATGTTTTATGTTGAAAGTGTATTTAACTACTACATATTGTGAGGAATTTGTTGCTGGTCAGCTGTGTGTTCTTCTTTTGTTCAGGATTTTTTTTTTCTTTATTTTTTTAGCAGAATTGAATCTGTCAACTATGGATTTTCAGAAAGCTCTGAAAGATTTTACTCCAGTAGCTCTGAGAAATGCTAACCTTCATAAACCTAAGGACGTTGGGTGGGACAGGATTGGTGGCTTAAAAGATGTGAAGCAAATACTCATGGATACCATCATGTTACCTGCAAAGGTACCCAGTTATTTTAAAGAGGCTGCCTGAATTTTGTACATGATGTTAGTAGGGAAGAATGGTTTTAAGGTGTGACACTCTATTTGAGAGAAAGATTGTAGGTATGATTTTAAGTGACTTTTGTGGCTTCCCAGGCTTCAGCTGCCTACTAGAAAACTCTCCTTCCTCTTCTCTCTTCTAATTAGTTTGTGCTTTTCTACAGGTCACATGTTGCTCTAGAATATTGCAGTCTTGCTAACATCATCTTTGCTACACTCTCTTGCAAGGTTTGTGATTAGGCTCTGTAAAGATAATGTTCCTGGCTATCTTCTGCAGTGCTCTTGCTATAGGAATGCTCTCTTTTGGATGGATGCAAATCCATCAATTCCCCCCACTGTTTTACTTTGGCCTTTCTGCCTTGCTTAAAACTTCCAGCATTGAGATCAACCATCCATTTCAGTCTTAAGAGAAATGACTGGACACTGTCAGTAATTTCAGACATTGTGGACAGTTTTCTATATAATGGACAGAATCTTTTACTGTATACTTATATAACTAAATCATATTAGTTAGTGATTAAAATAGGAATTTAGAAGTACCAATATGTACATGATAAAACTGTAGTGCATCCCTATTCTGTTCTGTTTCCTCTTGGTAAAAAAATGCCACTTGTTTGCATTTTAAAAACCCGTGAAACTTAGGAACCTGCTTCAGCCCCAAGTAAATTAACAGCAGTCCAGATGACCTCTTGTGACAACAATGTGGATGAACTAAATTACACACCTTCTGTTTAAACTAAAATCAACACTGTTCAGTGATGTTACAGTACACTGCAAAATAATTAATATCTTAGAATATGTCTCATTGAAACTCTTTTCCAGTATCCAGAATTATTTGCAAACCTGCCCATACGACAGAGATCAGGAGTCTTGCTGTATGGAGCACCTGGAACAGGAAAAACACTGTTAGCAGGAGCAGTTGCTCGAGAAAGTGGAATGAATTTCATCAGTGTTAAGGTAGCAAGATTTTAAATATTAATTGATTAATTTTATTAACTGAATGAAATAGCTTGATGTAACACCTGTACTATGTGCTTGTGAAGACAAATTACCAAAGAAAATTTGGTATGTCTCTGAGATATCCCACCATCTGACTTCTGGAACTTCACAGTGTTATTACTGAGATTTTTTGTATAATTATTGGCTATAGAGAATTATACAATTTAATTAAGTGTTCTTAGTTTCCCGTTTTTTTTATAAAAAGACCCTGGATTTTGGCTCTGCTGGACAGTGAAGCTGAAGAATGCATTGTAAACATATTTTCAAAATACAGCGTAAGCTTTTGCCTTGTGGCTCTATAACACATTCTGTTATAGCAGAAAAAGGGAAATTGCTACTTTAAAATTAAAATTGGAGTGTTTTAAAGATGCTTTTGGCTTATCTGGACCTCTCAGCTCTTCTGTTCAGAGATGCCACTCTCTTGGTTACAAGAAAACTCACTCCACTATATGAAATCTATGTTGATGTTGAATTACACATTAAAACTAAGAAACATCTAATTAATGTTCTTTTCTGGTTTTTCTTTGGTTTTTTTAGGGACCAGAACTGCTCAGCAAATATATTGGATCAAGCGAGCAAGCAGTTCGAGATATGTTTAACAGGTTGGCCTTGGAAAGATTTGTGATGTTAATCAATTAATTTTATTGGTTGAACCTCCAAGAAATAATTTTGTTGTCCTATGAGAGAGGTGGCATAAGATCACAAAAGGATCTGAAATAATTACTTGTGTCAAACCAGATGTTCCGATCTTGGCAAGTTCAACTTGACTATCATTATTTAAGACCTGAGCATGGCAGCTCCGATCAGGAGTGCATTTTTGAGGCTGGATTCCCTGTTCTCTCCATTTACAGAGTGTTGGTTCACATTACAAAACTTCTTGGAAAATAAGAGGAGACAGTCATGTGTGCTCCAACTAGTGATGAACACTCACTACATAGCATCATACTAGACTTGGTATTGAGGTCCTCAGTGCCAGTTGTTTTGTTTATACAAATCTGCTCCTACTGCCCCTCAGTGCTCACTACTGTAAACAAGCTCGTGCAGTTTACAGTGTAGTTTACTTCATCTGCAGTGACTGGATTTTAGAGCTTCCATGTACATTAACATGGCAGTTGAGTACTTCAGAAATTATGGAGTGCAAGGTATGTCATAAAAATGAGCAGTGATTCCATTGCAGTTCAATTCTTCTTAACCTCTTAATTTCTACAAAAAACAGATTCTCTGTTCTGTCATTAAAGGTAACTGTTCTCTGAAGCAGAAAGCAATTACCTTTGATGTTTCTCAGCAGTTTTACCTGTGACCCAAACTTAAACAGAATGTAAGTATTGCCTTTTTTTTTTTTTTTTTCCTTTTAGAGCTCAAGCAGCTAAGCCTTGCATCATTTTTTTTGATGAGTTTGATTCTATTGCTCCTCGCCGAGGTCACGATAACACAGGAGTTACAGACCGAGTGGTTAACCAGCTGTTGACTCAGTTGGATGGTGTGGAAGGCTTACAAGGTAATAATTCATCTGCGTGCTCCTTTTCATGCAAAAGTTTAGCAGATGTTAATGATGTTTTTCTGCACTTTCCTAAGGGGTTTATGTGCTAGCTGCTACTAGTCGCCCAGATTTGATCGACCCTGCTTTGTTGAGGCCAGGTCGACTGGATAAATGCCTGTACTGTCCCCCTCCTGATCAGGTGAGGAAACAAAACATTTTACATGAGAGTCAAGGAAAAAAAAACAAACCACAAAAAAAAACCCCAAAAATGATGGGTTTTATTTCCTTATTCTCCTTTTCTTTGTATTCAGTGGCATTTCAAACCTGGTCAAAATGAACTTGATTGCCCATCTCCAGTTATACAACACTTAAATTCACCAATTTTCGTGTCAATGTGCTCACATAAAACTGGGGAAAGAAAAGGCTGTTTCCCACAGTCTTCAGTGAATATAGCTGATAATAAAATAAAATAAAATAAAATATAAAATAAAATAAAATAAAATAAAATAAAATAAAATAAAATACCCTGTAGCAAGAAATTGGACGCAGGGTATTGTTTATCGTGTTCTGTGTCTTTCTCTGAATTAACAGTCCAGGAATTGCCATTTTCTTGAAGTGAAGAGCCATAGCAATTCCCAGTCCAACTCTGCAATTATCTAAAGTTTTCAGAGCAGTTTTATTCTGAATCCACTTGATCCCATGCTCTTTACCCACATTTAATTTGGAATATTCAAATTCTTTTAAAGACATACGTGTCACTAGGTAGGAAAGGAATGATACCCATAGATTTTAGTGGGGTTTGGATCAGGACTTTGAGGCTGTACCATATGTGTCTTTGATCCCCCATTTTATGTGGAAAAAAAATAGTGCTGTTCATTTTCAGATTAGTTGGCACATTTAAAAATACCACATAATTTCATTCTGAAACACACATTAAGAAGATGATCCTATGCCTTAAGAACACAGATATATATATATATTTTTTAACTTCTGATTAAAAATATGATCATTCAGATTAAGAAAAGTTTTTAACTTTTGTCATACTTTTTTTTTGCAAAAGGGCATATGAGCAGCAGAATTCACCTTCATATTTTTATGTCTTTCATATATAAAAATCCCAATTAATAACTAGATATTTAGAAAAATATATTTCTCTGTACACTGCATTTGGTACAGTTTCTCTTAGACTCTTCAAGAAAATGTAACAAAATGTATGCCTATATTTTAAAGACTGATTACTGTACATTATGTCCCACACCTACTTTTACTAGAATGCAGTATCTTCTTTAAAAAAGGTCCTCCCTCAGGTAGGAAGTTGCTTGTGACAGGGCCAAAGCACTGTGTAGCAGTCAGGACAAGGAAAATAACAGGTTGCTTTACTGGTGTTTTTTTTCTCCCTTTTTACAGAATTCACGCTATGAAATCCTAAAAGCTCTCAGTCATTCTCTGTCCTTGGCAGATGATGTGGACTTTCAGGGTCTGGCAGCAAAAACGGAGTGGTTCACAGGGGCTGACCTAAAAGCTTTATTGTACAATGCCCAGTTGGAGGCCATCCATACTAATTTGGGTTCAGGTTTTACACAGGTAAAGAAAACTAATATAAAATAAGTCTCTTTTCTTTCTACTTTGATGTTGATATGTTTGAAAGGGTTAATCTTATCCATGGTTTTTGAGCAAATTATGTTTAATATTATTTAGTTTTCCTGTATTTGTATACAGAGAATTAAAGTCTTCATATGTTCACAGAAAAATGCAAGAATAATGTAGCGAAATGGTTTAACTACTTCTTCAAAACAAGGGGTTTTCTTTTTGTGATAGGTGTTTAATGTTAAACAGATTTATGTAAACCAAATCTGTTTATCATGGTTATGAGGAATCACTGGCAGATCAATAGGAGGAATCCCTCTCAGAGTTAGGAGCAGCTAGTGAATTCAGTTTTGAGGTGGCACATTTTGGATTTTGGAGGAAGAAAGAAATTGCTGGGTTTTGTGGAGTTTTTTCCAACAGATTGAATTTGATCTGAGGTCAGGAGAGAACTGGCAAGAGGATGGTGATCTCAGAAGTGGCCTGCTCTGGCTCATCTTCCAGGCACCAGCTAATACTTGCACTTCTGAGGTACAGGATCCCACCCTTGGTTTATACCCCTTGTAGGTATAGACCTTAACAGGTCCTTTCCTCTTTTAGCCTCTATTCAGCCACTTCTCATATTTTTAATGCCTGTCTCCTGGTTCTAGCTGGAAAGGGGCAGGCATGGCTTCCACTATGTGGAAATCAAAGGGAAGAGCTCGGTCAGGGATGCAAAAGCAAGGAGACCTCTTGGGTTCTTTTTCCCCAGCTGTTGCAAAAGGTTTGGGGTCTGAGGGTGTGACTCTTAGTATTGGGAGGGATCTCCAGCCTGTGTTTCCTAACAACCCTTGTAGCATCAGTCAGGAGTTCTAAGGATACATGATGATTCTGACATTAGAGGAGGCCATTGTCTAAAGCAGTTGTCTCCAGAGTGGTGTGCACCCACCCTAGGGGATGCACAAGACAATCCACTGAAGTGCAGGAAGAAAATATTAGAACTTCAATAGTATATGTATATACATTGCAAATAAATAAATATGCATATATTTGGTGCAGTGTACTCAGAAATGTTTCTTCTGATAGGAGTGTACCATCAAAAAGGTTTGCAGACAGCAGTCCAAAGCGACAACTGTGATTTCCACATCAGCACTTCAAATTTGTTGACTAAGGATGAGCTAAGGATGAGCACAGAAATTAGGCACTGTAAAAGTAGACTCACCAAAATCTCCTAGAGCACTTTACACATGAAACTAAATTGCCTGGAGGGAACAGCTGAGGCTGAAATGATATGATTCTAGAGTAGAAAATGTACCTGAAGTTTCCCAACACTTGCTGTTACTGAGTGAGACAGTTCAAAGCAAACAAATAACATGTTAAAATTATCTCCTCAAATTGTTTTTCTATCATGAAGACAGAAAGTTCTGCTTAAAGGCATTGGATTTTCTTGGAAATATACTCCCGGATAATGATATAATCAAATGTAAATTGATAATTCCACTTGTACTGTATACAATTTTTTTAAAATGTATTTCAGATTGCAATTAGTTACAAGTTAACTCTTCTAATGTTCTGTTCTTTGTCACAGGATTTTGGTTCTAGTTCTGATAGTGACTTCAGTCTCTCTTCCATGGTTTTTCTAAACCACAGCAGTGGCTCAGATGATTCGGCCATAGATGGAGATGCAGGGCTAGAGCAATCTCTTATCTCTTTAGACATGTCTGACTTGCTTCCTGAAGATCCAAGGTCCAACATGTATCGTCTTTATTTTGGAAGCTCTTATGAATCAGAGCTGGGAAATGGAACTCCTTCAGAACTGGTAAGTTACTCACTTCATATTTTGAATTTTCTAAATATTATCTTTTGTGAAGCAGAAAGACTGAACTAGGCAAATGGTATGGTTTGAGAAATACAATTATGATATTTGTCCTCCAGTCTTCAGCCTACAGCTTGTGGTCCACAGTGGGGGAAAAGGTGGAAGGATGTGATCTGACATAACACAATATGGACTTCTCTGCAAGTTTGAAGCACTTTAAAATCAGAATTCCCAAGTAATGCTTAATACCTTACAATCAAGCAAACTGCATTCATATTAGATCTTACTGGCTGGTCTAATGGCTTGTTGCCTTCCCAAGTTTAACACTAAAACAGTTTTCAACTTTTTGGTGTGGTGTTTTTTTTAAACTCAATTTTATTACTAAACAATGACCATCCAGCTTTCAAGAATTAAGTCATAATCTGAAGAATCAATAAACATTCTTCAGTTTCCAGTGAAGTGTGCATTAATGGTATAATCTAAACATGGAATTGTATAAACAACAGAAGTAAACCTTAGCTTCCATCATTGCTCTGAAGAAGCAGGATTCCAGTTGTAGTATCACATGGCACAGAAAGCAGCATGTCCTCTGGCTAACTAGCAGATAGGGATGTGCTGGTTGGCTCCTCAGCACCTGCACAGCCATCAGCTGGCCAGCTGGTCTGACTTGGCTGCCAGGTAAGCAAAACAGGACATGCTGCCTCTGAGCTCTTTATGGTGAACAGATGACTTCAGAGTTTGCATGTGATCCATAGAACATTCATTTTCAAGATCCACTGTAGAATTATTATATATTAGTTATCAAAGTTGTTAGACTCTTGTTTTCAAAACTGTCTTACACTGATTCTTCAGCCAAAAATAACTTATATTGACATTGGAGAACTAATTATTGACTTCTAAGATGCTTTTGTGTGTTCTATCTTGCATTACAGATGATAGTGTTACTTTAATGGCTCTTTAGAGACTTCAGTTTTCCTCTAACAAAGTTTTTCAGCAAGGCTACAAGGATCTCTTAAAGTTGCTGACCTTGAAAGTTCACACTTACCAAGTACACAGAGAATTTGGAGGTGATGAATATTTAAATTATGAGTCACTCCAAAGCTAACTACATAAACTTGCCCAGATTTCATAACCACTGGTTTCCATATGTAAATAAAACAATGGACTCAGTAGACCTTCATTCTTTTTGAGATAGGCCATTGCAAAAATATTTAGATGTTTTCCAAAGGTAAAATACCTTATTTTCAAACTTGTACTTTTTCCCAAACACTGTGGCAAATTAACCTAAACTTTCTGTTCAAAAAGTTACCTATGTGATGTATTTTGAAGAGATTTTTCCAGTGAGGACAAGCTTATACTGAGTGAAATTTGTAGGCTGAATGTTAATAGTGAAGTTGCTTTTTTGGATCCATAATGAGTTAATGTATTTCTCCTTGTGGTCAATTCAGAGCTCTTTGTGTTTGTCTGGACCAAACTCCATAACTCATGACTTTACCAGCGTGACTCAGAGAGACACAGCCCCACCACAACCTTCAATACTTAGAACAGCTTCTCAAGAAGATTCCCTGGAAAATAACCACGAGCAGCAACCAGAGCACCTGAAGACAGACATAAATGCTACCAAAGCAAATCACAGAAGCAAGAATGGAGTATGGCAGTTTTTTAAATTATTTACTCTTAACACACTTCTGTTGTTTTCCTTATACTGCCTGGTATTTTGATAAAGAATTTCTGCAATAGTGTTAAATACAATGAAACAAAATTAGCAATCATTATGATACCTAGTTTGAGGAGAAATAAGCCAGATGTTAACATTCATAGAACTAAATATTTGTTTCTGTGTTATTCATATAACACAGGGGGAGGGGGATGTGTTGGTTTTGGTTTTGTTGTGATTGGGTTTATAACACATTTTTCTGTACGTGCAGAGGAAGTTCTAGAGTTACTGATATTCATGGGACTAAGTCTTTGTTTCTGTGGTAATTTTTCACTGTTCATGGCTCTGTTTCCAAGGAGGACAACACCCTTAATCAGTCAGTGCTTGCCAAGAACTCTCTAATTATTACCCAGTCCCATCTGATGACAGCACTTGAGGGTATAAGACCATCCATTAGCCAAGATGACTGGAAGAATTTTACTGAACTGTAAGTATAACATTTTTTTTGTAATTGTGTGTTCAGTGGAGATTTTGCCTTTTCACATTTCTTATTCATCAGAAACACAATAGTTATTTAATGAGGCAAATGGCAGTCAAACAGCCTCTGACAGCAGTTCTTTTCAGGAATTCTAAATTACGTGCTAAATATTTCACCAGTGTGTTGTCTTTTATTGTTTTTATTAATGTAGGACCTAGAAATTATAATCACAAAGCAGAAAACCCTTGTATTATGTTCAGAGCTGCACCACTGCAAAGGCACCAGTTCTCTGAGACTCAAAGTTAGGTCCTTCCTGCTCCCACTGAGTAGTAGCTCCTATTTTTTAGTTGCTGGGTGTTGACTCTCTGTGGTGGGGGTCTTTGCAGCTGCTGCATTTGGGAAAAGGCAATCATCTCAGACAGGGAGAATGTGTCTCCTTAGGCTTGAAAAAGACCAGAGTGAAGAAGCTGGAAACAGGCATTGGGATGTTCTGTGATTTCACTGGGATGTTCTGCTCACATGAAGATTGTTAGGAATTTCTTCCTCAGCTAGTAAATAGATAAACAGGTCTTACAGCAGAGGAAAGAGATAAGGAAGGGACAGGAAAGGAGGAGAATTAAATACCCTTCCCAGGAGTTTATACTACCCAATCCACTTCTGTTCCTTGTCCCACCTTCCCCTCACCCCAGCCTCAAAAAGTAAAGATTAAAAAAAAACAAACAAAAAACAGGGAAGCAAGGCAGAGAGCTCTCTGAGTTAGGATGTGTGGATGAAAACTCCTCCAGGCCCCAGGTCTGAGGAGGCATGCACTCTTCATTTCCATAAAAACACACGTAAACACCTGTAGTTCTGGGTTGCATTAATGTGCATTAATCTGAAGAGGCACATGCAAACAATGGCATTTCATAAGAATTTCCTAATATTTCGTTCTGTTTCCAGGTATGATAATTTTCAGAATCCCAAGAAGAGGAGAGGACAAGTTGGCTCAACATTCAGACCAGGACAAAAAATTACTCTAGCTTAATAACTTGTATTTGCTTGTAATTGCTAAACTGTGACTGGAAATTACAAATGTGATTATATCAGATTATTTATATTCCTATGGATTTATTAATGCAGCAGTTGAAGATAAGTTTCTTTTAAACTTACATGCTGTATAATTATGTCACATTTTATTTTGAAGAAAATTGTCTTCCTTCAGATTGATATTAAATTTTTGAGAGAACACTGGTTACATTCTGTCCAGTTCTTTATCATTATAAATGCTGGTTTTTATCAACAGAGTTGCCAAAACCTAACAATGATCTCCTATCCCTGTTTATTTCCTCAAAACAAAGAGATTCAGTCTGAATAAACTGCAATATTTAATGGTGGAAATGTTTTTTTTCTAAATTCCATAAAGGCATTCTCTGAGGGTCTTTGGAGAGGTGTTAGGGAATGGAGGCACTTCCTAGGTTTATTGGCAGGCAACTAGTCTGGTACTCCCAGAACTATAGCAAAAAAAACCCAAACAAACAATTTTGTCTTGCTTTCTGCCAGTGTTTACTAAAACATCTCTGGTGTTTGGAAGTTTTCTAATGTTACATTCTGAAATTATTCACAATGGCTTTAGTTTCCTCATTTCTAAAACAGGCCACAGGGTAAACAATCTGTCACAGCTACACTGAAATCCAAACTGATGGATTAAGGTCCAGTGTGCTCTTCCAGTGATGCAGCAGACAGATCTAGGATAAAATACTTGCAGATGCTTAGATGGTAGCTGGTGAAGAAATGCTGAATCAGTTTACTGGTATTCAGGTCACAAGTGTAAGTCACAATAGAAATTAAGTGAGAAAAATTAAGTGGAAAAAATTGCTCCTCTGTGTCCTCTAGCACTTGGTGCTGCTTGGCCAAGTGCTTGGCCGTCCTGTAAAGGTCACACACAGCAGTTTTGAATCAGCTGCTATTAGATAAGCAGGGTATATGGTGTGCCCCTCAGCAGTCTTTAGTAGCTCAAATTAGTTGACATTATTTAGTAAAGAATGATATCCCAGGGGAAGAGTCTGTCTGTGACTCCTAGGTGCACAAAGATGACCTCTTTCTCCATTGTTTACTCAAACCCAGCTCTTCAGATTTTACAGTAATGACTGTTACCCAGTTTAGGCACAGCTGTAACACAGTAGGAATCTTGTGGAGACCCAGTGGGTAAGTGGGTGCTGGCATTGGGGTTTGGTACATCAGAAATTGCTGAGATCACACAGCTGCTGGGTGATTTCCCTCATTTCCAGAGATCAGCAGCTTTGCAGGATAAAAAGCAAAATATTTTAAACCACCCACAAAATCCTGTCAATGCTGTATTGTGTAATTTCAGCATAAGCACCACTAGGACTAAGGACTAAGCCATCCTCCTGGTTCTGTGCCATTTTTCTGTGAGATATTTGGGTCCTTCAGATTCAATGTTCTCTTCCAATTCCCTAATTATCGCAAAGTTTCAGGAGCCAGCAGCTCCATTATTTCTTAGTGACATGTATTGCTTTAATACAACGCTGGCATCTTGCCAAAGCACCCTTTAAATAACGGTATAACTAGAACATCGTGACCTTGTTTAGATACTAAAAAGCTACAACGGGAGCTCCTGGGTGCGTAACAGTTTTATTGTTTGCCGACGGTTACTCGTAGCCCATTTCCTGACCCCCGTTTTTCCAGGAGTTATAAATGCTGCCCTTCGTTAGAGCCCAGAGCACAGGCAGAGGAAGCAGCAGGCGAGGGGCAGGGAGCGCTCCGAGCCGCGGAGGCTGCAGAAGCCCCAGCCCCGAGCACAGCC
>NW_009953923.1:2086221-2104779 GCF_000747805.2 Chaetura pelagica | reverse complement strand
GCGGGACTCGCCCTCTACGTCGCCGACCCTTTCGATCGGGAGCTCAACCCTCAGGTGCGGGGCAGCGGGCGGGAGGCGGTGCGGGAGGCGGTGCGGGAGGCCCGCGCAGCCACGGCGGAACGAGCCCCGCGGGGCTTCCCTCCTCCTGCCCCGCCATCCTCCGGCCGTCTCTTCCAGGGCATCCTGAGTCTCGGCACCGGGGAGAACGAGCTTTGCTTCGACTGACTGGAGGCGCGAGCGAGCCGGGAGGCGCCGGGTGTGACCCCCGGGCTGTGCCGGGTTTGAAGTTCCTCGCCGACAATTTAGCGCAGGCGAAGTGCCCGGGTGGGGCAGGGACGGAGCCGTGACCAGCAGCTTCCCGAGGAGCCACACTCGCTGCCTGGGCACCTCCTGCACGCTCAGTTTACCGAGTAATATTTACACTGAAAACTTGCTTCTGGTTGAAAAGCAGAACAGTTTTCGTTTTGCTTCAACTTGGTTCACGTTTGATTGAACATGTATTACAAACAGAGCTGATAAAATATTCTGTTCCTGTTTTGGCAGCAAATATTGCTTGGGAATGGTACCTTTCAGGGGAAAAAAAATGTATTTTCTGAGGAGAAAATCACAGCCTGATAAGACACTTTTCTGATGGCAGTGCCAAAACTTTGACTGATAACCTTCCCTGCATGAAGCTCAGACTCTGAGCAAAGTTAAAGCCCCAACCTAAGGGCTGTGCTGCTCTGCCCTGCAGTGAGATCCAGCCCTGAAACACAACTAGGGGGAACTTGCATTCTTTGCAGGTTATATTTTTCTCCAGAGCTGTTAATCCTAGTTCATCTGCTGGAGACCAAGGTGTTCTGGCTCACACATACACAGGGGTCAGACACCGGAACAGGCTGCCCAGGGAGGTGGTTGAGTCACCATCCCTGGATGTGTTTAAGGGTCGTGTGGTTGTGGTGTTGGTGGATGTGGTTTAGGGGAGAACTTTGTAGAGTAGGGATGGTGGTTGGACTTGGTGGTCCCAAGGGTCTTTTCCAACCTGAACAGTTCTATGATTCTATAGTCTCTTAGGTAAAGCTGGGCTGCTTTGCCTCAAGGTGTCACTCAGGTTTTAATATATGACTGAACAATCCAATACATCATTATTTTGTTATATTTCTTCCTTCATTTTGATGATATTTTACTGTTGTTTTCTAGTGTCTTAAAACTAAAAAAGTGCAAAGTATAAATAAAATTGTAACTCATACATTTTAATACTCTCCATTCCCTTAATGTTGCTGGATACTATTTATTTATTTTAAAAACACATGCTACAGCAGAACAAAACTTGCAAGAATGCTGTGTTCTGCTCTCTCCCTCATGTCACTGGCTCACAAGACCTGACATGAATTACCTGGAACCTGACCTGTTCCAGTATTCTGATACACAAGGTAATAGGAGGTAAGAAGTTCATTTTCCCATTTATCACATTGTTCATGGTCAGTGCTTAGTTGTGGCTCATGTGAAGCTGGTGCAGTGTCAGAGCTGTGCTACTGTGACCTGCACACTGGAAAGCTTTTGGGTTCCAGTACAGGAGTCTCTTCACTGGTTTTTTTGGTTCTGGTTTTGTCCCTTCCTTCATTGTGCCCCAAAGACCTAGAATGCCAAAGGACAAAGATCCAGGGCTTGTTGGCAAGCAAGGGAGCATGTATTGCTGTTTCTTCCAAAGCTATTGTCAATCATTCCTGGAATGTTTCATTCTAGCCTCAATAAGGGAGAAACTGAAACTCTGGGGACTCTACAGTAGAGGTGAAATTCTGGGTCACTGAGGATCTCCACCATCATCTTCACTTGTGCTGAAAGCCTGTTTTGATCAAAAGAGTCATCATGTATTCACTGCTTCTGGTACCCAAATTCTTGTTCTTTCTGGAAAACCAGATCCCGCTTGGGCTCAAAGATGCTTCTTTATTTACTGATTTTTCTAGTTTACAGCAATAATAGTTGAGTCACAGTCACTGTTATGCAGGGTAACAGATGGCTTCTCTGTGCTTCTGTCTCACAAAATGTAGCAAGCTGGATATCTGAAGAAATTATATTACTTAATAAAAATCTTCAAGGCTTTCATAACAGAATGAATTATGCATTTGTTCTGGTTCTGGTGAGCTTCATTCTTCTGTTTGTGGTTGGTTTGTTGTTTTGGTGTTTTTTTCCTGAGAAATACGTGATTGCACAGTTGACTTTAATTCTGTTTTAGCTTCAGAGAAGAAATTGCCAAATTTCTTACTGACTATGCCAGAGCTGCAAAAGCCCTGAATCCAGAACATGTAAGACAAGTGCTTTATCTTTCCATCTTATTTATCTTAAACTGATAACGAATGAATTTGAACAAAAATGTCAGCAAGTTACTCCAGGAGGGCTATATGCCAGATTTGCAGAAGTCTTAGCAGTGTCAATTTTCCATTTGAAAAAGTGGGCAACATGTGTGGCTTGAGGACTTGCTGTTATAGGTGTAGTAGTTTGGCTTTTTCACTCTGCTTTGTTGTGTGGTTTTGTTTTTTTTAAATTTAAACTAGACAAGTGCTGGTGTTCCTGATAATGATGTCATTGCTAAATGAAACTTTGCACTACATCTTTCAGATAACTGTTATGAATGGCTGCTGTGCTGTTTTTGCTACTCTGACAACTGTATTATGTGACCCTGGTGCTGAGTAAAAGCTTGACCATTTTACTTAAAAATGTATGTTAGCAGTGAATGTAATTGTATTGTGACCTCTGACAGCCTCCTAGTATTCTGACTGTCCCAGTGAAGCAAAGCATGGTATTTTTTTGTCACTGGCAGAGTGACAAATTGAACTAATGCCTTTATTTTTAGAATGGTGGAAAGTGTGTGAGGTCTCAGCAGGACCACTTGCTTCCTGGAATGCAATCTGTATCTTTTTTTTGTTTTTAAAAAAACAATGTTATAGGAAGAGGAGAAGGGTATCAAGAGAATGCAGTGTATTTCTAATAGTGGTGAGAAACAGAGGTAGGAACCATTGGGGAAGCCAGAGGTAGGAAGGTGGACTGGGCTGAAATCTGGGATGCAGAAAATTTAGGTAACTGGGTAAGGAAAAAGATTAAAAGGAGTCTGGGACTGGGGAGTGGAGCAGCAGCAGAAGAGGGATTCTTGGTCAAACAAGAGTGGTGGCGAGGAGGAAGCAGAGGTGGGAATGCAAAGCTGGAGGAATGGAGCCCCAGAAAACAACCTGCTCACAACAGAGGTTGACAGTAGGAGGAAAAAGAGCTCAGCAGGGGAAAATGGATTCTTCTGGTTTGGAATAAGGAAAGCAGTGTACGTGTGCAATACAGCAGAAAATGGGGAAATCCATGAAGATCTACCTGTGTCCTGGGTATTTTAGGATGTTTAGCTTTCATTGTATTTGCACAGTTTTAACAGGAACTCTTCCCTTTTTACCCCTTGGTTAATGTAAGAAGCCCAGTCCATCCGCTCTCATACCCCATCACGCAGGGCTCTTGCAGTATCTCCAGGAGAAGACCAGCCTGGGGTTGCTTCATAGCAAAAAACAAAATGAGGAGGGAAACAAGTTGCAGAGTTTTGCAGGCTGCCCAGCTGTCAGACAGCACCTGGCCCTCCCCAGAGCAGTAGCTGAGGGGTGCAGCAATTCCTGATGAAAGATACGTTGTAACAGAGCATTAGAGAACTACTGCTACAGAGCAAGATTGTTATTTGTCATTATTATTGAAATAAATAAATAAAACAAATAAATAAATAATAAATAAAAAAATAATAAATAAAAAATAAATAAAACAAATAAATAAAATCCCTTGGTCCATTCCCTTTTAATGAAATCACATATGACTGTCAAATCTGCCAGCGCCAATGCTAAGGAAGAATATTGGGAAAGAATTCAACTTGATTGACACGTGCTGTATTTTTCTTTTTAATATCGGTTTAGGACACAGTGAAGGCCTTGAGAATAAATCTAATGTCAAATTTTTAGGTTATCTGTTCAGTCTATTAGAGTGTAATGAAGTAGTTGCTCATGAGAAATGTTAAGTTCATTCCTTAATGTTTTCAGATGGATACCTTATTCCAGCTCCCTACTATGGTGGTATCAATTCAAAGACTTGGCTTTATGACAGGATGCAGCCTGTTCAAGTGCCCTTGTTCAGTGAGGTAAAGCTTTAGCTGTTCACAGGCATTAACAGACATTTCAGAGGGAACAATCAAAAAATCTGAAAATGTGACCTGAATCCAAGCAGAGAGAGAGGTCCAGTCTAGTACTTCTAGAGGAAGCATGATAGGAGGCTGCTCTCATCAGATGTCTGGGATTATGTTCATCTGTGCAGACACTGTTCTGCACTGACATGCTGAGTTATAATTTGTCAGCTCTACGTCTGTCACTTCTTCTACAAGCAAATTTGGTTCCCAAATTTTTCCCCTTAAGCCATGCAGGTTGTGTAACATTGGCTCCCCCTTTTAAAAGCTCAGTAACTGTAAGGCAAGTTAAAGGTGGGAGGGAGCACCTTTCGTAAGACTAAATTATACAGTCAAAGGGGGAAAAAACACCCTGATCTTTCAAGTACACAAGTTCTTCTGTAAGTTGCTGATAGTCCAGTTGTGGATAAGGGCAACACCTAAACAAAAATTACTTGAGTTACATAGAAACTCCTGATCTTAGTTTAAAATTATTTTATTTTATAAAAGACAGTAAGAATTGCATTTTCAGTAGGTGGGAGTGTTTCTCCATTTTTTTTATTCTTGTTAGTTGTTGTTTTTTTTTTGTTCTGTAGGTTACTGATGAAGAAAGTCATCCTTTCCATGTAACAGTTGAAAAATTAGAAGATGCATTGCAGAGAGCTACAAAGCAGGTTCTGGTAACATTGATTTCAGATTTTCATGTTTTACTAGTTGGCAAGCAGCATGTGTTCTCAGCATTGAAGCATCTGTAAAGTTTCATCTGTGCAGACTTTTTCAGTCCTGTGACTGAGGTGGCTCCAATTCTAGCAATCTGGACACTGTAACAAAATGTAGAGAAACTCCCTGACTATGTTTTTTGAAGAACTGATCTTGTGTTTCAAGACTGAGGTTTTTTTTCTCTAGATTTTAATGGAATTTGAAGTGTTGTAAACAAGCTATTGTTCTGACCCTCAGAAGGGAGAATATGCTACTGTAATCACCCAGTCCCTTAATTAAAGAAATATGCCTAAAGTGATTTTGAAGAGGGTTCTTCTGAATTCCAACTAACAAGGGATTGCTAGAGAAGGAAAATTACAAATGTAATTTTCCTGAGTTTAGGAAACTTCCTTACTTTAAAATACTTAATATGTTCAATTATTTTGTTCTGATAAGGATTGCATAAATGAAGACATTATGCCTGTCACATACAATTTTTTTTCCTCACATTCCTGTCTGTCTTTGGAATTGCTTTCTTCCCTGTGGAAATGTTTGGTTTTGTGAGTGTCCACAAAGTAGACAAAAATGTTTCCTAACCTTACTGTCTTGATATTCATAACCCACTCACTTAATGGAAAATTATAAATGCACTTAAACTTACCTGTTTGTGATCATGCTCAAAAAGATGAAGCAGAGGAAGCAGAAGTGTAGTAAAACATTTTACTAAATATGTAGTGGTGATGGCAGTGATGTTTCAAAACACAGAGAGACTACTTGTGTCCTCTTCTAGAAGAGAAAATGAGGTTTAACACTAGCTAAAGCATATAGTTACAAGGAAGGTCACTTACAGGGGTCAGATTTTATAAGATATAAAAAAGCAGGTATTTTGGCTACACAGAAATATGTGTGCAACACTTTTCTTATAGTCATGTTGAAGCTGTCCTAGTTAGCTAATTGCTTGATCAGTATGGTGCCTATGTTTAGACACCATCTGTATGTCTGCGTCATCTGCCTCTGCCAGCCCATGTGAGCCTGAGCAATTAGCCACCTGTCCCCTGAGCCTTGCTGAGGGAGACAGGTAGCATCCACCCCTCCTGTGTCCCTGGGCTGGCAGGGTGAGGGGCTGGACAAGGTGCTGGGTCTCAGACCACATCAGTCTTTGGAGATCTGCATGTGTTTGTCATTCTTCTGGAGCTGAAAGTGTCCTCACAAAGAATGTTGCAGGCATCTGCTTTGGATATGTGTAATAAAATAAAGGTGGAGGAGCTAAACCAGGATGGCAGTGGAGAAACTGCTGTTCCACAGCAGCTGTTCCTGTACCACCAGTGTGACCTCACTCGGCAGCTTCTGCTTCACGCATGTCAGCTGTCAAATACACTCCCTCGCTATCGTGTGAGTGTTGTGAGGCAGCTGCTCCTGTGTCTGCATCTTGCCTTGCTTTCAGGTCAGTTCTTGTAGCTGCAATTCAAGGCAATACACTGGAAGTTCATTTCAGGTGAATTTCTTGCATTAATGCTCAAACAAATTGCATGTGGCAGGGAAAGTAAATATCAGGGCTTCCTTATTATTGAACTTGATTTCCTGGAGTTCCCTGGGTGTTGGCCTTTGCAGATAACCTCCTTCAGGGGAGGCTTGGGTGGAGTGAGAATTTGCAGTGGGTGAGGTTTTCTGAAAGTTAGAAATGCAGAAGTAAAAAATACTAATTTAATTTCAAGTTTATCCCAAACATAAAGCAATAAGGTAACTCCTCATGTTGATACGTTTTTAAGTCTTGAAAGTTCCTGCTGTAGTCATTGCACTCTTTCATCATGTACAATAAAAATGTATTTGCTGCATATAGCTTATGTTCATGTACACTAAGGATATTCTTTTTAGCAAATAGAGAATAGAGTATTTTCTGAAAAATACTTGTGGCGTTAAAAAATTGGTTATATTTGTACTTGTAATCTAATTTTTTATCATGTGGGATTCTTCTTAGTAGAATATTTATAATCTCTTAGAATAGTTGAATAAAAAAACTTTAATCTTCTGTGGAGAGAATTTCCATAACAGAAATTCTGCACACTTGAGAAAAATAATTAAAAAGTAATTATGTGCCCAAGACCTCTGTGAATCTCATAGAACAGCAGGTAATGCAATCTTCAGTTTTCTGGGGATTCTATTACTTGTTTAAAGAAACAAGCACTCTTGAAAAATTAATTACTTGGCAGGTTATTAGATGTCAAAGTCCAATTTCTGTTCAGCTTTCCCATATTTAACCACAGTAATTTTGCTCAGTCCTGGGTAATTATTTTGGAAGTAGCCTGTAGAGTCAGTCTACAGAAGTCTCTGCGGGGTCCTTATAGCGACCTTCCAATACCTGAAAGGGGCCTATAAGGAGGCTGGGGAAGAGCTGTTCACAAGGGCATGTAATAATAGGACAAGGGGGGATGGTTTTAAGCTAGAGAAGGTATATTTAGGTTGGACATCTGTCACAATCCGATATTCAGATACCTGGCATTTTTTTATTATCTTGCCAGGACAAAACAAGGATAACACAATAGAGGGTGCACAAGTAGGCACTGGAACTGGTGTGTAGTCTTAGGAGAGATGGGGCAGAACCCCCTTGCTTTCTAACCCTCCTCACCAGTGGGAGGCTGGTGTGGCTGGACTCTGCCTTCCCTCCCCGGGTGTGAGCCACACGGCAGCTGCAGCCTCTGTTGTCCTGCAGGACCTGAGAAAAGCTTTAAAGCTGATCCCAGATGGTGAAATTAAGACACAAATGGGGTCTATTCCATTAATCCTTACAAGACCATAATCTTGCCTGTTGATATCAACGGGTGTTTCAAATGAGTGCTAACCTGATTTTCATTTACTAATAAATTATTTAATATATTCTGGGGTGGTATTGGATAAATTACAGAACAAGGTCAGTAGCTGGAACCTTAGTCTGTATATGAATGAAAATTAAATAATTTTCAAACACTGCTTCTAATTAAAAGGCTCACAAACTTCCTTGCTGCAGCCTCACTAGTCATTGGTTTGATTTTGTTGGTTTCTCCAACTACCAGTTTTTCTTTTTCCAGGGCATCTGAGTCAGAGCATTAATCCTGATCAACCCCCACAGTCCATTAGGGGACATTTACCCAGCACATTTACTGAAAGAATGTCTAGAGTTTGCGCACAGGTTTGAGCCCCTAGTGCTATTTGTTTGGTGTTTCATTTTCTGTTAATGCAAAATTGCAGTGATGAAAAATCACCTTGGGTGATTGCCTGTTCTTTGCTTGTACATGTTTGGAGGAGGTGGTGGTCAGGGTCCTGATCAGGTTTCTTGTGTAACTATCCTTTTTACTTGGCCTTTCTTTCTGGTAACACCAAAATAAATTGCTTAACCTGGGATCCGACAATGTCTTTCTTAATGAACAACTGTTGGGATCTTTTTGTTTTCTTTTATGTATAATTCAAACTTATAAAGCTTTTTATTTGCCTAACAAAGTTTCTTTATTAACCTGCCTTGATGCATGGCTTCGAAAAATGACAAGAGGTGATGACTGGTAGTAAACATGGCCATCATTGTCATTTGAAACACTATCAAAATAAGAAAAGCTTAATATTTGATATTGGGGTAAAGAAACTGAATTGGCAAGGAGTAAGTCAGTGGCCTGAAGTTTTGTAGTATCTTTTATACATATTTAGCTTGAAATGTGCAAATAAAGTCACTTTCCATCACAGGACAATACCTCTGAAATATCTCATCCCCATTCCACTTCCTTCATCCTTATCCAGCTCAGAGTTCATATTCTAAGTTCTAACAGTTCCCTGAATCCCTTGGGTGCTAATGGAGACAAAGCTTCCTTTTGAAAATCACCTATATATTTTTTAGGGAAAGTTATATTCCTTTCTTATTTCAATGAGCTTCTGCCAAAGAGTGACGGCAAAATCCTTCACTCACTTTGAAAGCTAACAATACTGATTCTGACAATCTTAAATAGAGTAGGTCTGCATTAATTTTGCATTAATTACCACAGATTACTGGGGACAACACAACATTCCTGCATTTTTGGCATGATTTTCTTTTATGGAAGCAACAGTGGAGGTTGATAGAAATCAGTGTGCTACTTCCAGTTACCCAGTTTTTAGAAAGGCAAACATATATTTTCTCAGCATGCCACATGGATTTCAGGATGCAACTAACTTAAGCTGGCACTGAAATCATGTTAGAGGATAAGAATTAGAAACAGAACTTCCATTTTTAATGTAAAAACTGTTCTGAAACCAGACTTCCTTTAAAAAAAATACATAACTCAAAAATCAAATTAATTGAGGTTTACTTAGAAGAGGATACCAGCATTACTTGGGTCTTTAAAACCATTCTGCCAAGTTTTTTCAATATGTATTAATATTTTCATGGCTTGTTGGTACCAAGTATGCTAACATGGCTTACTGTTTACTGTGGCTTTCACACTTCTGTTCATTGGACAGTTATCCTAATTGCATGACAAGCCTTTTTTTAAATCTAAGATGTGCATTTGACTTCTCACTGGAGAACCTTGCATGTCAAAAAAGTTCATAATGCATTGCTGTGTTCATTTTACATTTTAAATGAGTTGGGTGAGACCGTGCATATTCCAGAGAACCCATTGAACTGAGCATGCAGTTAGTTGGATTTTGTTTCAGATCTATGGCATGTTGTTGCTGCTGTGAAATACAGAATCTATATAAATAGAAATTGGTGATGCACAAGTGCTCACAGTATGCTTTGTGACCTCTTTGTGTAAAATTAATAGTGGGAATAGAATAGCAAACAAGCATGTTTATGGGTACTTTGCTATGGCAGTAGTTGAGATAATACACACACATATGCTAATAAATTTATTTTAAATGTGTTAATTTGCCTGTATTTTTTGATTTGTAGACATGAGTTGCATGTAATCATGGATGAAATATACATGCTGTCTGTTTATGATGGTACCACCTTCACCAGTGTTCTTAGCTTAGATTTGTCAGTGTGACTTCTGAGCAGGGATTAGAAGATATTTAATCCCATGCACTTTCTTTTGACCTTTTAGTTAGCTAGTGTAAGTGGTGTAGCTTGAATGAACTCATATCCAAGTCTCTGCAACTATGAGACTACTTAATACAAAAGATCTTGATGGACAGCTTTGAATGGCAGATCTCTTGCTTCCAGGTAATGTGTATGATACAGTAATAAAAATAACAATTGACAAACCCCTTAGTCATGTTGCCATTTTGCTTTTCTTTGTTGTTCCCTGTCACACAGCCCAAGTGTAAGGTTCTCACCTGTCAATGGGCATGAAGTTGCCTAAGGTTGTGCAAGTTACCTGCTATAATGAGTCTTCTTCCTGACTAATATGCTGTTGGGCACTTAGTTTCCTGCAACAATTGATTAAAAAAAATAAATGTTTCAAGTATATTTTAACCTATTGGTATCTGGCTAATAACACTTTTCCCAAAAGTATGTGATTGCCTTTGCATAACTGCATGAATGTCATATAAATGGGAAATTTCCGAGTCCATCCAAGTCCAACCAAGCTCAGGGAGTGACTGGGTATTGCCTCATGCATCTAAGAGCATGAACCACAAATAAAGCCTAAGAAAATACTTTAATTATTGTGAAAGTTCCCCGAGCTCCATTATGCCAAAGAAGGAAGTTTCCAGCCTTGGCCCTACTTACAGGAAATTACACAAAGGAGAAATAAACTCATCACCTGCAGTGATGCACTGAGGTGTGTTTGGTTTGGTGGCACCCTACTGTGTAGGTTCATGCCTTAAAATGTTTGCTTCTCCCTTCCCTAGCCTGAAATGCAGCATAGTTGAGCAAAGAACTCTTCTCCATCAAGTGAAAGAGCAATTGTGTGTCAATTGTGGAAATACTGTTTCTGTTTTATTGTGTGTGTGCCTGCTGACTATGCAGTGGGAATCCAGTTTTAGTGCAGATCCTTTCTATTTGTTTGGTTTTGTGTGGGCTTTTTGTGGTTTTTTTTGTGAATTGGTGCCTCAGCACACACTTGGGAGATCAGTTCCACAGGGCAATTTTTTTGGTGAAAAGATCTCTGAAAAAATGTCATGTCCCTTCAAAGGATTAAATACCAACTTTACTAAGAAATTCCAACATTTTTACAAATGTAAACATTTTTGTAACTTTCCTAACTTGTTCTTCTATAGTAATAGTTCTTATCTTCCTCTTTTCTCATGCAGTTTACCAGATCCTGAATGGACGAATTTTATGTGGGGTTTTAGCAAGGTAGGTAAAAATACTATGTTTGTGTTTTAACTTAAGATATTTTTCCACAAAAATTAGTTGGGCTGTTCTCACCTAATTTGTGTTATAGGTATGAAAGCAAGTTTGTCTTTGTTTATTAATTTGTTTTCTTCTTTGGTAGTGTAAAAATTGTTAGAAGTCAAAGTTTAACTTGGGATCTACTTAACAGCAACAGCTAATGCTTAAGTATTGAAGGAACTGCAACATATAATCACATTTTGAATCTGTAGCATTTTCCCTCCTCTTTGAGGGAACAATAAACTGATGACTGCTTGGAAATCATAGTAGGGTATAACGGGACCAGACCAAGCATGTTCTGCGTTGTCAGCCCATAAAACAACCCCATTAAAGCCACTGACCTCCCTGACACATGGTCGTTTGGAAGTTGCTGGCTGGTTTTTATCACGCTGTGGACACCATTTGGCAGCCCTGAGAATTTACTCCAGAAGGCTTTTTTTCCTGTATTTCACAATGACTGTAGATTTGGTGGCTTGACAAAGCACAAACATACAGCTAAAACTGCACCTCTCTCTCTTCTTTTTGTCCTCCTAGGATTTTGGTATGAGTGGTATCAGAGTTGGAGTATTGTACACCAGAAATCATGACATTCAGAAAGCTGTGAATCAATTGGCTGTCTTCCATAGCTGTCCTGGACCTGTTCAGCATGTTCTCAGTCAGTTCCTCAGGGACAGAGGTTAGCCACACTAGTAATGTTTCCGTTTAACTCTTCTGCTTTTCATTGCAGGTGGAAATAAAGCCATTACATTTTTCTTGCTTTAATAGATTGGTTGGATAATGTGTTTTTTCCCACCAACAAAAAGCGACTTAAAGAAGCACAGAATATTCTTGTGGATGGGCTTGCAGATGTTGGAATACAGGTGCTCAAAAGTTCAGGAGGACTCTATGTGTGGGCAGACTTCGGAAAAGTACTTAAGAAGTTAGAAAAAGGTTGGGAATGTAAAGCTTGTAAGTGTAAAAATTACTTGTATGTGTTGTTACACACTTCATCAAATCCTGGAAAAATCTTTTCAATTAACTTATGCACATGTTCAACCTTGAATTAAAAAAATTGCTTTCTTCTTTTAGTTCTTAAAATCACAGACACTTGAAGCAGAACTTGAATTCTGGGAGAAACTCCTTGATAAAAAACTCCTGATTAGTCCTGGAAAAGCTTTTTATTGTTACGAACCTGGATGGTTTAGACTGCTTTTCTTCAATTCTCTACATAAAATCTACTTGTGTAAGTGGGTTTTACTTCTAGTATGGCATGCAGTATAACACACATTTTAAGATACTTTGATGTTATAAATGAGTTAAAGCCTAATGACTCACTCTCATCTTGTGAGCACCACTTTTAGAGTTTGGATGAACTCAGAAATGCAATCTAGAGCGTAGGTTATGAAGCATTTATGTTGGATTCTGTTAAAACTCTAAAGCTTTCAGACTTGAATTTTAGAATTTATTTTTACACTATCAGAAGTAAGAAAACAAATTTTATGTGAAAGGATTTTTACTCTTTCAAATTATGTTTTATAACATGTGGGAATTCCCCACCATCCCTAATTTATTTTTGTAGCTTATGTTGGATATGAAAAACTTATCCATCTCTTATGCTGTAAAGTACTTAATCTTGAACAAATGCTTTATGTTGTAGGCAAAGGGGATGTTTGTGAAGCATACAGAGCATATACAGCTCCAGGAAACTGTAGACTGAAAGGGAATTCTTGGGTCATCTTGTACAACTTCCTGCTCAAGGCAGGGCCAGTTTCTAAGTCAGAGAACAGGTAGCTTGGGGCCTTGCTCAATCAAGTTTTGAGAATGTCTGAAGTTGGACACTACACAACCTCCCTGAGGAACCAGTTTCAGTGTTTAATCACTCAGATGGTGAATTTTTTTCCCATACATCCAGTGAGTATTTCCCTCTGTATTTCCTTTCTACAGATATTCAGAGACTTCAGCAAATGTTGCAGTTATGTTGCTGAACCAGTCACAAACAAGGCATCTTCTACTGCAGATGCTTTATGCAATCCAGAAAAAGATTCTTCAGGTACACCAGGAAAAGACATCTCCCAGCTAAGCAACACACTTGTTTATTAAAATCATATATGCATTCTGTGACAATATAATTTAGCATGCTGATGTTTAGTAAAAGTGTGTATGACTTCCGTACTTTTTGGCTGTAATCTTGTGTAATACTCACTTTGCTGTGACACTTTTTGTATATTCATGAGGTCTCTCTAAACACATGCAGCTCTCAAACATTTTGTACACCTTTCTGTATATGCATGCTAAGTGAGTACTTTCTGTGCATTTAGGTTTTTGGCTTCTAGGCTTTCAGGTTATTTCTGTGTGCCTGTATTCATTGGATATGTTTTCATGCAGTAACTGTAAAAAAACATGAAGGTCTGTATAGTAATTTGACAGAGTTGTATGGGGACTTCTGTGCTTTGTTTTTGATTTGTTTGTTTGTGGTTTTTTTTAAGTATTTGCAGAATTAATTCACTGCTTGTTACATTATTTAGGTTTGGTGAGAGAAGACTAGAAATGCAAAATTAGCAGACTGCTGCTGTTGGAGGATTGTCTCACTGTGGATCCCAATAAACATGGAATTTATTCTCCTAATACTAACATGGCCTTTGACTTTATTGTGGCATTTAAACTTGGGAACCTTACGTTGTTCAGGCTGATAACATAAATAACCTGCACAACAGATGTTTTTAGGACTCACATAATCATGG
The DNA here is from genome assembly GCF_000747805.2 of Chaetura pelagica. Lineage (NCBI taxonomy): Eukaryota > Metazoa > Chordata > Aves > Apodiformes > Apodidae > Chaetura > Chaetura pelagica. The sequence goes on along the minus strand of NW_009953923.1, from coordinate 2,090,921 downwards.
AATAGTTGAGGCTGGAAGGCACCTCTGCAGATCATATAATCTAATGCCCCTGCATGGAGCGTGGTCAGCCAGAGCAGGTTGACCAAGACTGGGCTGAGTTGGGTTTTGAGGATCTCCAAGGATGGAGACTCCACAGTCTCTCTCTCTCTCTGCATTCAGAGTTTCATCACTCTTTTTTTTACAGAGAAGGTTTTTCTAATATTTAAACAGAATTTCCTTATTTTATCTTGTGCCCATTGCCTCTTGTCCTGTTGTTGGATACCCAGAAGAACCTGGCTTCATCTTCCTTACATCCTCTTGTGCATTATTTATATGCACTGTTAAGACTCCCTCTGAGCCTTCCCTGTTCCCGGGTGAACAGTCCCAGCTCTCACCCTCTTCTTGTATTGAAGATGCTTCAGTTAATCATTATTGAGGCCTTTTGCTGGACTTGTTCCAGCATGGGCATGTCTTTCTTGTACTGGAGAGCCCAGAACACTGGGCCCCAGCACTCCACAAGTGTCACACTAGTGCTGCACAGAGGCCTGTGGTGTTCAACTCTCATTGGATCTTGACAGGGAACGAAGAGTGAAACAGCAACAAAAGCAAAAAATCCCTAATGAGTAAGCTTTTCAGGCCTGTAAAATCAAAGGTTGGTAATATAACACAACAGAAGGCCTTCACAGGCATTGCTGACTGCACTTGGCAGATGACATTTATTGTAGGTAAAAGGAAAATAAAAGCAATGCGGTAAGGTTCAATAATCATTACTCTTCAGTAGTGATCCCCCATGAAACACCAAGCTTGCTTAGACAAATTTAATTTGAATTTCTTGGAGAAGAAACAGAAAAGACTGCAGAAGGTATTCTGTCATTATAAAATAAATCCATGTTGTTTGTGTGGTGTGCTGTTGAAGGTTACACGCATTTTAGGTCCCCTGGTATCAAAAAGGATACAGCAGAACCAGGAAAGTGATTCAGTCAGTCCAGTCTACTGAGGAATCCTAAACACACACCTCTGAACTACAGGCGTGTTGCAGGAAGTAAAACGCTGAGTGCCTGGGTCTTGCCCTTTCCTGAGGCATTAGAAGCTGGGATTTTGCCATTATTGGAGGTGGATAGTGGGCTACTACAGAGTTTGGGTTTGCCCCAATACATCTGTTCGTATGTTAATTAATCTGAAACTCCACTTCTGAGCATTGGGGAAAGAGGGAATGTAGAGATTTGGATCAGAAAAGTAAAGGTTGCTGTGGATGACAGCATGGGTGCCAGCACCAGCAGAAACAGCAGAGGAGCAGCAGGCATGGTCTGAGTGATAACGATAGACTTAGCTCCCAGTCAGTCAGACCACAGAGTGGGACGAGCCAAGATGGTCGGAGCGCTGACAAGACCGTAGCCAAGATGCCTCCTCAACAGAGGGCCCTGCACTTCACAAAAGGAGGATGCCAACAAGCTGGTATATCACACGTGCCATTCCTTTATGGCATTAATGTGAGTGTGTAAAACCAACTGGCCAAGAGATTTGTTAAACAGATTTTCCCAGATCTTGCACTGAGTTTGTTACACTCCTTTTCTGTAAGAGACACGGTCACTTGTTTCTACCTGGAAGTACAGCAATGAATTGCTCAGAAATATTGTGGTCACTGAAACCTCAGGCATACTTGTCAGTTGCCTTTCTGACAGTCTCAACTTATTCAGGCTTAGCTACAGGTCTTTACAACCAGGTTAAGCTTGACATGAAAGCCTACAGAAGAAGTATCACCATGAGAGTTCCTGTCATTATCTCACAGTATTTGTTTCTATTTTTAGCTGTATATGGACATACTAAGTTTCAACATACCATTTCTACTTATCTCACCAAGGGAGCAATGAACCCAAAGTCAGGATCTGCAAGTTCTGCAAGTAAGAAAGGGTTGCTTTTGGTTTTTTTTTTCTGCCAGCAATAAATGCAGCATCTACTTCAATTTCCTCCACAGTTTGTGATCAGCTCCTCCTAAAGAAGACCATTGCCTAGCAGCAAGCTATTACTAAACAGTTTAGCAAGAAGAGTGAAAGAGAAATTACTAGGATCAGCACCATGAAAGACTATAGCTCCTTCTGACACAAAAGGCTTGCTTTCTCACACCCCATACAACCACCCCACTTTTGGTTGTATGCAAAAGATGGATGCAGGTAAGTTTTTTCAATAAGCTTTCCTACCTTTTGCTTTTAACTTTTGATGCTGTTCTGTTGAAGGTCTAGTTAATTTTAAAATGCTTATGCCATGACTCCTTTGAGCAGATGTTAAAGCTACCTTACACATCCTGCACTGAACTGATAAGTGCCCAGGGATCACAGATAAAAGCCCTGTTTCTTGACAAATACTGACAAAGCTTTCCCTTGGCCAGTCATTATGCTGTCTTCAGTGAAATCTTGTTTTGAAGTTAATAGTCGCTAATGTGTTTTCTGACATTCTGGCAGGTGAGAATTATGCAATAAAATCCAGCCGGCACAGAACTGTCATTGGCCCGATGGAAGAGTGGGAGTCAGCAAGATGCAGCTGCAAGAAGAACCCCACCAAGAGACTGAAGGGGGAAGATCTCCTGGGATTCTACCTTCGAATGCAGGACGCAAAAAGACACCACTGCTGTGGAAACAAGCAAAAGGACCTTTTCACTCTGCCATGTCCTGACTCACTGAGGAGAGGTAACTCGAGAATTCCGTATGAGGATTCCTGTAATTTGGGAAATAGATGCTCTCGAGAAAGGCACAGCTGATTAACAGGACAGGGTATCTTTGCTTTAATTCTTCATGGTCTACCTAAATCTAGGCTTGGGAGAGAAAAAGTTCCCAAATTCAGCTTACATATTTCAGGTTTATTGCCACAAGCAGCCTTACAGTGTGATTTTATCCAAATGTAATCAGAAAGAGAGTGATCATTGATTGTGTAGGATACTAGCTACATTGAAAAGGATTATCAAAGTTTGACTTTCTAAAGTAAAAAATGTATGTTCCCAGTGAAGTTCCCTAGAGAATGATTTGTGTAAAGAAACAAAATGCAGTGTGTGTTGAACCTGGATCAGTTAGCAGAACCAGTGTACAGCAAGGCACATTACATTGACAAAGGCAGAGGTGATGATTTTCAGAAAAGAAGTGGACCACAAGGGCCGTGAACAGAAACTTCTGAAAGTAGCTTTGCCCCTAATGAAAATCTGATCTGCTTCCTGGGCAAATACTCCTACCCTCTTTTCCTTCAGTGAAGGAGTTCAGAAACTTTTGAAGGAGCCCAAATTGCTATATGTAAGCAAAAAAGACAGCTGGGTTTACTGTTCTGAGTCAGCTGGAGGAGCCCATTGTCCAGCCCAGTACAATCTTGTAAAAACAGCCTTTCTAATTACCCTGTTTCATTAAACAGACATTGAAGTGCTCCAATGCTTCATCAAGATGCATGAACCACCTGGAGAAGTTGTCCATGAAGAAGTTGTTATTGTCACTGAAGAGACTTAAGTTACCAAAAATGAAGTTACCGAAGAAAAACCACCACACAGAAGCTGTAAGCCTAGTGTAAGAATAAAGGAGTCAGTCAGCAAGCAGACGTTCTACTAATGTTAGAATTGCTAACTAGAAGGGTTGAACCAATAAATTAATGTAATCTCCCTGAAGGAAGTGTGATTGTGTGGGTGAAAGAGAACTGCCAAATACAACATTCTGTTGTGTTCTCAATGATCACGAGGTTCTGTGGTGGGGGCATATTGAAATAACTATTAACAACTAATACATGTTCTTATAGTACTTCTGCTTGGGACATCACCTTCGTTTTTCATAATTTTTGAGGGCTGTACTGTTACCTAAAAGAGGTACCAACTCTAGCTGTGTGAAAATAGATGAAAACTTAATTTATTTGTCTGATCTTTCTAATTCAGTAACTGTAAAGAGCAGTTGAAATTACAGTACACCTATTCATATTTTTTATCTCAGCTTTGCAGGGCCGCTAAGGCCTTTACTAACCATAATGCACAACATATAACCAACTACAGTAAATGCGGTCTTTGCTTCCTGTACAATATTCAGGGTGAACCTGAAGACACACAACCCGAAGGCCGCACTGCCTCCCGGCTCAGGCTGGTACCCACGGCGAAGTCCAGTCTGTCGGGACCAGCTCCTGGCCTGGCGTGCACCCGGGCTTTGCCAGGACGAACGAGATGCCCGCCATGCGGCACGGCGCGGCGGCAACCGGGGAACTGCCCTCACCTGAGGGGCTTGGGACCCTCTGCCGACACCTCCACGGCCGCCTCGGGCCCTCCCGCCGGCAACGGGGCTCGCTCAGCCCCTCCCGGCGCGGCCTCGCGCTGCACGGGCTGTTTGTGACCCCAAACTACGTTTTAGTAAAGAACTAAATAAAATAAAAAGCAACCAGAAGGGGGGCGGGAGGGGAGACACACAGACAGACACAGACACACACACAGACACACACAGACACAGACACACACACAGACACAGACACACAGACACAGACAGACACAGACAGACACAGACAAACACACAGACACAGACAAACACACAGACACAGACACACACACACACACAGACACACACACACACAGACACACACACACACAGACACAGACACACACAGACACAGACACAGACAGACACAGACAAACACACAGACACAGACAAACACACAGACACAGACACACACACACACACAGACACAGACAGACACACACAGACACACACACA
>NW_009953923.1:2077172-2085064 GCF_000747805.2 Chaetura pelagica | reverse complement strand
GAGGAGCAGGACGGCGCTGTCCGTTACGAGGTCAGGTGACCCTCACGGACCAATCACAGCGCTCCTGCCGTGGCGCGCAGTATAAAAGGCCCCTCGGCGGCTCCTGCCCCGGGGTGGGTGTGTGTGCTGTGCCCGGGCAGGTTGTGTTTCCCTCCCTCCGCCCCGGGTAGGTGCCACCTGTTCACCGCCTTCGTTAATATTATGGACAGTCTTGGCGCTTGTGAAATCTGAATGCTTTGCTTTGAGCAATTAAAGCTGTTACTTATTTCCTTTATTCGGCTGAGGTGTCAGTCACTAAAAATGTTTTGTTTCTTTACGGTTTTGCAATTACTGTCCTGTGTACGGTCACCAACCAAGTCACTTCAGTGAGTGAGTGCTGCTTGCACCTCAACAGAGGCAGGTACATTGCTTAAGTCAATGATTTTTCCTTTTCAAGCTCTTCTGTTTCTCTATAGAGATGAAAATACTCTTCAGTCAAAAAGTAGTTTCAGGAAAACAATGTCTGTGTTATTTCTGTCTGGAAACTTTTTCCTGTTCTGCAAGGCAAATATTATTGGATAATACTGATTTCCTATGACTACAAAAAGGGTATTTTCTTCCTGCAGGCAAATGGAACTGCAGTGTTTGCATCAGGGCACCCTCTGCATGTTCTGTGCATTGCTCAGTATGTTATATATGCTCTGTATTTTGGCTCTTAGCTACCCACATTCCGTGTTTAGAACTAAATTGCTTAACAAAAACATCTGCTGGCTGGTTACAAAGCCTGTCCCCATAGCACCCCATGATGTTTCTTCTGCTGTTGAGTCCATTTGTGCACCTTGCCGTTAATTTTCCTAACTTGAGAAATGTTCAGGGGATGCTCTTGGGGATCCCATTCTTTCAGCTATGTTCTTCAGAAGCTGCCTGGAGAGCCACCCATTCTTCCCATGTTACTGCTTGATGTTCTGGACACAAAACAACAGCACAGCGCAATTGTTGAAATAACTATGAAACAAACATTGCTTGTGGGTCACTCTCTTTAGGTACTACCATCAGAATCCTTGCCCTTTTGGATTATTTCTTAGCACTTCCCAGGATAATGAAAAACTAAAATAAAATAGTTGGTGTTTACTAAGGGAGGCTGTTCATGGCTGTGTAAAAAGAAAAAGAAAAAAGTCTTTTTAGGGAGCAGCTGGAAGTATAATACTTAAAATATTTAAAGTATTTTTCTTTCACTGGTTTACATTTTGCTTGAGCACTTTGACTTAACAGGTTGCCTCTGATGCCTTAGTTCCCACAATGCAGTGACTATAATGCCAGCTGCAGGAATAACTGCATTTGAAAGCCTCTGTTTTTATTTGCCCTGAAGACAAAAGTAAATATTATCAATAGATTATGTAACAGCAAATAATCCAATAGGTCATGACTTTAATGACAGTTTATATTTATTTATTATAAAGTTACTAAATTTCTGCTGGTTCTGTTTTCATTTCCAAAGCTAGCAATGCATTCAGTAATAAAAATGAAGTAAAATTGAGCAGTCTGTGCTGGAATCAGTTAAACTACTAGAACTGATCCTGCAAAAATCTCTGTCCCAGCTTCACTCTTGTCTCCATGTTTGCCATACTAAGGATGAGAGAAATCAGAACACGTAAATGGAATGTATTGTATTTCAAAACACATTTTCCTCATTAACACATTACCACTTACCTGGTCGTTCCCTAGAGCCTCTCTTGGAAACACTAAGGAGTATTAACAGGAAAGAAGACGCAGCAGCTGGAAGTCAGTTGAAGAAGTCAACAAAAACAGAACTAGAAATCAATTAAGTATGTTTTATGGAATTACTCAGCTTATTAGCAGACCAGGAAAAGGAGCAAAAGCTTAACAGAGATGCAGTAATTTCAGGTTTTATCTTTATTTGTGTCCTTGATGATAGTTTATTAATGACCTTCCCTAACCCCTTGAGGGTTCAAAATGTGTTGGTCAACTGCAGCTGAAGTCAGTCTCACTGTGCTTGGTGTCCTGAGAAAACCCTGACAAGCATGACCACATCAAACACAGGCAGCTGATTATCCGGGCAGTTGTGTGTCCTTGCACAACCACACAAGTGGGTTACTTCTTGTGCACTTAGATATGTGTCCTGAGTTAGCCCCTACTGCAGAGTGCCTGTAATTGCTCCGTCTATGTGTCTGGGGTGGCAGCTGCCTATCACACTGCAGCATAAAAATAAGTCTAAATGCACAGCTTTTTTTTCTGTGTTAGAGAGTACAGCAAAATTTTTTAGAATACCAGCTTTATGTTTAATTAGTTGGCAAGTAGGTGTTTTTTTTTTGTGATTTCTTTTTCCTATTTCATTCCCTAATGAATGGCAAGACAGCTAAAATGATATTTAAAGTTCCTATGGGTTGTCTCAAAATAAAAACTTGCATCTTTACAAACAAAATAATTATCTATCACAGTTAGATATGTAACAGAAATGAAGCAGATTGACATTTGGTTTACATTACCTACTATATCATCTGATGGTTTTTGTTGTCCAGTTATTTTGCCATTCTTTTTTTTTTTAAAAGCTAATCAGAACACACCTTTCTTAAATTCAGTGCTGCTGGTGATCCAAATGCAGTGAGGGATGACATTTTTATTTGATTCTGACTTCCATTTCATGGTTGCTTTTTCTTACAGGAAGTTCCAGGTTATCTGTCCTCTGCCTGGAGCTCTGCTACTGTTAAGTAAAACATTCATACAGCATACTGTTTTTCATAAGAGTAAGATGTTAGCTTGCTCCAAACTCTTCTTTTGCTCATGTTTTCAAACTAGGTGTCTAATGCAAGCCTGCAGTTAGCCAGCATGACCTGCTGTTTGACACAGGAGGGTGCTGAAACTTGATGAGGCCTGCAACAAACTTCAAATCATAAACCATACATTAGTATTTACCTAAATTGTCTGTTTTACATTAACATTTTTTGACAAAGAAGGCAAATGGCAAGTTAAGTACTTTTAATTTGGTGTGAACTGTAGAAACTCAAAAAGCAAAACTGAATGTAAACAATTTTCTTCCCTCTTCCTACAAGGATTTGACAAGGAAAGCAGATGAGCTTAAAAGTCAGCCCACAGAAGAGCAAAGCCCTGTGGGTAGCTCTGAGGTAGCACAAGGACTTTGCAGTGATCCCAAGTGAAAACCTTGTGGACTGAGGAGAAAGGAGGGAAAACAATTGAGTGGAGGGACTAACTCTGGTTACTGTAAATACCTTTCAAGTGTTGTTATTTTTACTTTCTCATGGTTGTTAATTTAATGAAGATAAATCCACAAAAAAGAAATACAGATTAAAGAGAGGTCAGGAGAGATGTCACCTTGGGATCAAAAACTGCAAGACATTGGACATGGGCACAAATCTCATGTATGCAGCAAGTTCAGTTACGTAAGATTTAACTCTGTATTAGCAGTTTACTACTAATTTCCAAGCATTCTCAACTATTGACAGTATCCTTTAAATTGAACACCTCCTCCCCTCAGGTCTACTGTTCTTGTATTTCAAGAGGGCAGAACTGAGGCTGTGGACTAAAACAGATCTGGTTCCTGCTGTCACCAGTCCCAGTGCAGTGCTGGCTGTCAATACCTGACAATTTCAAAATACATTTAACCTTAAAGCTTTTCACAAAGTTAAAATATCAGCCTACTGCAACTTTTATAAACTTTTCTACAATATACTGAAGTTGACTTGGGGCTTCTGGATGCTATATTCACAGATGTGCAATAGAAAAATATTAAAAGGCTGAAAAGATCTGTACATATAAATTTAAGGCCACTTCCAGCTCATCCTTCATAGGCAGCAGGAACCATGAACCCCAAGGAATTCAGGCCATACAAGCATATCTTCCAGTGTCTGGAGCTGACTGGCCTGTAAAAAGTTCAGTGCAGAAAACATTAACATTGGCATTTTACTATGTGGCATTTTTTCAAATTCTGCTGTTTAAATATTTTCAATGGTATATTGAGAAACTGTCAGTATAGAAAAACTAGTCTTTATTTCCTTTATAAAATTTTGTTTTCATTTGAATTGCTTGAGGGGTCTTTCTTATCATCATTAATTGCAAGGACTGAAAAAACAACTGAAGTCAATTTTAAGAGACCAAGCTAATACACACACAAATAGTAAAAACGTGAAACTCAAATCATACATCAGTGTTGCTTGCTCAGGAAAAAAAAAGAGGATGCCAGGATGGCAAAGCCAAGTAACACTAATTTTTAAATCTGCATTCAGCTTTCCAATAAATGTATCCCCTTATATAAGCAAAGTTTAGCAGAAAGCAACAAACATAGGCCCATGTTTTGGTTTCAGCTGAAGAAAATTCCCTTAAAACGTGATTGTTAAATACAGCACTGCCTTGCACATGCAGGTTTTAGTCAGAAGAGAAATTTATGTAGATCAGTCCTTTAAAGTGTAATAGAAATCTGTTAACTGCATCACTGCCCAAGTTTAGTGTTTGTTTGAAACTAGTCTTCAATTTTTTAAGAAGAAAAAGCCCTGCAGTCACAGGTAACTAAATTAAACAAACATATAAAGTGCTGGATGATTAAGAGGATGTCTTTTTACTCCTTTTCTGGAAAGTATGAACACTAAAGGTAACTTTCAGAAGTGACTTATTTGCTCACCGAAGTCGAAGATGACTTGAGAGTTGTGGCTTTGTCCCAAAATGAGCAATAATGTCTAAAGAACAGGACACAGAAATGACGCATCAAATGGAAAGAAAACTTCCACTTTGAAGATCTGCTATAATTTAAAATAAATACCATAATCCATAAAGTAAAATGAATATTTTATAATTTTTTTAAACTTCTTGCATGGTGTTCACAGACCTGAGAACACACCCAAAATAACTTGTCAAAAGTATTTCTTAAAAAAATTATAAATTATTTGCAACAGTTTCTTTAATGGAGATTGCAGGAGTAGGTCCCACATGAGTCCATATATAGCCCTTCTCTGGTCTTGTAGGTACAGTAGGGAAGGGAGATGATCGGGATTTGAAATATTCTGAAGGTGCATGACAAACAAATTCTAAATATTCCATTTTTCTTGGGAGATCTTCTTCTGGTCCTAGGAAAAAAAAAATGCTGTTCAAAGACAAAATTGAAAGGCATAAAATTACAGTACCCAGGATTTAAAAAATAAGCAATGACAGCCATTGTCCCTTAGAGAATGTGTGTTTTAAATCAGCAACTTCTCTGGCAAATCAGCTTTGAATAGTTGGCAAAAAATCTCCGCCTTGAGTTTCCCTCCCCCCAGTTTGAACCACTCAGTTGTTTGAGTGAAGTACTTTAGAAAATATATTTTAAAGAGACAGTACTTGCAGCATGGCTGTCAAGAGGACTTTTCAGAATCATTAAAGATTTTATAATCAGTGGCAGAACACTATGCCAGTGCTTGCACACTATGTATTTTATGTACCTAAGATGAAGATCAGCTAATTCAGGTAACTTTAAAAGCAACAGCTTGGAGTAACTTTAAGAGCAACAGCTTGGACTGGTATATCAGGTTTATAATGCAATAACTTTGAATCTATCTATTAAGTAATAATTTGATCTTTAAAGTTGCAAGACCATAATTGTGCCCATGAGCACAAATGCTAAGATATTTATACTTGACTGCATCAAGCTTATTGAAGTAAATGAGATGCTTACAAGATTAGGGTTTAAATGTGGAAATTGCATTAATGATCTTAACAAGCCAAGAAGTTAATTTAAAAAATACAACTCTGCATTAGTCTAGGCACGTATAAGTAGCTGTATAAAATAAAGGCTTAGAGATTACCTATGATATAGGATGCTGGGTCAAAGCAATCTTTGGGGCTGGCCTGCGTAGGGATGAGCCAGGTTAGTGCAGCACTTTTTTCACAGTATTGGTCCTGAATAAACCCGCGGATCTGAGCATAGTATGTTTTCCCATCCTGCTCATCGATCACTGAAACAACATCTCCAATTTGATAGTATACACCCTAGAAAACATACAAGTGATAATTAACAATCTGACTTTAGAAGATTCACTTGCTGATTCTGACTCGTATCTTAAGTATCAGTATCTTAAATTACCTCAAACTACCCCAATCTTGAAAGACAACCTGAATTCAGCCACATGCAAAAGACCAGCAGGGTACAACAGAGCAGCCATCAGCACTGCTTGTGCACAGCCACCCAGTGTCTAGGAGCCTGAGTTCGGTCCCAGAACTGCTAGACAGGCCATTTCACATGGTCTCTGCCCACCAAATGTCTCAGAAAGAACATGGCCTCATCTGTCTTCAAAGACACAGCTCTCTCAGCCACTCCACATCCTCTCCCAGGACTGCCACACCTCCTGTCTGCAGAGGGGTGACGGTCCCAATCTGTTGGAGGTCGGAGGGTGCGACAGTACCCTCTAGAAAGAGTAACTGTAGTAATTTCCTTGTCTGTGCAGGGAAAGCAGCTTTCTGCCTAGGAAGTTCACTCATCTGAGTGCAAAGGAGGTCCAAAACGCATATCCACCTTCCATGGTGCTCTGCAACGTGAGGCTGGCAAGCAAAGGCAACTCACGCCCTGTTACCGCAGCACTGTGCAGGGTCTGCACTGTCAGTATCAGCTTGCCAAGCTTCACCCAGGAGGGTTTTGTTTTTAAAAAAGACAGAAAGAACATAAAAAACCCAACCCTTCTCACCAATGCAGCCAAGTACGAAAACAGAAACATTTTGCATAGAGATCAGGTTAAAGAAAACTTTTTACATAATTCTTAGGAATTTCTGAAAAAACCTGAAACAAGCAAGAAAAGACATTAACCCTTCTCTGAACTAGACAACAGCAAAGGATGTTGGACATGAAGCATTAGGTCTCTACAGAGCATACAGAAACTCTGTCTACCACTTCTCCTCTGGCTGTGCAGTCTCCCAGTGGCTATCCTGACCTTAAGGGAAAAAGACATATCAAGTGGTTTGTAGTACCAGGAAACAATGGCAAATTTGAGAACTTTAAAAGGCTAACGCCTTGGCATAAAAATGCTCTCAAGTATGACTGCAAGAAGGCAGCTTCTGCTTTCATTGCTATAGACAACAGAACTCATTCCCAGTGTGTTTGAGAACACTCCTCTGAAACAGGAGCGAGGTTAGACATTAGGGCAACACAACCCATCCCCTCTACCAGCAATATTCTCTGCACATAAGGTAAGAAACATCACACGCATTTAAATAATCAACTATAGTAACTTTTACTTGACCTCTGCATGGTGAAAGTTAAGTTTAAAAACCTCAATTGCAATAACTACCAGGGAAACCAGATGCATCTTTTTCTTGGAAGGAAAAAAACGGTACAGTGAGAACTCTGTAAACTACTGTGGTAATAATCTGCCTGGCAGGACTTAACGCAGAGCAAAATGCTACACAGCTTCTAGGCAAGGGAGAACAGTGTCTGTGAACAAACACAACCTCACTGCTTTCACCATCCGTGGCAATTTCTGAAATTGGAAACAGAAACAGCAGGATCTTTTTTGCAAGCAGATTTGCATAAACCATACCTTATAAAAGATTGATTCTGCTGTAATTATAGTGGATACAGACTCAGGAGCCTTGATGGGCTATGGAAAGAACACAGAAATGGGAGATCAGGAGAGTTAAACCACCCATATATTACAAACCCAGGTTTTTGTTTGGTTTTTTTTCCCCTTTTAGACAACACAGTGACACATGATCTTTTTAGAATATTGGCAAACACAAGAAATCGGGTGCAAACAACTCAAACATTTGCACTTTTGAAAGTTTGAAAACACTAAATTGACACGCCTGGTTCCTACCTGCCCAAAGCTCCTTCCCTCAGGAAACGGGCCCGGAGGGCGGGACGCGCAGGCCCGTGCTGCGGGGGATAAACTGGCAGTGACCGCAGCCGCTTCCCGCCC
>NW_009953923.1:2045424-2075992 GCF_000747805.2 Chaetura pelagica | reverse complement strand
CCGGGGCCCCTGCGTGCCGGGGCGGTGCTGGGGCAGAGCGGAGCTCCGCGGCCCGCGCGGTGTTAAGGCCGCAGCGCTGGGATGTCGGCCTGGGCTGATGCCGAGGAAGAAGCGCTCACTCACACGGATTTACAGCCTCTCAGTTCCCATACTTCGCTGTCATCCTCGATCTTTAGTGTTTTTTTTTAAACCTCTGGTGCAAATTAAGTTGATTTGTCTTGTTCTCAATGGACACAAAGAGCAGATAATTTTCTTTAATAAGATTTTTAACAAAGAGGAAAATGATCCTGCTAAAACAGAGGCCGTTTCATTCAATGATGGCAACAATTGCAGAACTGACAGGCAGATTTGCAGATGTGTTTGCAGATGTTCCACTCCCACGCAGCGGCTGGAGGGCACGTGCTCAGGTGCTGCTGTCCTTGTGACAGTGTTAATGGGTAACAAGTATATTTGGAAATAGTTGGGTTTTTTCAACTCCACTTTTCCTGTAGTCTTTTTGCCATTTTCCACACTCCCAGCTTCTTCCCTTCTGGTGTTTCCAAAGCAATCCTGCAGAGTAATCTTCTTCTGCCACAAATGTAGGATGCATCTGTTTTACACGTATCTGTATATTCTAATTATATATGTTACTTTGTATTGCTCTGATAACTTACCCACTGTGGTTTTTTGTTCTGCTTTTAAACAATAATTCAATGCTCAAGCTTTATAAAACCTAACTTGAGGTGGTAAGTTAATTCAGTGGGTTTAATTGTTTAATGTTGGCAGAAAATAATTTTAATTCAGTATTTCTTGACAAAGCATGGCTTATTAAATAACTGTCATTTCAGTGGAACCTTGGTAAATGACACCTTGGGATTACAGGGCTCTTAGTATGATTATTCTGTTGGCATTGTGAAAGGTCATTAGTTACCATGATGGAGAGGCAAGGACTGCTGTTAGTGCTGCCTGACCTCTCCCTACCCAGCCTGAAAGATAACAGAAAGAAAGAGTGGTTAGGATGTTTTGTCAAAAAATTTGAAACAGCGTGTCTTTTATTTTAGTTATGCCGAATATAATTAGTATGTGTTAACTTTTTTGTTAGTTGATACTTGACTCTTTATGGAGGCAATAGCTGAAATACCCTGATCTGAGAGCTGCTGAATACCTGGTGGTTATGGGTAGCAGGGGATGGGGGCTCAGGACTTTTCAGAAGTATCCATCTCTAGGTTCCCCTCCAGAGGATCCTAAGTTTGACCATGTCGATCGTGAGTTTTGAGCATCTTCTACAGTGTTATAATGTTCCTTGATAGAGCTAGACTCCCTGAAGATGAGGGGGGTTGAAGGGCGACTACTGGACTGTAGCCTGACTGAAACTGGAAAAGCCTGATTTTTGCTGAGGGATTTTTAATGGTGTAAACTCAGCTAAAGCTGAGGAATACATCTGTTTTCTTTCAATTAATGCATATTTTCACTTTATTTTAGCCTCAGTAGAAGGAAGGGGCACTCATGGCTAACCTCTTCAGAGCCATCAGAACACATCCCTGCTCTGAGGGAACTCAAATGTAAATAGGACAAAGAAGTGGAGAAAACAAAACGTTGGCTCCTCCTGCGGAGCAGGGGTGTGAATGTTAGTGACACACTGTCTGGCAGAGTGGAATTGTTTCTTCTTGGGAGCTTTCAGGCAAGGTGTTGGTTATTTACGGAAGTGATACACATCCACATGCTCTGTGCATCTCCTGCTTAAGCAGCTGGACTGTTCTGCAGTGGATTTAACTGCATTGCCTCCTCTTAGCTCCTACTGCTATCCTACAGTCTGTTGGCTCACATCTGAAGCATCCTTTATTCTAATTTCCTGTGTCCCTGGTTCCACAGTCAGCTGCAGAGGATGCACCTGGAGTTTTTCTCCAGAAATATTTTTGCTGTAAACGCATGTAATTTGGTATGAATCTGACTCATGCACTGTACATTTCCACATGGTCCTGTAATGAGGTTCTGTACTTACTAAGTCTCCTGTGAGAAAAGCAGGTTTTATTCTCTTAATTCCCATAGCTAAAACCGACGCCATTTTTGAAACACGTTGCATAATTTTTATTTATGCAAGTAGAAAGCATCTATCTTTGCAACTTCTGAGTGTTAATTACTGATTTAAGTGTGTGGCAGAACCAAGAACTAACCCCAGATTTTGTGAGGTCTGGTTTTTGCCTCATGTGAAGTGGTTAGGGCAAGCAATGGCTGAGATACATACCATAACCACAAGTACTTGTTTCTTTTAAAGCATATTAAAGCTGTCTCTCAAATTACGTCAACCCTACTCTGAAATGCTTCTGTGATACTAAACAGCAAAAATAACTCCTTTTAACAAAAGGCAGTATTTCTGCACTTGTCATGTTGTGTCAGTTTATCCTCTCAGGACTTATTTGTAACATTTGATAGTTTTTCACTTATTGTATCTTCTCACAAATTAAGATCTTGTAATACAGGCTTCCTGCTTAACAGGTTATCTTTACAGGTAACTGTTTCTGCTTTGTTTGAGACAGTTCTTAAGGATCTAAGGCTTGGAGCAGTTTTTAACATTAGTCTTTGAACAGAATTTGAATTAGTTGTTCCAGCTAAACTGCATGCCACTAGAAATGCTTTAGGCTTGTGTTTTAGTCTTTATGATGCTGATGCAATACATAGCTCCTTAGGCACAACCTTACTTGTGACTTTGGGATTTAACATCCTTTAAAAATCTTTGTTGGAGACATGGACAGTGGGATTTAGTGCACACTCATCAAGTTTATTGACGACACCAAGCTGAGTGTTGTGATTAACACACTGGAGGGAAGGGATGCCATTCAGAGGGACTGTGACAGACCTGAGACATCGGCCCATGCCAACCTCATGAAGTTCAATAAGGCCAAGTGCAAGGTCCTCCACCTGGGTTTGGGCAATCCCAAGCACAAACACAGGCTGGGCAGAGAATGGACCGATAACAGCCCAGAGCAGAAGGGCCTGGGGGTGTTGGTTGATGAAAAGCTCAACATGGGCTGGCAATGCATGCTTGCAGCCCAGAAAGCCAACCATGTCCTGGGTTGCATCAAAATAAACAAGGCCAGCAGGTCAAGGGAGGTGATTCTGCCCCTCTGCTCTGCACTCACAAGACTCCACCTGGAGTACCGTGTCCAGTTCTGTAGTCCCCAACACAGGAAAGACATGGAGCTGTTGGATTGAGCCCAGAGGAGGGCCACAAAGATGATCAGAGAAGACTGTAGAACCTACAAAGACAGGCTGAGAGAGTTGGGGTTGTTCAGCCTGGAGAAGAGAAGCCCCACAGAGACATTATACTGGCCTTCCAGTACCTGAAGGGCCTACAGGAAAGCTGGGGAGCAACTTTTTACAAGGGCTTTTAGTCAGAGGATGAGGGGTAATGGCTTTAAACCTGAAGAGGGGAGGTTTAGGTTAGACATTAGGAGGAAATTCTGTAGTGTGAGGGTGGTGAGACACTGGCACAGCTTGCCCAGGGAAGCTGTGGAAGCCCCATCCTTGGAGGTGGTAAAGGCCAGGCTGGATGGAGCTTTGAGGTGTCCCTGCCCACGTGGGGGTGTTGGAACTAGATGATCTTTAAGGTTGCTTCCAATGCCAAACCAATGAATGATTCTATTATTCTATTATTATCTCTCTTTGCATTAGTGACAAATGTACTGATTTTAACTGTGACTAGAGCAGTTCACTTTCTTTATGTAAGTTTTTTGTTACAGAATGTTTTCATGTCTCCATTATAAGCCAGTATGACAGATGCAAGTCAACACTGACTCCTAAAGGCACAGACATTCCCTCTGCACATATAAATCACCTTGTTAATCACAAAGGGTTTATTTTATTGTAAAAATATATAAAGGAGATCAGCCAGTTTTGTAAGATTTCATACTAAGTGCAAACGAACCTTGGTTAATTACCATTGCCAGTTTATTACTGGTTTACACTTAAATTTCAAAAATATGAATAAACATTATAACCACCATAAAGGTCTACACCCTAATGTTTCTTTCTGTGCCATGTATGTTGTGCTCACTTTGTACAAGTAGATTGAATGTGTTTTTCACTTAGACCACAAAAGAGTTTACCAATTTCTTCTGCCTTCCAGAACAGAATTAAACTCAGAGAATGGAGTTGCATGGCTGAATTGCAGCCAAGCAGAATCCAGACTGCTGTGCTGGATAACACTGTCTGTATATGCTGCAAAATACCAGAACTGGAATTTTAAGTGGGTGCCTGTTGCTGTATTATACATAGAGACACGACAGTCAGAGGGAGGGCCTCAGACATGATGCCTGAACCGAAAATGAAGACTACCAATTTCAAAGTAAGATTTTTTATTTTTTTTTTTCTTATTGCAGAATGTAAAGGTTTCTGCTATAACACACATAAACTCTAGTATTCCTGGCATCTGCATTAGTGAATCTTGGCCAGCTAATTAATATGACATGACTGTTTCTTTGGCATCCCTAAAGGTGATGATGCTGGCTACACAGCCTGCCATGCTAAAAAATGTGGACAGCAACACTGACTGCAGCATTTGCAGAGTAAAAATACTAGTGCCTGAGTGCTTTTTCCAAATATATTATTATAAATAAAATTGATCTGATAATTAGAGCAGAACGTGCAGTGGCCAAAATAGAACTGATGAATAACTTGAATAGTTAATGTTCACTGCTGCTCACAGAAAAACACCTGGGTTCATAAACTGATAAATACCCCTTAAAACCTGTTATGTAAAGGTAGATCATTCTTCAATAGAGACCAAATCTAATGTAAAAACCCCCAAGACAAAATCCTCTATATTTTTTCCAGTATCATGTGGTGGGCCTGACATGTATGAAAACAGCACTATTATATATTTGCAATACTGAACATCTCTCTCGATATATGAAATATTTTCTTGCTCATTTATTTGGATATTCATGCAAATGACCAAAAAAGAAAAAACACATGCAAAATAGCTTCTCAAGTTTGTATTTCACTGCAGAAAGGATTTCTGTAAAGATCAAGACCTGCATAATTTTAAAATAACACCATCCTGTTAACAATTAGCTTTAACATACTTTTTTTTGTGAAATACAACCATAAGTATCTATGAAGAGTTAAGGAAAAAAGGGATAGGAAACATTTTTTCTTTAATTCATTATTCTATTTTTAGCGATTTTAATGAACTACTTACATTGGTTTATGTTTATGTATTTGGAGAACAGTATAAATTCTACACTAGCCTATTTTTTAAGTGGAATGAAAGCATATTCTTGCATAAATACAAGGCTTCATTCATTTATTTACTCTCATACAAAGACTGGCAGCAAACACAGTTTTATGGAGTATTTACATGGGATCCATCTCCTCCTTTTGATGCCCATCTAGTGCTTTAGTCTTTAGTTAAAAGGATGAGATGGTAAAAATTACACTAAGTTTTGAATCATCACTGACTTTTCTACATCTTTCAAGTTTCCACATCTGGCTTATCTACAGAAGAGGACAATAATCAGCAGATTGTCTCATTCTGAGTAGACTGTCTAAACAATTTTTTAGTTAAGAAACTAGCTATCATTATATCCATGTTTGGCTTCCATTCTTACCAGGCTCTGTGTGTATTACAGTGGGAGGCTTTGGGTGTGCTGGGAGAGGGGAAGAGAAGGAGGAGAAGGTAATAGTGACACTGGCCTTGATCAACAGATCTCTGAAACTGGGCTGTGGGTTGTAAAATGTAGTAAAACTCCGCACTCAGTAACTGCAGCGTATGCAGTGAAGCCACAGCAGCAGGTGATGATGGCAAGTGCCTTGCAGTGACTAATCCAACCATCTACATTAGATTCCAGCATCTTGGCATGCTCGCTGGAGGAATCTACTTGAATTACTGTAACAATAAACAGAATAGTTTAGTGCCTCTTACCATAATGGAGGCAGTCTGAAATTTCCTGGTAACAATGGAGACTGGATATTAAGTGGCACTTAAGTAACACTAATTAACAGGATCTTCCTAGAACATTAGTCCCCCCCACTCTCTTTAGCACCACTATTTGTAATGACAAGGCATTTCTCTCTCCAAAAAACAAGGGCACAATATGGCTGTAGCAATTAAACCAAAATGGTCTATTTTAGATTTTGTTTTCAAAGCTTAATGAATATAGGTACCTTATATTTACAAATCAAAACATTCAACTTACGATAAGGGTCCCCAGCCAATCTGGCACAGGACTGAACAGATCCTAAAATTGTCTGTCGTCAGTCTTAACAATCTGTTACTGTAAGTCTAAGATGTAATGAGACAGAACAGAATTAGTTTAAGTAATAAATGTTTAATCAAAGAATTTTACATATTATTAACAGCATTCATTTGGCCAAACATCTACATGGTTGTAGTATCCTACTTGTATATAAAGTGGGAATGTATCAAGTATAGACTATGAAAGTGCAAATAACAATTCAAGGTTAGAGTAATTTTTTTTTACATTATAAAATTAACAGGTTTACAAAATAGTCTTGCCAAACTTTATTTTTGAATTGTAAAGTCAATGACTATGGTGTTAAAATAAGTACCAAGAAAATACAAATTTAATAGGCTAATTTCATGCTCTTAAGAGTAACACAGAAACAATGGATATACTGCACAACCTAACCAAATTACAAAAAAAACCAGAACCCACAAACTTCACTATCTTCACAGAGAGCACTCTTACATACCTTACTGTAACTTTGCAAGACATCTCAATGCAATACGTAATCTTTTTGAGAGGATCTTTCTATTCAGAAATTACAATTCAAGGACGTTATTTAAGTTAGACAACTTTCAGACCAATTCATGATGATAGCTCATGAAGAACTGCTAAAGTTGAAGGATATTATACCACAGAGCAATTTAAAATAGGTATTCTCAAAGATGTCATGATTATGTCAGGAGCAGGGCAGCTAGAGGAAAAGTTGGGAAATTATTTGAGACTATTCTATTTCATTCTCTCTAAAGATGCTTGCAAAATAAACTAGGTTTTTATGGGGTAAGGGTAAAATATCCTTATTTCATTTTTACTAATATGAACCTTGTGACTGCAAGGTTCAGAAGCTGGATTTGCATGAATTAGTTACCAAAACACTCACTTGAACTCACAGTAATCAATACATAAACTCTGCTATCATGACACTTGCCTATATACACTCAGTAGTAATAAACTTTTATATCTTATCAAATCAACAAATCTGGTAACAGTTAAGCAAAACTTAAAACGGAGTGTATGTAATTTGCTTGTTTTATGACAAGTTTTGATTATATGTAACTAAAACAGCCATTTCAACAACTTACTCTAGTTGTAATTACATAAGGTACCATTGCATCTCACTAACTGTAGACTGATGCATTTAAGCAAATCTAAAACCAGTATTTTTTTTTTCACAGTACAACAACTAGGAAAAGGGTTTTTTTGTGGTTTTTTTTTAAATTTTTTTACTTAAAATTTTTTTTTTTTTACACTAAACATTAATCACACAGCAAATGAATATTGTGCAATTGAACAAATACCTAGTAGTGTTTTGTTTACGCAAAAACACTGACTGAACATTTAGTTATTTACTGTAAAGGCAAGGCCATGGGTGGTTTTATGGAGGTCTTTGCAATTAATAGCATAGTTACTCCAGAACAGACACTGAATTTGAATTACTTGTTTAACTGTGGCAACTCTCCAGTTGGGTTAGGCAAAGGCACCATAACATGTTGAGCAGAATGTGTCATCTGAACTTTAACTGTGGGACTGGCTAATATATGAAAATTCTGTATTCCTATATTTTTATAAAATGCTATAATTAAAAGTAATTGCACTATTAGTGCATAGAATGCTTTGTAGAATTATGAAAACAAAGAACTATGATTGCACTTCCATTAAAGTGTCTCTTAAAATACAGCATAGCTGTTGCTAACTCACTGTATTTTAATATTTAAAATAACTGTTTAACAGCAGCATTAGGTTTTTTTAACTTAAGATACAGGCTACATTTAATTAAATGCAGTCACCATGGCAACACATGCCAGTTAAATTTAGAGAAGCAATGCTACCCAGTGGTTTCTTTCACTGCTAAGAATTGTGGGATTAGTTTGATAGAGTAACACTGTACTGTTTTGTTAGGTTACTGCCAGCTAACTATTCACAGTTTGGCACATTTGGACTGAAACAGACATGAAAAAATCCTTGATTTTAATGGGAAAGTACATCCCCTAAAACTTGTTCCTGGAGCAGTACTAAAGAGAAGCATTAAATAGCTCTGCTCACACTGCTAACAAAAATGAAAAAGAGGTAAGGAAAAGTTATGGAAAACAAACCCAAATGAATTGCTAAATGTTATTTTGGTGAAAGAATGAATTCTAAAAAATGGAATAAACTATTTCTTAGGAAAACCAATGAAAATAATCAGTGTAAGCCTTTAATCTGTACTTTCAAGTTAAGGATCATCAACCTAAGGCTAAACAGATGCTGCATTATATTAGGAATGTGGAATACAACCTAATTATTCCTTTTTATTGAGAGCAAAAAGTACTACCTAATTAAATGCAAAGGATATTCCTTGAAAGGTTCACATTATTATGAAGAACTACAATTCAAGAGAACTCCTACATATCCATTGTTACGTCAGTGGTTACAACTGAGCTGTAATTATGTGGATCAAAGCCTCCATAATGCTTACTCCACATACTGTACCATCTGTCGTTCCCATTCATTTACTCCAGATTTAGTTTGCGTTCATACCAGATGCACATGTTCAATCCACTCACTTGAGGTTTGAGGAGTCTGACTCGAAGTATCTCCTGAAGCATCCAGGGTGCTTGTTACCTCTCTGTTATTATCACCACTTTGTGATACCATTTCACCTGGAAGAATGTTTTCTTGAGAAGTGACTTCCTCTGTTTGGGTTCCTCTGCCTTCATTTTTGAGTGCATCCTCAAACAGTGCATGCTCCTCCTGAGGCTCCAGCCCTGGGTCTGTAATATTTGGCTGCCCTGCTGACCCATCTTCAGTACTGGGTTGCTGTGAATCCTCATCTGTTTCTGTACTTGTTGAGGGGATCAGAGCAATACTCTGTGGGTTC
Source organism: Chaetura pelagica (assembly GCF_000747805.2). Lineage (NCBI taxonomy): Eukaryota > Metazoa > Chordata > Aves > Apodiformes > Apodidae > Chaetura > Chaetura pelagica. The sequence goes on along the minus strand of NW_009953923.1, from coordinate 2,066,911 downwards.
ATGTCATGAAACCAGGCCATAATATTTCCAAGTAGATTTTCATTGGTATTGGGATCTTGACTGCTGGAATCAGCATCACTAGATGTTGAGTATAATCCACTTCTTGTGTCACCGCAGGGGTGGGAATGAAGACGATCAGCTGAAAAAGGATCGCTGCCTGCACCTAGTCTCATCAGGCTGTCACCAAGTTCTAAGAGCTCAGAGCTGCTCAAAGCACCTCTTGGGTTATCTATACTTATAGGAGCAGGGTCCAATCTTGTAGGCAAAGAGGTACCTATTGCTCCTAAAGATGCCTCATTATTTAGAAAGTCTCTAGTTTCTTCATCTATGGCCAAGCCAGATTCTTGTAATGATAACTGAATAGCTAGCAGGATGTTTGGGTCATCTTCATCCAAAGAACTCAGAGCCTGTGGAAATACATACAGATGCTTTCAGAATAAAACTTCCATCTTGTTACATATTTTGGCTTAGAAGTAATTTTGGCTCACATCTGGAATTCTTTCATTATTCCTACATGTCATTTATCAGAAACAATTTTGACTGACCCAGTTGACAACAGAATTTGACTGTGACTATTGTTACATTAGTGATTGGTTAGCAATTCTTACCAGTGTGAATGTATCGTTCGTTGCCATAGGTTTTCCCTTTCTCTTTGAAGAATTAAGAAAATTTTCAGAGAGACAAAAGGACAAAGAAAAGCAGAGCAGAGGAAGCAAACAAAGCAGAGAGAACGGAAAAGAGATTAGGGAAGATACCTGAAGAGAATCCTGATTTTCAGAGCGACTGGCAGGGGTATAGTCATGAAGCGAAGAGCTGTGCAGAATACCCATAGAAGCTGAACTCACCATGGAGGTGCCATGTCTTCTACTACTGCCACCTTCCTGAGTGTCTGTTTGGGCAATTAAAACAAAAATGGTTGAAGAACTAGCAAGGAAGCCTTCACTGTTATTTACTGACAGAATCTCTTCCTTCCTTTTGGATTCCACCTCTGTAATTTTACTCCTTTATTCACTCTGAACTAAATAATCTGAAACATTCCTTCCATACCAGCTCTCACACAGTGCCAAAACACCAGTCTCACTGTTTTAGGAGTGACTGCCTAGTTCATTTGTGCCTTTCTGCTCTCAATACCCTTCTTCTTCTCTTGGAAAGGCTGGGGTATGCCATCAGGAGCAGGAGCCTGCTGGCAGGAGGGGAAAGTGCTTCTAAGGCACCTAAAAGATTTATGGCAAGTCCTGGAAGATACTGCACATGGACACAATACTGGATGCATTTACAGATGGGATTACAACCAAAGTTTGTAATTTCTCTGTTCTTTCTAAGACAACAACTCAGCTCTAATATTAACATAACATTTTTACCATAACATTGCAGCAGAAGTGAGTCATTACTGTATACCTCAGCAATCACTGACATTGCAGTTTTCTTAAAAACAAACAACAAAAAAATAGAAGTAAAATGCTCTTTGCAGAAAATCTGCTCTCTAATAAAAATGAATGTAACTCTTTTGACTTTGGAAAATGGAATTTTCCACTTCAAAACTTTAAATGAGATGAGCTGAGACAAACTATTTCTCTCTTGCATGCTTTAACAGTACACACTGGTCATCACTACAATATCCAAGTGTTCAGCCAAATTATAGTCCTCAAACAAACATGATAGTTTTGCATTTTACTTGTAACAGGGAAGGAACCAAAGCTCACCAAGATTTTTTTTTACTGTTTCTAAAATAAAGAATGCAGTTGTTTATTTTTCACCAGCAAAGGATTTCTCCTGGTGTTTTTCAAGGAGAAGCTGTATGTAGGACTTAAGTTAATGAGACAGAGATAAGAGTTTGTGCAGCATGACTTAGAGACTGAGCCCACAACTGGCAGCTCTGAAGAAACAGTGTCAGAATATGATTTAGATTCGAGCTACTTTTTTAATGTTGCAAAAGCCCCTGGCAGAATGGAGACATCCCAGAAAGCCAAGCTACAGTGACCTTAAGGGACTGTGCCACCAGCCATAGCACTGCTTGGAAGAGCAACATGCTGGAAGTGGTGGCAGCCTTTTCCAACTTGTTTCCTGGCTGTCTCCACCAATAAAAGAGTTTCTGAGCAGGATTTTCAAATACAGCCTTATGACTATCACGCCTGTAGCAGGGGAACCCTCTTCTACACTCATTATGCACAACTAGTCCTTTTAATTGGCATAAAAGTGCTGGTATATAGGTAAGACTGTCATATGAAGTATTTGGCCATCAGCATTTCTTCAGAATGAGAGCAAACCTGCTCTCAATAGCTGAGGAGTTGTTAGTGAGAAGATCAATGCATTTCTCTTTAAAAAGGGCAGCAGCCACAATGAAGTCAGCAACACTCCTAAGATCACATACAAAAATAAGCCTTTATGTCGGATCCTGGAAAATACAGCAGTGTATTTGAGACTTCTTCAAAGAGCATCCACAAAAGAGCAAAACTGTGCTCACTACTAACATATTCTGAAGTAGGAAGAGACAAAAAACAGCCCCAGGCAGGAACATACCTAAGGTACTCTCACTGGGGTCATCAGGATCTGGAGTATTACTCAGCAGACTGTGCATGTCTCCGCGTCGACGCTGTCTGTGCCTCCTCCGATACTGAAATTCAGCATATTCCTGCATAAACCAAAGGTTACAAAATACAGGGCAGCATGCAGTAATATTTTTCTGATGTAACAAGCACCACATTTTTATAAAAAAAATGTGTGATTTTATAAACTTATTATAAAATCACCTGTTTTCAGAAAAATAAATTGCAAGTTATACCATGCAATGCGTAACATAAATAATAATAGAAAAATTCCAAGGTAATCCTAGATCTATAAAATAATGAAATAGCAAAGAAAAAAAGAAAATTAATACTTGCAATCTCCCTTTTTTAAAGAATTCCAAGTACACATTTTTTGTTTAAAAGCTGCGATGATGAATTTTATATACACACACATCAACACACTTTAAAAATATATATATACCTAGTGATTTCAGAACATAAAACCAATCTGAATTAGACCAATAGATTATCTATCAGACTCCCTGTTGCCAGCATGTGCCAGTAGAAAATAACCTTTGGAAGACTAGAGGAAGCTGGCACATATACAGTAGGACTGGTTATACTTTTCCCAGCCTTCAGGACACCAAGGCTCAGGAACTTCTTAAGCCACAGCTGATACTCTTGTATTGAGCAGTCTTTGATGGATTTTTATTCCATGAATTACAAATCTCTGTTTTTGCCTATCTTGAGCTGCTAATGAGCCATACCATATGGATTTCAACTCCTGCAGCCTGTAATTTCTCACATTCTGTGTTTTTATCAGAGACAGTTTATATAACATTTATGGAAAATACTCCCTTTTGGCCACATCAAGCTAATATCCCAAGGATTAACAATCTTAATATTTGGAAATAAATGCTTTGATTTCTACACCTTTCCTAATTTTAAGAGACCGGTTCTATGCTTGTAGGCAAATTTCCAGATATGCTTTCTGGTAGTATAGCTGACACTGAATCTGACTATGTATGTAAGATGTCTTGATAATCTCAATTAATTCCTTTACACAAAACAACAACAATATACGTACAGGTACTAGCACTTCTCTTTGGAAAAGAATATTGCTATTTTGTTCCCTAATACCCAGGCTTTGTTTGGCCAAATGACTTGGGAAAGATAATATTACCATTACTTTCCTTTCTTAAATTTACTCTTCATCCTAGAATATCTCAACATCCAAAGTATCTAAAATTTAAAGCCAGAAGTGTAATTTCTCTTACACAATAAATCTTATCCTGTCTCCAAGCAGATGCTTATTAGCCTATGGAACAGGATAAAACCTAGGGCAAACATGATGTGATTCTTTCATAAAATATTCTTCCATATTCTAGGAAGCTCAAGGATTTCCTTATGGTAGTAGGCACTCCAAACCACAGAAAAATCATATCTTTATATAAAAATATAACTGAGTTATTTTAAATACATGTAACTGTGAACTGGCTAAGGAATAATGAGAAGTGATCACTGAACACTAATATCTATTAGTTGAATCAAATCTTATCTCTTACCTGTTTGCAATAAAATAACAGATTTTACTGACAGCCATTTAACTTTTGGTTGCTTGCTACTGATAACACTTGATCTGTGATTACTTGGAACAATTTTATGGATGTGAACAACAGGAGCTTTAATTTTATTGGGAAGGAACATCATGGTTTCACACAATGGTGTCTAAGAGGCAGCATTCCTTGCAAAAAACAGTAAGATTTTGCTTTCTGTAATAATCTGGCATACAAAGACATTCTACTGCTTGCCAATAAAAGTTTATGTAAAAAAATTTGTAGTGAAATTCAGTAAAATAAAGATGACCATTATTAATTCTACAAAATTCCTTTAGCAGAGGTGGTTGCAAGTATCCTGGATAGCTATGCAGCAAAGAAACCAGCTTGCATCATACAGAGCCACATGGAGGGATAAAAACTCATAAGCAATCATCTAAGCACAAATCCAATGGCACCTCCTGCTAAACAGCTCATCAACATAGTTTTTATCAGCTTTTTCTCGTAACCAGTTCCACTGGTGATACAGCAACATCCCAATGAGTTTCATATTATAAAATGTGGAATTATTTAAGAAGAAAGGACTAGAGGAACTAGACAGGAGAAGCAAGTCGATCTTTCGTAGAGAAGCAAGCTATTTTATCACCAGCGTGATGCTCACCAACAACAATAGCAAAGGAAATATACAGAAAAAGTACATGGAGTTTTCCAGGATGCTTTAAAATTACTAGCTAGAAAGAAAACAGCATCAAGGAAATATTGAAATCAAGCTTCCTTCCTAACTGAACACTTCAATGTTCTCAAAGTACTAAATAAAAATAAAGATTATAAAGGAAACCTTTATAGGAAGCTTCTCGTATTTAAGTGCAGAGTCTTGAAAATTATTTACTCCTTGCCATATAAAGACAGTGGAGTATTCTCTTTAAAAAATACAATTTTCATTCTTGGTTAAATAGCAGAAGTTTTCAGTATGCAATTTCCATCCTGCTTTAATACATAAACTTTAAAATGGCTAACAATATTTAGGTGTATTTCTATATATTTTTGTTAAAAAGTTATAGAAGGATGGAAATTTCTCAAGACTTTTTGTCATATTCTGCTAAATTTCTGTTGCATTCAAAAATAATCTACAGAGTTTCATATATTTATTACTTGAAAGTTTCCCCAACACATAGACACCAGTTTATGCACAATTTAAAAACTGGTTATGTACTTGGAAAATGATGAATACAACACAGCTTGTCTAATGTCATCTTAAATAACTGCAGCCATGTTAGAGGCATTGTTCAGAGCCACTGCACAATTTCCTATGCATATATTTCCTTCTATTGTGAAATAAATAAAATGGTAAGCTTAAAACAACTTGAAATGCTTTGAATTGAAATAAGGAAGCTCTTCATGCACACTGTGATCATACCTGTGTTTCTAGAATATGCAGAACTAAGTTTAAAAAAAGAAAAAGAAATAGTTTACCTCGGGGGATGCAAATCCTAAATACTCCCAATCCCATGTTCCACCAGCAAAGCTATAAAATGAAGAGATATACCATAAAGTTTAGAAGTAGAACAAAGCATGAACCTCCAGAGTGTCAAAACCTGCAACATTGAAAAACTAGTGCAACTGTAACTCTCTAAATCTAACAAATCTTCTGTTTTAATTCTCACATCAAAATTCATTTAGGAAACCACAGAATTAAATTGTTGACTATTTCAGAACTACTTGATATTTTTAGCAAGTACTTGCAGACTTTTGCAGTGTACCAGGTATGTAGTGACTTCTTGAAGGAAAAATGTGAAACAGAAGCCATGCCATCCAATCTTTTATATATTACAAATGGGGAAGCAATTTAGGTTAGAGCATACAGAGCAGTGATTCTCAAACAAATTTTTCCTCAGTAAAAAGTTGTAACTCCACAAGGACCAAATGTCCAAGAAAATGCCTCTACGTGGTGATTTACAGCCACCACATTGATCAGCTCCACTTCACCTCACTGCCAAAGGCTGACAGTGGACTCACCCACCCTGGCAGCTCCCAGTGAAGAGGTGCAGAGCATTCAGCTTGCATTACCTGCGCCTGGGTGCTTCTGGGGAGTCTGCAGGAGCAACCCCACGGGCCACAGAGGCCAGGAACTCCTGCCGCTTCTGCTGCACGAGACAAGCTGCACGGATGATTTTATGGCGAGGAGTCCGAAGGTAAGGCCTGTTCACTTTCTGTGCAAGGTCTTCAGTGACCATTTCTAGGTCTGTCTGCAATAGTTAACAACATACAGAAAAAAAATAATAAACAAATAAAATAATTTTACAGTGAAATGAAAATCGGGCAGAGCTCTACACCTCCAATACTGAGCAGGATGATATCCATTTCCTGGAATTACCACTTGAAATATCAAAATACCCCAAAATGTCTGCCCTTCCAGCCTAACCTTTTAGCAACCTACATGCTGTCCTCCAGCTTGGAGCAGATGCTCTGCACTCACACCTACTGAACATCTTTGAGGGCCCAAAAGGAAAGGAGGCAGATGCCACTGACACCCAGGTATTCTCCCAATTTTATCCCCACCACTTCTCAGACACATTAGTAGAAAAAGTGAGGAAAGAGGAGCTAGAGAAGGAGATGAAGACTGAGGGTAAAATATTACCTTCAGAATAATTTTCTTTTTTTTCCCCTACCACCTGTCCCTCATCCTTTCTCTTATCCAGAAATTTGAACTAAAACCTACTTTGTCAGTGTCATAAAAATGCATTCATTTTCCAACTTGGTTACAAATAAACACCAGGTGTATCAGTTTTACATTACAACACCAGCAAAAATACACCCGTAACTAGTATTACAAATAAGAGTAACATTAGAAAAGCAAAATATATGCATGCATTACCTGCATAAGTTCAAATATTTCTTTCTTTGTGCTTTTAGGCTCCAAAAAGAATCCATATGGATAAGAACACTTAAGAATACGGCGAGTTTTTAGAAGCTCCTGTACTGCATCTTCAATGAATGTGGTATCAGGACAGCCTCCCTCAGCTGTAAGAAAATACAAGCACTATGAAAATATTTTTCTGCTGATGCCAGCATTTCTTTTACTGTAAGTTTTCCTCCAAAATAATAAATTTTATGTGCATGTCTATTAATAACTTGCAAGTAAACAGCAGCAACTTCTCAATGACTACAGTGTTTGTACCATAAGAATTAAGCAAAAAAACCAGTTTCTCCTTTACTAATGCTACTTTTTTCTAAAGTCTTTACAATATATAGGATTTACTGTACATTTAGCTTTCATCCACTGCTTATGAATTCTAATAGTGGAGGGACTACATCACACAGCAGACTGATGTGAGCTCTACCTGAAAAAAAAAGTTTCAGTTGCAACAGAGTTAATTTGTTTTCAAATAAAACTCACAGATGACAGCAAATACTCACTTCCACTGAGAGCTCTACTCAACTGCTCCATCTTTTCTTTGGCTGTTTTTAGAAGGCGCTGTTCTAACTAGAAAAAAAAACCAACAATAATAATTATTTTTGGATTTATAAAATACAAACAAAAATCAGTAAAAATGGCTTGACCCACACCTGGTAGCTAAGTTCATGGTTCTTAAATCTTGTGTAATAGTGCATAAACCTATCAAGCTCTTGAAATCTTCTATGCTTCTTTTCAGCCTGAAAAATAATGGGGAAACAAAAGAAACCAAGATAAATCTTATTATTTAATTTAACAGTCACCATTAGATAGAATTACATAACCAACTGTTTCTGTTCCCACTGTTCATGAAGTACTGTACACAATGGTGATGACTGCCACATGTAAGGAAAGAGACAAAGGTGATTTTTTAAATTTACAAGTCTGCAAATACCATAAACAAAGAGTTGACACACTGTGTCAGCATGCTATTTAGGTAGACTTTCCAAATGCCAAAATTAAGGCACCTCTTCCTAGTGCACAGCAGCAAATTACAGTAGCAGCATGCCCATTTCACAGAGGAAATACATACCACAGCAAGTGCCTTAAGCAAATTCACCAGTGTTTGTTACCAAAGCTAAGAAAAGCAGAATCAAATCTTATGTTTCTATCCATAAATAAGCAGTGTTTTCTTTTTGTCTCTTTAACAGATTTAAGTTTGTAATTTTCCATTCAGAATTTAGGTTTGGAAGAGTTTTCATGAAACATAAATAGAGAATTGCAGCCTTAGTGCTATTTTTCAAGCATACACAATAATTTGTTACCTCTACTGTCATCTCCTTGGACTGCTCTTCTACATGTTGAATAACCTCATAGCGAGTGCATCTGTAGTAGCCTCCAGTGGAAGAGCTGTGTTTCTTCCATTCTTCTAAGCATATCCAGCAAAAGTCATATTTGCACTTCAGGAAAAAACAAGGAATAAGAAAGGAAAAAAAAATACATTGATACATTGTAGTTTTGCAGTTATTCATCATCATTCCTCCATTAACAACTGAATCAACATCATTCTGAGTGTGCTGATGGTCAAAACAATTTCCATTTTTAAGTGACAAACTGTTCATGAGAAAGAGTTATTTTTCTCCTAATATCACTCAGAAAACCATGCTTACTGGTATTTTTGTCATGCAGTGTTCCTGATGCAAAATATTAGTAACAACTACTAAAGCTAGAGAGAAGAAAACAGAACATGAACTCTGAAGAGTGATCACTTCAAGGTGAGCCTTTTCTGCATCAACTGAGTAGAGAGAGCTTTCCAAATAGGTAACACCTTACAAAGAGATCTGGCTTATCCAGGCTTTTCTGCATCAGAGAAGATTAAACTACAGGAAATATTCTGAACTCAGCACTGAGTTCTTAGCTACTTTATTTCAAAATAATTGGAAGCTATTTATGGATGCACAGGCAAAAGACTTTATGACTTGGTGAACCCTGTTTATCTGCTTTACAGATAAGCAAACCAAAATCCTGAAAAAATGAAGCAAAATTATTAATTAATATGAGGACATTAATATTTTAATTGGAATTGATATATTAAGTTGCATTTTTTCTCTCTTTGGTAAGTTTAACCTTTCCAGTAATATCTAGTCCATACTGGGTATGTTCATCAGCAGTTGTTTTATACAGTCAATTAGATATATTACAGGAAGAAATTAAACTTGCACTGTACTTCTGCAAATTTTGTGTCACCAATGGTGCTGATTTTCTTCTAAAAAACAAGGCAGACTAGGGTATTTCTTCATGTTATTGTGTTGCACTTTCTTTGTTCTGAGACATTTTTTCAAGCTGCTTGCTTACAGAAAATGGTAAGAGTGCTGAGAATTAAGTATGAAAATGTTAAAGTGTGCATCACTGCATTATTTGCCCACCATTCGAAAACACTCATATTCATTGTAAGAAAAAAAAACACAACAAAACATTAAAAAAGCATTATGAAACAAGTTGTTTCTCAAGCAACAGAATGAGTAAAGCTTAACTTCCTATTAATTTATGTGTATGTGCTCCTCCTGCAATATTCTCACCTCTCCCAAATTACCTCCCTCCATGATCTCTTTACTGTATCTATCTACTAATCTCTCACCTCTCTAAAAGCCAGTGTTCCCAGACCCTCCTCCAATACTTCAGTCTCATTAAACATTTGAAACCACACCATCTGTTCCTACACAGCTCCGAAAACCCTGAGCTCTGTTTCATGTCCCTTTGTGATCACCTAGCCAAGCAGAAGAGGTAACTGCTGAGGAGGTATTTCAGCCTTTCTTGGTAGTAGTACAAATTAAGCCTCTGCACCATACAGCTGCCAAGTTTCATGAAACTTGATGTAATTTAGTATCTGTGAACTCCCTCCTGTTCCTTCATACCTGGTTCAAGGCATGCAGATGGTAAAAAAAACACTACAGGAAGGGGACTGAGAGGCAGCAGGACTACCTAAGCCTGTCTCCTTAGAAACTGGGCTCATAAACCAGCATGACACCTGCTTAGACACAGAAATGTGATTTTATGAGTAAGAAGTATCCTCCTCTACACCAAGGTACCTGCTAGCTGCTAAGAGGCAGTCATAGCCCATCATGTATAAGCCTGAGCAGACGCACAGGCAGAAGCTCCCTCACAGACCTTTACTTCAGTGGAGGAAGAGACACACGAGGTGTCCACTGTGCCTTGTGTCAGCCCTGCAGGCAGCTTCTGTAGGCAGAGATTTCTCCACCATAAAAGTAATCTGACAGATTTAAGGTCACTTTAAGCTGTTTATAATTTATAGCATCAAAGAAGAAAAGAGAGCTGTGGCTGTCAGCCAGTGCCTCAGAACAGTACTTAATAAAATTATCCGCATGCAACAGCGTTTAATGGCCAAAGTCTTCTCCAGCCTGAAGCCACACTCAGATGAACTCAGTGGCAAAAACAGCAGCAATGTACCTTTTACAGTTTTTAGCATTATGGAATTTATTAGTTCTTTTAAAAATAATTTATAAAAAAACCCAAACAAACAGCAAACTCAGCATAAAACAAAGTGGAGGAGAATCTGTTCCCTGCTGCTGCAGACAAAACCAAATAATTGACATGAAAAAAAGCCCCAACTTTCAATTCCTATCACAGAAAGACAGAGAAAGTGGTAATATAAAGAAAATGGGACCTGCAGAGCAATGGAAAGAGACTAACACATTTCCAGAAAAACAAAGAAAATTACTTTCTAAATCTCTTAGCTTTTTATTGAAGGACAACTTGGTGAAGTGTGTGCCACTTTCTTATGTTTAATCGTGTTCCTCAAAGAGATATTCACTATAGTTACATAAGATATAACTAATTTGAGACAAAAAGCATTCTCAAATGATACAGAACTCATGGCAAAAAATATTTTTTCTATTTTGGTACACAGTGCAAGCTCATGACTCATATTCTGGCTGCTGTCACCAATAAGTTTCTTTTGGAGTTACTCTTTGCTGTCTTTTCGTCCCTCCTGATTAATTCCTGTTTACAGGTTTCCATTTAAATGTCTCTGTTTTGTTGCTATGTTAGAGAAATAATGCAAAACAAAAATGTAGTAAGGCAAAACCTTAAAATGTTTCATCTTCTGCCAACTAAAAATATTTTCTGCTACATCACTAATGATTATTAAACTACCAATCATTTCTGTTCCCTTAAGTTTCATCCTGTACTGCCAGTAATTCTTAGGTGGTTAAGAAATTTCAATCATTACAGTGTTCATCTGCCAGGTTTCACTAAACATTAAACATGCTCTACATGGAATCCGCCATTTGCAAATTGTCTAATTCTTTCAACAGGTTCCATTAGATCTCAGGAGTGACATTTAGAGGTTTTGGGGGTCCTAAAACGTATACATGACATACACTACTTGAATTATGCTTTCCCAGTCCTTCTTACCTTTGCACACTGCATGTGGTTGCAGCCCTCATTCTTCTGGATTGGAGACTTGCAGTTGGCACAGGGTTTGGAGTTCGTCAGCAACCACAGGCAGTTGGCAGCATCCTCGTAAGCCTCGCTCACACCCACCACTTTTTGAGGGTGACAGGAGGATGTGAAGCATGCAAAAACAGGCAAGTTGAAAATATAAGTGTACCTAAGTGTAATCCTTTGTGATAATTGGATTACAAAAGACAGATGTTTACCTATTTCTTGAGAGAATTCTAATTCTTCACTATGTATCTGACATACATAAATATGTAAAACTCCTAACTTACAAGTATTATATGTGATATTATTACACGTTATTTATCTATATTTCCATACATATATTTCTAAACAAATTTATATAGATGATATATGACATTTATAATACAGAAATGAGCAAATACATATATGAGAAAAATCAGCATAGTTTGACAAAGTATGGTGTATTTTGCCTCCTTTTAAAATTTTCTATGATTTCCATAATACTTATGGAAAAAGCTCTGAACTGTGGAAACCCAGTTAAGTTTGTATTTGTTCAAATTACTCTTAATCATTCTTTTTTTGTTTTGTTTCTGTTGACCAAGAAAACGCCTGTCCTGCATAAACCCAACCTTTATTATTTTTTTCAGTAAAAGTTATTTACCATTACACCATTCCCCACAATTCCCTTGCAACTCATCCTCAACCTTACTATTACTGTCACCTGTTCTTCTGAATTAGTTTCACAGAAACACAACCAACCATGTGGAATATAACTCAAACAGAAGTGCAGACTGGGCTAAAATATTTAAAACTGCCCAGGACAAATAAAGTTGTACTCAGGAATAAATCAGTGCATTAATGAAATTAAACTGTAAGAGGAAGGGAAAAGAGTTCTGTATACCCTGGCTGAACCACATGCAGATTTATGGGGAAGGATTTATGGGTTTAGGGAGAATGGTCTACCACTACTCCTGCCTAATAAGCAATTAAAGCAGCTCCTCATTCAAGGGTTTAATTTTCTTCCCCTTTTACCCTACTACTTTTCAACCCATGTGGAGTTTTTATTTAATGCAACTAAAAAATTCCTCTAAAACCCAAAGATAACAACAGAAAAAAAAAAAATCCCCCTCAGACATGACTCTCACATTCTTCTGGTTTCATTTCAGATATTTTCTGTAGCCAGTCCTTCCATGTTTGGCAGTCACAAGGTTCATGTGCTTCACCAAGACATTCCCTGAAAATGAAGGTGTACACACAATAACTTATTATTTAGAGATTTAAAGTTAAAATCAGTTGAAGCTAAAACCATGGAAACTTAGCAAGTCAATGCTTAATTAAGTCAGGAAGATTAAAAAATGTCCAACTGACATTATTTTTAAATACTCGTAAGACTATGTGCTTACATTTTAAAATTACAACCTGAAATAAATAATCTGATTTGCAGTTTAAGTTATGTCTGGGTATTATTTTAATGCCACAAAGTGCTAGTATAGTTTCTCTGATAAAGGTAAACCAGAGTAAAGAGATCATCCAAAACTAGGTAGTTTGCTGTTGCTGAAATGAATTTCATATAGTATTACTTGTATATTTTCAGTTGTATTAAAAACTCGTTAACTAGAAACAAGCTTTCAATCTAAAAAAAGATCGAAGCCCATCAGCACCGATATTAAGTGTTTATGGATGTTTACTCCTTCCACTCTGAAATAGGAGATTTAACTTAGTTACATGGACACAGTGGAGAAATGAGTCCCTTGAGCTTCTCTTGAAATTACTACTGGCTTCAAGGATGGTAATTGCTACAGCAGAACAGCAGATATATGGCTTCCAGATGGTGCTTGGGTGTAGATGTGTCACTATGGAGTCTAAATTTGTCATGACTCCCTTTTTTACTGGAATGGCAGCAAATAGCCTTCAATGTCTGCCACATCAAACAAAAAAATTTCAGAGGGAGCATTTTTCAGATGGGCATCAGCTGCATCAGAGCATATGCAAGTTTTCTGAAGATCCAATGGTGAACTGCTCTCTGCAGTGCAGGTTCAGAAAATACATCAAGAGTCTTCTGATAGATCTTGTCCACATCTTAAGAAGGAATGCAGGAACAAATAAAAGGTTATGGCAACAGTTTCAACTTTTTTTCCCACTTGCTAGTCTGCTGTCAAACAAGCTTCATTACACAAGGACCTCTGAATCACAGAATCACAGAATATTAGGGGTTGGAAGGGACTTCTGAAGATCATATAGTGCAACCCCCTTGCCAGAGCAGGACCAAAAAAAACTATGCCAGATCACTCAGAAAGGCATCCAGACAGGTCCTGAAAGTCTCCAGAGAAGGAGACTCCACACCTCTCTGGGGAGCCTGTCCCAGTGCTCTGTAACCCTCACAGTAACGAAGTTCTTTCTCATGTGGAGGTGGAATTTCCTATGCTCAAGTTTGAGTCCATTGCCCCTCATCCTATCACAGGGCACAAGTGAAAGAGCTTGTCTCTGCCTCCTTGATGCCCAGCCCTCATGTATTTATAGACATTAATTAGATCTCCTCTCAGTCTTCTCCTCTCTAGACTGAAAAGCTCCAGGTCTCTTAGCCATTCCTCACAAGGCAGGTGTTCCAGTCCCTTAATCATCCTTGTAGCTCTCTGCTGGACTCTCAAGTAGATCCCTGTTCCTCTTGAACTGGGGAGCCCAGAACTGGACACAGTACTCCAAGTGAGGTCTTACCAGGGCCAAGCAGAGGTGGAGGAAAACCTCCCTTGATCTGCTAGAGACACTCCTTGTAATGCACCCCAAGATACCATTGGCCTTCTTAGCCACAAGGGCACATTGTTGTCCCATGAATAACCTGTTGGCTACCAGGACTCCAAGGTCCTTCTCCATGGAACTGCTCTCTAGCAGATCACCTCCTAGCCTGTACTAGTGCATTTCATTGTTCCTTCCCAGGTGCAGGACTCCGCACTTGCTCTTGTTGAACCTCATCAGGCTCCTCTTTGCCCAGCTCTCCAGCCTGTCCAAACCTCAATGAATGGCTGCACAGCCTTCAGGTGGTTCAGCCAACCCTCCCAGCTTTGTGTTATCAGCAAACTTGCTGAGAAGACACTGTCCCATCATCAAGGTCTTTGATAAAGATGTTGAACAGGACTGGACCCAGCACTGATCCCTGAGGGACTCCACTAGTTACAAGTCTCCAGACTCTGCACCATTGACCACTGATCTTTGGGCTCTATTGTGTAGCCAGTTCTTAATCCATCTCACTATCCATTCTTTTGTCCCATATATTCTGATCTTGCTCACAAGGATGTTATGGGAGACTGTACCAAAAGCGTCGCTAAGGTCAAGGCAGACTACATCTACTGATCTTCCTGCATCTATCCATCTAGTCACAACATCATAGAAGGCTATCAGATTAGTCAAACATTATTTTCCCTTGGTAAATCCGTGCTGACTACTCCTGCTAACATTCTTCTCTTCCATGTCCTTAGAGATGACCTCCAAAATGAGCCACTCCATCATTTTTCCAGGAATGGAGGTGAGGCTGACTGGTCTGTAATTTCCTGGATCTTCCTTCTTGCCCTTTTTGAAGACTGGAATGACATTTGCCTTCCTCTAGTCCTCAGGCACCTCTCCTGTTTGCAATGGTCTTTTGAAATTGATGGAGAGTGGTAGGGCAATAACATCAACCAGCTCTCTCAACACTTTTGGCTGCATCTCGTTAGAGCCCTGCTTCCTTTACATTGGCTGAATTACACCAGAATGTCCTCTGAGTGAGCAGAACCTTCTTGCCATTGCTGATGGTTCATTCACTTTTGTGGGGATGAAAAAAGGACCTTGGAAAGGCCTTCTTGGTCATTTTGCTGCTAAAATGAGATCTGTTTCAAGACCTTAACTGTACTTGCTTGTGCAGTATCTCAAAGCATTAACATAAAAGAAATTCAGGAATACTATCAGAAAACAGAAAAAACCCCACATTTATCATAAGCATTTTCACACTCAGAGGGCATTTTCACACTCAGAAGACATTCTGGGGTAATTCAGCTGATGTGAAGGAAGCAGAAGCTTCCAGTGTCTGAAGGACCATGTCAATATTACACTAAAGTGGACTCAAGCTCTGTCCTCCAGGTTAATGGAAAAAAATTATTCTCTGTAGTCAGATGCAAGGATGAGAGGATGGTACCTTTTTGTGGAAAAGTACTAAGGTTTGTTCAATGGTCACTGGTAAAAAAATGTTCTGCTTTGTTTCCACAGGATTTGTTTCTTTCCAAGTTCTCAATCCATTGTGAACAACCTCCTCCTGTGAAGTTTCTGTATTCTGGCTTTTGTGGTTGTTTCATGTCTACTTTCCTCTTGTTCCTTCTTCCTTTCCATTCACATGGAGAAAGAACTAAAATCAGAAGCATCTTTCATTAAGAGTCTTAAGATATTTTGAATCAAGGAGATTATTCAGCATCTCTTCTTCTTGCATCATGGTTTCAATTGAAAAATGGAAAGAAGGATTTCTCAGCTTGCCTGTGTAGACTTGGTTTGACCCTTTGGATTTTCCAACAGTGAAAAGGATGTGCCATTACAATAGTCATGAATTGTCAGTCTGATAATCTCAAGGAACTAGAATAGGGCTTTGCTCTTTGCTCAGAAAAATATTCCACCACTTTTTTGCTTTTGTTGATACTGTTTTTGTCCTTTCCTTGGAAGGGCTGAAGACAGGCAACCTGAGGGATGTTTTTTAAAAACCTTACAGCTTTTTACTCCTTCTCAAGCTTGTTTTCGTCTTAAGACTCAACAGAAGATAATGCAAAGGAAAAGTGAAACAATGATTGGAACAATTGTGCCAACACATTAGCTTTGTATGAAGCAAAAGGGCCTTCATACTCCTGTTGAAACTCCTGCTGCTTTGATGTGATTCTACCAAAATCCAGAAAAAGCTAAAAATTGCTGCTTTTCTGTACAATACAGAATGTGCCATGATTCAATTATACTACAACTAAGTGGAGGAGACAGAAAACACCCTCCACCAATATCCTGCTTCTTCTTCCCTCAGAACAGAACATCACAACATTCCATACCACTATACCACATCTAACAGGGACAATAATGATTAAGACAGTATGATAAGCCTTTGCTGTGTGCCAAAATACTAAAATATTTGTGCACAAGATGTTATGAAGTACAGGATAGTACAGTCACATCCCATCATAAAAAAAATTCTGTTGCATGCTTAGTTCTAAGTGGGACTTTTTAGTGAATCCCTGGAATAGCTGTAACTATGAGTTTATGTAGATGTAGATGAGTTTCCATTACTAACCAGCAGAAAAGATGTCCTTTTCCACAATCTACAGCAGGGGCTTTTAGCATAGGGAAGCTAAGTGTATCTGATCCTGTTGAATTTGATCCTTGTCTTGTTAGCCTTACTGCTCTTTCACAGCCTGGTATAGGACACCATTTAATAGCAGGATTGTTTTCAACAAAGGCCTGGGGAAAAAAAGGGAAAATATTTTACCACATAAGATCAGATTTCATCATTGATATAAAAGAATTTGTACTCATCATCTTCCTTTGAAGGAACAAAGCCAAAAAGCATAAGGACAATCGTGTAGCTACACTGGTAGGCTTTAAAAATAGTTATAAAAAGGGAAGAATTTTATCCCTACCTTAAAAATGTGAGTTTTAAAAAAATAACGACAGTATTCCAGACTTACGCAAAGATGTAAATTACTTATATCCCTAACAAAATGTTCAATGTGTGCAAGTCAATTCCTTTGTGATATGGCTTACTGTAAACTTCTACTACATATGAACTGGCAATACACTCATTAACAGAACTGACTTGTGGCTGAAAAGAATTAAAACTTCACAGATTAAAAAAAAAATCCCATAATATATCCCACCTGCAGTGAACTTGAAATCAGGACTAGACTAACTCAGGAATTTACCTCCATTCTTTTTTTTGGTTAATGCAGCCTGTCTTATTTTGTAAAACTGAAAAATGAGGAGGAAAAGGAACTTTCACTACTTTTTTTCAAATCTATGCAGATCATCAGCCAATTGAAATATGAAATGTAAAAGATTAATCAGATCTGGTAATTTAATTTGCATCTCACTGTGTAAGACACTGCTACTGTGTATTACGAGACTCATCACACAGAGAAAGTATTTTATTGTAAATGAAAAAATATTTCTCTACTTTCTTTTGCCCTGTCACCACTGATGAAGTAACATTATCTCGAAGACTAGTTCATTGCTACACTAGTATAAAAGAAAAAAAGGGTGAATTATAAGATTGCTTTTAAAAACAAGTTGCAATGATAGAAATAAACGCCAAAAAATCAAACAGGAAAACCAAATAAAGATTTTCCTACTTCTCTTCCTACAAATAGCAATTGTATCAAGCACTGGATGGAAAAAACCTAATTCACTTGTACTAATACATTTTTTTAAATGGAAGCAGATATTGTTTCTGAATGTAAACAGTGTCTTGGTAAAAAAGATAATCCAAAACCTCTTAAAAATTGCAGACTGCTAACACAAACCAGTCTGGCAGATTAAAAGCTTCGTATCACCTGATACGAACATTAGTTTGATCAAATGATTCCATTAATACTGCATAAGCTTACACATTATGGAAGTATTGCCTTTCTTAAGAAATAATTATAGTGTTCTTTCCTTTTTCTCAGTGGTATATAAAATATTTATATTAGGGTGTGCAAGACAGCAAATAATTCAGTGTACATACTAATTTATGAATTTCTACTTGGAAGGCTACTGTTATAATGCAGCACTTCCCATAGAATTTTTAAGTTTGTATAAAATGAAATACAGTTCAAGAGTACAAGAACACTTGGACACTTTACCTTAATGTCAAATTGAAGGTATCTTTTGTCCATCTCCTTGGAAACCACACTTTCTATGATGTCTACAGGCACAAGCTGGAAACAATCATATGCTGGGCAAAAAATGTTGTGAGCTTCACCCTCCTGAATTTTCAGGTTCAAAAATCTGCCAGAATTTTGTCAGTCAGTATTTGTGAATATAAAGTAAATATTAAAACACTGCTGAATACTTTGTACTAGGTTCACAGATATTCATATTATAAATTTTTAAACAAAGAATAGGAAATACCCCTCATAAGGCCTACAGATATGATGAACAGTGTAATTAGAAAAACTGAAAGAACACTGTCATGGTTGAAAAGTGAGCACCATCAGCCATGCTTAGCCTTATGTGTTTGTAGTTTCTGTCTTCACTGTTTATCAGAGAGAGCTATGCAATGTTTAATTAAACTCAGCATTACTTCTATCTTAGATCAGAAATGGAACGTATAGGTGTAATTAATCTAGAAAATAATTAATTTGATATGCAATTCATTTTTACAACTGTGATAGTCAAAATAGGTCTGCTCTTGGACTTTACGGTCCCTAAGCAGCAGGATGCAAGACAGAATGAACTCAGAAATCTGCTGAAAACTGGACTTGGACTAACAGTGCATAATGTCACTTAGTTTAAAAGTTGTAACTTACTTATTAACCTGACATCAAGGATGATCCTCATCTCATCAAACTTTAATGATCTAAAGGACAGGCAGCTATTCTAAGTAAGTCGCCTGGGATCCTTTAACAGTTAAGGCGGAGACACTCCATCTTAGATTCACACCTGAAAATGAGATAACTCATCCCTAGCTTTGATGTGACTAACTTGCAGTGCTTGGCTCAGGAAGACACCCCTGCTGCAGGTGTGCACTGCCAGCATGTGCTGGCGTCAGGCTGTAGCTCTGAGTGTTGGCACAGGCTGCCTTACAGAGCTAAGCACCCAAATTAGAAGCACCATGTCAAGCCAGTGATTTCTTGGTCACTTTTACATCAGTGCATAACAATCTGACAGACAACAGAAGCGTGACTATTCATTTTCTTGCCACTGAAAAGAACCGCATTCTAAAAGCTCATTTAGGAGAGAAAGTGCTTTTCCTTTTCAAAGGAGGAACGTGTTCATGTAAATTGGGCTGAGATACAGCAGGACTAGCTGTACTGATATGACACTATAACAAGACTCTAGTGTGGTACAGTTCATGTAGTACAATCACCTGAATGGGGACAAAGATGAATATAAAGGCACTGCAATTATTCCTGGGAAGTATGATTCATATTTATACTAGCATAATTATCCATTTGTAAGTTTTTCACCAGCATGACTACTCTGACTTTTGTTATCATGGAGTAACAGAAGTGTTACATTAGTAGAACTTTTAAGCTGAATCCACTCCTCAGTTATTAACCTTACACATAAGAAACAATTTTAATAGCTTTTCTGACTGGAAATCAGTTTATGATGCCTAAGTTTAGTGTGCTAAATTAAGAAACAGAATTAGGCATGTACTTAATTTAGTAAATGTAAACCCCAGCACAAGCCGTTTATCGTATCCATCCCCTCCTTTTCAAAATGGCCAGTATGAAAGTGTTTCAAAATATAGAAAAGTACATGTACTCACGCCTCCCAGCATGCTCTGCAGAAGTCATGTCCACAAGGCATATCCACTGGGTCTTCAAACACAGAAATATTACACATACAAATGTCACACTGTAGATTAAAAAAACACTTCTGATTAAGAAATACCCCAAAGCCTTTCACACCGTTTGCAGGATACTTCATGTTGGAAAACATCAGTAAAAACTTAAATTAGTGTTCAGTACAGGAAAAAAATCTAACTGTAACCAGAAAATAATTTTGTTAAGCTACAGAAATAGAAATGGGGAAGATTAGGTATCTCTGCACAAGCACACATTCGGGTGTCTTCCGTCATGTTTTCTCGCTCAGTACGTGCTTTGTGCCGTGGAGCGGTGGGACCTCAGAGTTAAGAGTTCTAGGGACAAGAGCAACCTGACTTTTTCATCAGCTTCACAGGCAACCAGAAATGGAGTTTGGAGATGACAAAGGCTAAAGGAAATGTTTACTACCATGTCAGACAATCGGGTCCAAATCAAGGTGGAGCAAGTTGGTTGTGCAACAGAAGCAACTATTTTAAGTTATAATCTACATAAATACTCTATTTAAAAAAATACTTTGAGGCTTTCAATCAAAATAAGTAATATAAGCTGCAAATATTGCAACAGAAGATACCACTGCTGAATTTTATAAACTAGGTACCATAGAAAAAATAACACTGAATATTGAGACCCTTTTTCTAAAAACATTTATAAGCTTAGGGATGAAACTGCTCATTGCTTGTAGTTAGACATGAAAATAAATATTCCTGTTCCTCAAGGAGTACAAATTGACAAATGGAACAAAGATTCCATGAAAATTTCTTCAACGTCCAATACATTAGATATTATATACAAGTAGGACATTTTCAAAAAGTTAGCCTATGGTACACCACTTTTTAAAAGCATGTCTGTTACAGCCAAGACAGAAACAAACTAAACAGGGCAGCATCTAAGGGAAAAACTTGATGAACACATTCATTGTTTCAGTCTTTTCAGCTTATTGTCTCGCCAAAATTAAATATTTTAGAAGCTGACATTGCATTAAAAACGTCCACTATTAAATTTATAGGAATTTTCAATTTTGTTTAAAATTTAACTTTAAAATACGGAACTCCATGAAGTCCTCAGGTCAAAATACCAAATACAGAACATTTACTGGAACAGTTCACTTATAAGATAGGATGCAAATGCAAACTCTGAAAAGGAGGTTTATAGCTTGTAGCTTTATTTTACCTGCTCCTTTTAGTTTTAACTTTTCTACCAGAAGGAAAGACTTCAGAAAAACATGTATTACTTCATAACCAAATTTTAAAAAATATTATTTGGTAGCTCTTTATAAGATTTTTAAGCTA
This sequence comes from Chaetura pelagica, assembly GCF_000747805.2. Taxonomy (NCBI): domain Eukaryota; kingdom Metazoa; phylum Chordata; class Aves; order Apodiformes; family Apodidae; genus Chaetura; species Chaetura pelagica. The sequence continues at coordinate 2,045,698 of NW_009953923.1, read as the reverse complement.
ACAGAAATATTAAATGTTTAACTCTTTTAGATACACTCAATCTAGAATGGCAATAATTATCCAAACCTGCATTCCTGGCCTATGGACTATCAATGAAAAACAAAACACAAAATGTCAAACTGAAGAAGTGTATTCTTCTTTACACTTTTAAATAAGGAAATATTCCAGACAATATTTAACTACTAACATAAATACATGTACGATAATATTATTTTTTCTATACAGCTTCTTTTTCTGCATTTTGCAATTAAAGAAATACAAGATTTCTATGCAG
>NW_009953923.1:1981786-2045266 GCF_000747805.2 Chaetura pelagica | reverse complement strand
CAGGAATGCAAAATTTTCATTTTAATATGAGATCTAGGGATGAACAATTTGCAAGAATGCATATAGTATCTCAGAAAAAAAATGCTTAGGTCATGGAGCAAAAGTTTTATAGTGCTGCAGCTGGAGATTATTAAAAGGAGAACTCTGTCTTCCAAAAGAACCACACTGATTTCAATGAAAGGCTCTTTCATATTTCAAATTTGCAATAGCCTTGTAAACTGCTTGAAGCAGCCCACACATAGTAAAAGTAATTATAAGCCTACAGTACACCAGTGGGCTGACATTTCAAAATGCAGACAAAGAGATTTTGTTTACTAAAGAAAGAAATTTCAAAAGGCAGAGTTCACAGCACGGAGTACATTCAGGGAAATGGATACAATGGAAGTGAACATCTTGATAAGTATGAGATGAGAAGAGAGGCTCAAAAGAGCCAAGTGCATCGATGTGACTGTAGCTGGCTAAAATGCTACATTGTGAGTGACAGCCAAGGTGAAAACAGAGGGCTTTGTATCAGCCAGATGCTTGATTGTGTTATTATGCAGAACGTTTAGGGTGTCAGCTTCTCTGTTCACCAGTTTTGGAACAAGAAACACTTCACGCCTTTACAAACATTATTTGCAGAAGGAGATGGTGCCGCAGCTCCCCCATCCACATACATGAGCTGTGCTTAGGAATAAGCTCTTCTGCCCTGCTAGTTTCAGACAGATTTATGTTACATATATAAGACATATAATTATACGTTATATATATAACATGTAATTTATAATTCTGTGACTATAAACTTACCACAGCTGTCTCAATGTCTCCCGAGGACGGGCTGATTTCATCAGGGGAAGTTACAGAAGAGCGTGTGGTGCGTGGAGTTCTTGGAGAAGGGAGCGTGTCCCAGGCATTGTACCCACTTGGAGGGGGAGTTGGCATCTGCACCCCAGAACGCTGGCAGCAGTTCTCTGGATTAGACATCCATGCTTCAAGTAACTTCTCCCGGTCCCAGTCTTCAATAAATACACACATACAGGAAATTATGCAGCTGACAAGGTTAAAAATGTATTTTGTAGCTGCACCCTCAAAAGAATATATAAACACCAAGCTAAGAAGTTTAGAAATAAATAAAATTGATAAAGGGTGAGTGGAACTTCAAACATTAAATTTTACAGAACACATTCCAGGATAATACATAACAAAATGTATTTATGTAAATAATTGCATCACAAGCATCTTTCCCTGCAATATCAGGCTTAAATAAAATATTTTTTTTTATTTATTTACAGCAATTTTAGTAGCTAGGAGACTCAATCACAAACTAGAGCTGCAGAGACTTGCAAAGACAGATTAAAATATAACACCTTTTCACAACAGAATTTTCAATGCTTTCCCTTCTTATGAAAAAACAAATTGTTCAATGTGGATTCACTTGCGTGTGTGTGTGTGTGGTTTTTTTTAAGAAGATGAAGCCAAGTGTTACAAGCAAAGGAAGAAGACTAAGATACAAATGGATTAGAAAAAGAATTGTGACATAATGAGTTTACTAGTCTTTATATGTGCATACAAGAGTGATGTATTTCTGGGGAAAAAGAAGAAAGAAAACCCCACTAGATTGCAAAAGAAATTACATCCATTCTAACATTTTTAGTCTATAATAAAGTGCTACTAAACACTTTACTTTTATTCATAATTAACACTTACTATTTATATATCAAAAATAACTAGGGAAGAAATGATTATGTAAGAAGGCCTTACAACTAAATAAAATCTTTCTTACTCATTGTTCGAAATGTTTTCTGTTTCTGACTCCTAAGACTAATACTAAAGATAGCTTAAGAACAGTGATTTTTTCCTATTAAAAATATTTGAAAGTTCTCGTTTAAATATAAATATATCAAATTCTTATATGGATTTGAATCTAAAATCATTTATATGAATGGATCAGAATAACTAGAATTTCAGAAGGGAACTGAAATTTCCTGTTTTTTTTCCCTGTCAATAACTAAGTATTTTAAATGTGGAGTTTTTTGTTTGATTGTTTGTTTTCTTAATCCTTTGTTATTCCCACTGGAAACTCAACATTATTAACTATATTTTAATTTAATTTTAGATTTTATAAGAAAAAGATATATAATATTTCTATACTATATTAATGCTGGGGGGGGGGGAAAAGTGCATTCTAAGCAATGAACTTAGTGAATACCACACTAAATACCCTGTCAAATAATGACTGCTGTCATTCTAAAATCTGCTCCTCCTATTATGAAAAACAGCCTTTGAGCGGGAGATTTACTGATCAGGTGTTTACTTATGTAAGCTAAATTGTATCTTGGGTTAGTTTAACTTAATTTGTTAAAAGACATGGGTCCTGAACATATTTACACTTCAGTAATTACATTATTATAGTTTTTCAAATTACTCTAAGCTTATAATATTTCAGAGGAGAGCTGACTGATGCTGAGATACTTTTTCAAAACGTTTTCTGGAGCTCCTTTTTTTGTACTGTATCTTTTAACTCACCCAGCCTTAAGACATGCTACTAAATGGATTCCACTGTATTTTCTTTACTGATTTAGGAGTTTTAGTAAGATATAAGTTAGTTATAATTGCTGAATTACATATCTTTTATCTGAAATAAAATTCTGTATAATAACTAGATGAGAAACAGGAACAATGCTGAAAAAACACTTGTGGAAAAACTGTAAAGTTATTTCTTTTCATGACTTCTTCATTGGCTCTTGGCTCTAACTCTACATTCTTTTGTCTCTTAATTAAAAAAAGAAAAATACAGTCTTAACTCTTACAGCCTGTGTCATTAAATGAATATAGTTGTGAGATAAAAGTAAGAAAAGTTTGTTGGATTAAGCATGACCTATCCATAAACTATTAAAAAGAAATACATAAGAATGATCTTTCCAAGAATTTAAAACATGCTTGTGATATATGAAATGTGAATTAAGTTAAGATTTCACATTTTTCTTGTATGGATTTCAGGATCAAATGCAAAAACATTACAATTTCACATCTGATGTTTCTCAATTGTCTTAGCCTTTGTAAATATCTTGTAAATATTCTCCTTACAAGGCTGAACCAATTCTGTCTTCATTTCAAATAAAACAAATTCTGTTGGAATAATTTCCAGTGTATGACTACAGCTACAGGCAAAATAATTTACTCCCCCATGACTCCCAAATTGTCTGTGCTTCTTTCTCTGCACTGGCCAATTGCATTAAGCTAGTGCTACATCACTAAGGCAACATAAGGAGAACTTTTCCAACACAGACTGGTTTCTTCCTAGATTTCAATTCCTGCTTGCTTGATGCTGGTAGACATTTTTCCACAGCTTACATCAACTTCACTGGTTTTGTATTTATTACAGACTGTGCTGCAGGTCTGAACAGAACTGCTTAATTTTCTTCTTCAAAATATCTGCAAAAGTTACAGAATCTGCCTACCCACTTAGTAAAATATTTCATAATACTTTACCTTAATGAGAGTATTCTGAGAATCCAAAATAGCATTCAAATATTGCACATATTATAAGAATTAAACAAATAATGTTAAAAAACATATATGCAAAGACTGTGTCTTAAATATCATCAGACTGGCATAAGTTCATGCTGACTTAATTCAATGTTAAAAGGAACACAAATATCAACTATTGAAAGTAATGTCCAGGAGATGGGTTTCAGGTACCACACCTCTTCAGGAAAGACAGACAGATGTGAGTTTAAAAGTTTCACTTTTTCCTCTCCCTTTTATTTTCACAAGGAGACCACAAAAATAATAGGATATGAATGCAAACCATTAACTGCCTGAGTAGTTTCTCTGGCATACAGTAACAAAGCAGATGCTTCAGTAAGCACAAGTTTTGAATCACTGAATTAAATCCTGAAGCTCCCATTGAGTTTCAGAGAGATACTTTTGTCTGGAGCAAACACACTGAATTCAATATATCTCTATTCTGACAAACTCAGTTTAAATTACATGACAAGAGCACAGACTAACTCAAGTGAAAATAAACTAACTACAGATTTACACACAGAAAAGTACATCCTAGATAATATGAAGGTGAAAATCCTTCAAAGGACAAACACTCATGCTTTAAACTCCAAGCCACTTTCCAACCATTTATTACAATTGTCATGGTTTAGTTTGCTTACTTCTATCTCACAACTATATCCAATTTATTTATTGCAACAATAAACAAAAAATAAGTAACATTTTATCCTGTTCTATACACAAATATACAGTGGCAGAAAACCCGTGGTCTGACAAAAAGCAGGTACAATAAATTTGACTTTTTAAATATATAAAACCATGGAAGTTCTGCTTCTGTGTACCTCACTAAAATAGGCAATCTCTGTTTCTCCACACTGCTTAAGTTAAAATGCCTTCCATTATAATTTCTTGTTTGAGTCACTTTCCTATCAGCTTCCCTGTCTGCCTCAATGCTTTTTGACATACTGCAGCTGCATGTCTTCCAGAAGTACTATATGAGCCGTTTCCTGGTATTTGATTAACCATTACTTCTCTTTTACTTGCAAATAAAAAGTAAACATAAATCTGCAATCTTAATTTCTTGAAAACAGTTTATTTAGTCTTCAAGGTTTTGGATTACCATGTGCCCGGAGAAGAGCTTCTGCAGTGAAGAGTGGAGCTTGGAGCATGTCAGCAGATTCCACAATCAGCATATCCTTAAGCCTTCGCAGGTCCTGAAGTCTTAGACCCTCATAGGGCTTTGAGAAGAAGAAGAAAGACAATTTATGTCTAGTGGTATTTTCCAGTTAGCTTTTAATTCCATACTAAAATGAAAACATTCAAAGCACTGTTACTGACCATTGTTTCAACTGTGAGGTAAGATGTGGCAACATTTACTCACTGCGCAGACCTATCACCATGTGAAGTTATACGGAAACACTGTCATTTTGCACTATTTACAGTATGATCCTTGTACATTTCAAAGTCTAAAAGACATTAGAGTTGTCCATTGTAGTTGGAAGCCATGTTCAAATTATGAACTAGCTGAACTTTTTTACTCACTCTGTCTCTCAAAAAAGCTAGATTTTCACAGAATCCAGATGAATTTTGTAGAGATTCAACCTCAAATATTGTGGCGTTGGTATGAGACTGCATGACTAAATTCAAACTGAGGATTTCAGGGGACAGTGAGAGAAAGGACAGGTTAACATCCATTGCTTATAGGTCCTCTGACACTATATACATTGAGAGCTGTTAACTTTGAATTCATCTGGAGTAAGACACATTAAGACATCAGATAGTATGAAGAGTTACATTTGTGATTAGAATAAGGTAAAGGCCTTCTGGGGCAATATCAGAGAAGTCAATAAAGAATAGGACAGATGAGATAAGCAGTTCAGAGAAACACATAACAGTTGCAGTTGGAAGGGACCTGTGGATGCCATTTGGTTCAACTCTCCTTGCTCAAGCAGGGTCACTTACAAACAGCTGCCCAGGACTGTGTCTAGATGGCTTTTGAGCATCTCCAAGGTTGGGGATTCACTGTACATGAAGAGGTCAAAACTCTCTTTGAGCAGCAGTGGCTGACTCCGATAGCCATAATAGACAGTGATTTTAGGATTCTGAATTAGTTCCAACCAAGATACTGGAGATGCACACATGTATTTTGCATACTCCTTTTTAACACTAAGAAAGGAAGAAAATGAGGGCAAATAATATACCTGTTAGTGTTGCACAGAAAAAAATGCTCAAAAAGTAGAAAAAAAGTGGGAGGATCTGCACAGAGAATGGACACAGAAGGGGTGTGTAAAAAATTATCCTTACATGTACTCTTTTTATTTATGTAAAGGATATCTAACAAAATATTTAAAGCATTTGATATAAAACTGGTATGTGCTAATTAGGAATCTGTCCATCAAATGGCAGTTGTCTTCAGCAATTTGGAGAAGAAAGGACCCTGAGCAGCAGTGGTAACAGATAACCAGTGTCAAGACCACAAACTATTATTTACTATCCATATTTTGATTTTATGCGGAGCACAGTCCAGGACCCTCTAGCGTGAGATATTATGCATACACATTTATGCACACATCCATGAAGACAAAGAAAAAGGCTGGTTCTGCTTGTTCTGTTCTTTGAAGTTTGCAATCCAAGTAAAAGTGTACTGTGTGCATCATCCTTTGAATTAACAAGCAGAAGGCAGAAGAGATGGGGAGAATGGATACCCTGGGCTTCTAAATTATTTTATTATTTTGAGATACCTACTCTAAAAACGTAACATGCTTCTTACATTCTAGATATCATAATAAACTATAAAAATGCATCTAAAACCATAACTGACTCCCAAAAGGACCTCTACTTTTAGCTAGTGAGTAAAACAAACAGGAGCTTCTCAATATTAGAAACTTTGTGCTTAGCAAGAGTAATGGTAGCACGACTCTGCACTGGGTCTTTTCTCCTTTTTGAGAAAGCAAACAGCAGAAGAGAATGTACTTTGACTGTCCTGACCTTTATCTTGATTGCCCAAGTTCAGGGAGTTTCTGTATGTCCCTCCATTGCAGATCATGCATGACTCAGTAAAGACCGATCTGAATGTTAATGGCTTGTGCTGAGATACATCTGGGCTACTTGATTCACAGTATGCTGGAATTTGACTGACCTACTTCGTTTTACACAAGAGATCATTTAAAAAAACATGTCAGAGAGACAGGGATACAAACAGCTGGGTGTCTGAATGATTATAATTGCACAAATATGCTACAAAAAATGGAAGCAAAGAGTAAATCATCTTGACTGAATGTGAACTGCATTTTGAATTGCAGTTGTAAAACAAGTAGCTTTGTCAGCACTTAGTGAAGACCACACATATAATAAAAATAAGTATCTTTTCTGTTAAACCTGCAACTTAGATGCATATTTTAGGACCTAGTATTTTATCCGGAATAGCAGATATGCTCAAAATTATATTTAACTGATTGGTTCTAGGTCAAACACTGGAAATTATCTTCCTTGAGTAACAGACCATTATATTATCTCAGCTGGAGCACTCCACACAACCCAGCAGGGATTTCTGGATCCTGCAGTGTTTAAGAATCCTAATTTTATCTTTTTAAGTAATGAAGGAAATATTTCTTAAGAATGTGTTTGAAACTTTAGACATTTGTTTCATAAAATATGAGCCCACAAGGAGCAGAAATGAAGGAAATTTTAGGCTGGCACTCTTAAGTAGATTACCCTAGAAATTCCAGAGTGATGGCTTTATACATTAAAAACCCTTAGAAATGTTAATATGTACAAGACACAGTCCTGTGGAGACCTGCAAAGACCCAGTCGTTAGTTATTAAGGATGTATAACCTCTATGGCATGTCACACAGTTTTAATTACTTCAAACACTGATGACTTATCTCTGTACTGCCATGTAATGTAAAGGATTTTGATTACAGGTCACGATGCTCAGAGATCTCCTTTAATACTCATTTATGGCAAAGCTTTTTATTGATATTTTCTGTGAAAAGGGCATTGTTCAATATTATCATCATTTAACTATAGAATGATTTTGGCACATACTATTTGAGTTACTATAATCTATTGATGAGCTTCTCACTACAGATTCTAACACATTCTCAAGAGCCCTTTTTAAACATTTTTTTACCACTAATATTTAGATATCATAAATTATATCATTGTTTGTTCTCCTGAAATTACTTTTAATATGCAAGCTGATTATTTTAACAGTACATTTTCATCTATTATTGTTTTCTTCACTTTTAAAGTACTATTAAAAGAGACAAGGACAAAGTAACTACCATGATGACTGTACAATTAAATGGTGTGAAATACACATAATATAAACAGCCTCCTTTATGAGGGGGATGAAGTTTGACAGTTAATAGAATAATGTCTAAAAAATTATCTATACTCAAATTATCTCATTTATATGCAATATATGTATATAAATGTGTAAGTCTTAACTACCTGTAGCTCCCTTCTCCCCTTTCATTTAATAAGCCATTCCCTATCAGTAGAGATAAAATATATTTTCATCATTTTACATATCCCTTTGTATTTATGATACTTGAATTATATATACATTTATATTACATCAAGTTTTGAACTGAAGAAAGCCATTCTAATCACTCTATACTAAATGAATCTGTGATACACTCAGCAGCAGTGTACTTCTACCGTATTCAGTGGCACATATATAAAATGAACTGAGAAATTCTATATTTTGCTATTGCACAATGTATTTCTCTGAGTCAACTGAGAGGCAAAATCATTTTGGATGAGCTGCTCTGAAGTACTTCTCATTCCCAGGTGTTCCTTATGTCAGTTTAAAACATTGCATGATGTGATGGAAATGAAGGTGCCTGTTATCTTCCAGGGATACATCAAGAGAAATATGCTCTCATACTAGAATAAAGAGCAAATTAAAAGACTATGCAAATAAAACAATAAAATATATAAAAGTAGTTTTTAAAAAATCACAGTAATATTTAGTGTAACTTCAGTCAGACTAAGGAGATAAATATAAACTTTGATTGTATATAACAGATTTTTTCTATTTTTTTTGAGATTGTTCATCAACAAAGTAAAAGAAAGGAATCAAGACAAAGAAGGTAATAAGGTGAAATAATCTTCTGGCTAATTTTCTAATACCCTTTCCACTGCTCACACATCACAGATGGATCTTCTTTTGCTACAACTAACTACAGTGTTAGGAGTCACATCTTACATTCTTTAAATTCTTAAGATTCTTAAAATATTTAGCATTTCCATTTTATACAGGAAAACACAGATTATATGAGGGTTGGCACACTGTCTTCCTTCCAACTGCATTTTGTGGAAACACACTTAATCACATTTGTGTTTCAAAACTATTAGGGCCTGTTTGCTACCCATCTTTAACTGCAGTCTCTAATTTGATCACTAAAAATGCTTCAGGTGTACTAAAACCAAAGTAAACCAGAAATGTTGCTTTAAAAATATGCTTCAAGGAGCACTGCAGTAAAATGGGATTTTAAAAGCCTGGGTAACTGTGTGATGGAAATGGATTTTATGCAGAAATCCTTGTGGAAAGAGTAAACTGAACTGCTGGCTCTTTGTTGGGCTCTCAAACTTGAAATGTGGGTTTACTATTTTGTAATGGCTTGAGAGTGTAGGTAATCAAAGAAAGGTATGTGGAAGTTATTTTTTCCACTATTACAAGTGTTTTAATTCTGAACATGAGCACTGCCTAATTCTTTCGTAATACTTCAATGTGAAGAACAACACAAACTGGTTCTTATCAGAAATGATGATGCTGCACAGAGTGCTACAAAGGTCTTTTGCTCTGTCAGAGAAAGCTGACTATTTTCTGCTGTAAACACGGTAGGTCTGGAATGTAAGTGTACTATAATTCCAGATACTACTGTGCATATTGTAAATACGATTTAAGCCTGTTTGGCTGTTTTGCCTGGGAAGAAAACTTATTCGTGGTTTTCAAAAGTTATATCTTTTTGTCTAACCTTCATTCAAGAGATAAAATTACTTTGAAAATGCATTTCTTGGTCTTTCAAAGTTTTAAAATTCTTTATGAGTTAATTTTTTTCTTCTTTGGAAGGATGTTAATGGCAATCACCAAGCAATTACCATCAAAATACTAAGCTACACAAGCACACTCACTTCCCACAGCGTTCAGTAAATTCCAAAATGAAATTGTGTGAATTGCCCCCATCTTTGAGGGGCAATTTTGGTAAGGATATGTGTTCTGGGGAAGGCTTTTGGGTCATTCCTCATGTGCCATTAAGGTAACAGCTGGAGGCATCACCACAGCCAGCAGAAAGTGTAGCTTTCACTGCCCATCCCAGACATTTGCCCACAGACCTGGAGGACAAGGACATGTAGTCATTTGGATTGCTGTTCAGCCCTAGACTTCATAAATCTGGGGTTTTTTTAACTAGTTTTGGCCACTCTGACAGCTAAGACTCAAATTAACTTCCCGTGGCTACATTCTCTTGGCATCTCTCTTGTGCTAGCTCTTGTGCTATTACAGTTACACAAGAAGTCAGAGAACTTACAACACTGAAAAGTCACAAAGAAAGGGGAAGAAAAATAAAAGAAGGGAGCACATGAAGCCAGAATTACTCTGTGAAGCCCCAAGACCAACCAGTTTATCAAATTACAAACGGACATTTTTTGGCTTGTAAATCTCTAGAACATGTGGTAAAGCTGCCCTGGTATGTCAGATGGACCTAGGTCTGCAGGCCTGCCTGCATTTCAGCTCTCACACTCAACAACTTTGTTTAAAACAAATCAAATGAGGAACAGAACTGTATCTTTTAACAGTCTCAGTGAAATGACTCCAAATTAACATAATTATCTTTTAATAAAAGCTCTTGTAAGTATCAAGTCTTTAAGCTGATTTTGCTCTGAGCATCTACCTTAAACTGTCACGAGACATTATTTTCTCTTGCCAAGAACTCTCTTCAAGTGGTTCTTGATTTGCCCCACCCATGTAAGTAAGCTCACTATTCTCTTAGCTGTGCTGGTGCATATGCCTGCAAGCCCATGGCATAAATACAATGATAAAAATAGTTCATGTTAAATAAAACAATTATATATATTGCCACTCTTCAAACCTTTTTCTTCTTCTAAGCCAAACCATTGCTATGATCTAGTCAACAGCCTAACCATCCAAAAGAGTGGCAAAATGCAACTGTGGCAGGAAACAGCAGCAACCTTTACAGTGGTTTTGCCAACAGAAAAAAATATAATTTCAGACTGTATTCTTACAGCAATTTAAGTGTCGCTATATGGGAAAATTCAGAGAAACAGAGTTAATTACATTTGTTATTTCGATGTGTATTATTAATAAAGCTCATCTCAAAAACTCTCAACTATGAATAAACAACCTAATGGCGCTTGTTTATATTTTAATTTATTCAAGAAAATTAGTCAGAAAATGAATTGAACAGTACAAAGACCTCTTACTTTCAAATAAAAGTGACCATGCGTGGCCTTCTTCGGGGGAACAATTTATGTGATCTAAGGCTACTCAAATATACATCTGAATGAATTTTCTTTTTAGTGTCACTAGGTTACATGTGGGCTAAGCTAGCAAAAGGCAAGGCTCTACTACTTTTGAAGGTAGTAGCCGTACAGAAATCTACTGGCCTTTAATTTACACATAATTACTGCATAATATTTATTGAACAATATAATTTATGTATCTTTATTTAGCATTTTACTTAATTAAAATCTGATAATGGGAAGGATACTTTTGCTCAGAATCTTGTTTGTCTAATTACCGTACCACAGCCTTCTATAAGGCTTACCAGAATTCAGGCAAATTTATTTTAGTGAATTGTCCCTCTCTTACAAAAATTGACCTCAGAATAACACCACCTGTTATCTGTTTATCATACAAATTCTCCCATCTTTATTCCACAGATTTTGTCCTTTTCAGAATTTCTCCTGCCCTCACTTTTGTTTCCTAGCTTGCTGGCCTCACCGTATTCCCTACAGACTCACAGCCTGCAACACTTTCAAGACAGTCCATGTAATTGAGTATCCTAATAAAACTTTTCTTCAGTTTTGACAATCTATTTCTGTTTTCTGAACTTAATGTGGAAGTTACAAAGAGCTGTGCTAAAATAAAATGGTTTACAAATACACAGTACAATGTACAGTACCTACTGAAATACTGTGCAGAATTTTGTGATAATATAACTGTTACAAATATAAATGCCTAAAATATCCCAAATTTGAAATATCCTCTGACCTCTTTTTTGTCTAAAGCAGCGTATTCAGCTTCAATGCTTTCAGCTTCAGGATCACGTGAAAATACCATTCGGGATTCCAGGTTAAGAGCCAGCTCTTTGTGGTGTTGTTTCTCTGCACAGTCACATGGGGTATCTTTATTTTCATTTTCTGCAAACAAATCTCCACCATGTTTTACTAGAAGCTGAAAAGTATAACGGCAAAGAAAACAGTTAATAATTACAAACTCTATTAATATTCTAAAAAAAAGACATGTCAGTTAAGAGAGAAGAAAAAAAAACGAACAAGGAAACAGAAAGAAGTGGCAAATATAACAGTAATGGTTTCTGGGAAATAAAGATTCTCTATCGTTATTAAATATATTACTGCTTGATTTTGTACATAATTATACTGTTATTCCATGGAACCACAGATCTCAGAAATATGTAACAAACCAACAAGGTACAGTATGTCTCTGCCAGCCTTTAAACACTAAAATTCTGCTCTACTGATATGGTCTGTGGTCCATAGGAAATGAAGTCCCTGAGGTCCTCAAGCACCTGGCAAGATGGAGCCAGAAAAATCTTTAAATATTCTTTATGTATGGGTGTAACTCCAAGATTCTTCCTAGCACTTGTACACTGGTGGTGACACAAAATGGGAGATTCCCCTAAAATGGAAGATGAGGTACCAATTCACATGTACTGGTAGCTCTACCTTGTTTTTGAGAACATGAGAAAAGTGAAATGAAGTAATTCCATTACAGTCTAGTATTTTGTCATTTCACCAACCTTGTCTCTTGCCAGTAAACACTCAGAAACACAGTCTCCAGCTAATAAGCACTAACTGCTGCTCACATTACCCTGCCAGCCTTGCCTCCCGTAATAAGTTGATCTCACATAAGCGAAGATAACAACTGCCATAGATTTTTAAGGCAGACCATTCTGTTGATTTATTCTGACTTCTTTATAACACATGCTAAACTAATGATAGGGCACTCAGGACAATCACTTACTAGTAAAATGACTAAGTTTACTTCTAAATAAAACTAAAATCTATAGACATTATCTTAAAATCTATAAACATGATCTTGCCTTCAGACCATGAAGGCTGCATACAACAACACTAGCCAGGGTATTAAAAAACTTAGCTTTTAATTTTTATACTTCTAAAAAAGAAAAAAGAAATTCCCCAAAATTATCTGTTCTCCCCATACACCTTTTAGATCATCATCAGTCACTTCCTACTTTTTTCTTCAGGAGATTGTATTCCTTCATCTGTCACTGTAAAATACAAGATGTATTTTACAAACCTGGAATAATTCTTATAGATTCTCTGGAAATTTTCCCCACGATCTTCAAAATAAAAAGAAATGTAAACCCCAATATACTACAAACCAGTGCAGTAACAAGATTTACTTCAGAAGGTATTAGCATCATTAAGTATGACACCATATCTTATTTTCATGGCAGAGTATCAGGCAGAAAAACAGGTAATACTAGGATGATTACCAAGATATCCAAGCTACAGTTACCTTGCTTTATCTAAACTCCTTAACATTGCCAAAACTTTGAGTTTTGCATTCTGTTGGTTCATTTTAAACTCTAACAGAAATTTATCTGAGGCAACTAAGACACCTTCTGAGGAAGAAAAATAATAAATACTTGAAAGAACACTCTATAGACCTGTGCACCTCAAAATCTAATCTGCAAGCTGAGAAATATGCAAATCAACAAGTTTTTAATAATGATGCCATATTTCTCTGGAAGCACTGTTAAAAAGGCTTGCATCTTTGAAGTAATTAAAAGGAGATTAATAACTTAAATAATCACAATAATAATTTAAACAATTGCAAAAAAGCCATTTAATATGCCAAATATGCTATGATATGTGGAATATATCTGCATAAGATAAAATCTATTCAGTATGAAAGTTTTTTTCTATTCAGTATTTTGAGGTAAGAACATTAACTTTGCCCAAACTATCCTTAGCAATAGGATCCACACAGATGTTCCATCCAGGAGAAATTTAACACCTGTGAATGGAGTAATATCAGGGCTGCACATTTGACTGTAACTCTGAACAAATTAAGTAGTAGGTGGTTTACCCACAAGTTTGTTCTTTACTTTCCTTATGTGGGTGTGGTGGGGATAGGGGAAGATACAAGGGTGGAGTTTTCCTTAAAAGTTATGGAAAAAGAAGGAGATGACTATGGAGGAACGCTGCTCTGAAGTGAGAGTAACCATCATAAAGCTGGGCAAAAGGTGCTTCTCGTGTTCTAAGTAATGTTCATTTCAGATGAAATATGACTTCAGGATTAGGCAATTTGGTTTTCTCTCTTTTTGTTTTGTTAAGAATTTTAATCTTCCAATACTTTCAGGAACAAAGAGAACACTGATTAACTTCTTCACCAAGCTCTGTTTTGGGCTTTTTGTTCCTATTCATAATCCTGTTCCTGTTGAAGGAATTAGAAGGACAATAGACTGTACTAGAGGACTTAAGATACCTCAGATACCAATTTTAGGATCCCAGGTCCTCTACCCTATGGTAGGACACATAATGAAGTTTGAACTGGGGGTGTACTCTATGTTTCTAATGTAGAAACCATGACTACTTAGGCTATGTAACTGTTTCCAAACTGGCAAACAGCAATCCATGTGGATCAGACTATGAATTCTTCTTCAAAGACAATCTGAAAGCAAACAGCAGTCAGAAATGGTTTAGTCAATTGAACAGTGCGTATTGTCTTGATAACATAACCTGGTTTATTTAATTAAATGGGAAATTATCAGCGTAATAGCTGGATGAATCTAATGAATCACTTCACAGACAGTGAGAAATAGAATGATAATTTGTGAAGAAACACAAACTGTGAACTTGATTTTTAAAAGTAACTGATTTTACAGTCTGCAGTTAAAAGCTGCAGCTCAGCTCCAGAATCATAATTTACTCTGAGGTGACTGTGATTCTTTCTGACATTATCCCCTGCCTGGATCTCACTGCGTGAGCCCACTTGCTTCGTGCTCTTGAAACGGAAACTTTTGAACAGCTGTGTCTACCTCTAATAGCACAGTACAGCTCCATTTGGAGGCAAGAAGGCAGAAAGATTGATGCAGAAAACTCCTTGCTCAAATCCATTGTAAATCTTAAGTCCAAATTATCTAGGGATGTCATATGTGAAGTGAGAGATGGGAGACAAAGAAGAGTTTCTGTGGATAATAAAATTGTCCTATGATTCTTTTTATTTGCAGTACATATTGATACGGGTCCAACTGTAAGCACTTTTTAATCAGTGAAACAGAAATAATATTCCACAAACGTGAGTAAGCAAGCTTGTAAATACCAGAAACTGAAATACCTTGGAAACTGGTTGCTATTTTTTTTTCTGTTTGCCAGTTCTCTACCAGAGGCTACCACTGCCACGTCAAATAATTTTGTTAGTGTTTTTCACCAACTTTGCTCAGAGACTGTTAAATGCTAAGCTCTGATATTTCCCATTTTCTGATTTACTAATTTACTCATTTACTAATAGCAGTATACAGACTTGTGATTGTGTATCAACTTTTACCTCAACACAGGTTTTCATCCCTGAGGCAGCAGCATAGTGCAAAGGCGTATTTTTTTTGTTATCAACAGCATCAATGGCTGCTCGTTCATATTGTCCTTCATCCAGCTTTGCTCCCTTCCACTTCAGGATCATTTGCAGACAATCTGCTCTTCTGCAGTCGTCTTCCGAGGGTCGTGTCAGGCGAGGATGAAGGGCTCCTTCCGAGATCATGATCTGAGGTCCCATACACAGTAAGTGCATAGATGTCTCATTGTGCACATTCCGTTTATTAGGGTTACCATCTCTAACAAAAAGAAAAGTTCTGCAAGGGGGGGAAAATAAAAGAAAAATAGAAGGAAAAGAATTAGCACACAATTCCACTCATTTGGAAGGGTCTATTATGTCAGTGCTCTTTTCTTCTTGCCGTGATCTTGATTAGCCATGGGAGTGACAAACATTCTTAACAGATAATTACTACTGGACAGTCCTCCTCCGTTTCTCTTAGGAGTCAATAGCCAACATCAGCATGAACCACTGAAATATAACTAGGAGTCATATATAGTTAATATGTCAATGTGTGACATAAATTTTAGTTGGTAAAGTTTATTCTACAACTCTGTATTTTATTGCAATAAATGTTGTAAGCCATGAGACTGATGGAATAGATACATTTCTTTTTTTTTTTTTCTACACTATGTCCTGAATAGTAGTACACTTGGTAGTTTGCAAACAAGTAATGTCAGAGCAACTTCTTAGAAATTCAGGCTTGATAATACTATAATGTATATTTCTATTTTCAATATTTAGCACTTTATCATCACAATTCCAAGCTGTGTTTTCTTAAAACATGTGATTCACTCCTGAATCTGGTTACAGTGAATCAGATTTCAGAATACACAGTATTTTTGTGGTGACAGTGATCAGACACTTTCCTACAAAACAGTATTTTACACACAAATAAAAATATTCACAGCCTCTGCTAACGTAAGGTTTACTGAACCGTACCAATTAAAAAGACCATCTTGTCCATATTCATCTCCCTCCCTTTATTTTTTTTAAAAAACCTTACTATATTTTTCCCAGGAACTCTGCTGAAATTCTCTTCCATAATCCCAAATTATGGGGATTTAATCCCTATTTGACTGACTACATGCTGTAATTTACTAATTTTCCATTTGGGTAGAAGACATAAATGCTGAATGGATATAAATGCTCAGCCACAGCTTGAGGTAGGTCATTCACCTTAACCTTAACAGCTCAATGATGAGGTGGTTCTGCCCTAGACTGAAACTGCATGAAAGTAAAACTTTAAAGCTGTCAAATCAGTACCCCTTTTAAAACTCAACATTTCTCTCTAAAGGATTACACAATAGTTTAAAAGGCAGCTTTAGTAGTGAGTAACTATGAATATAAACTTTTTCCATCATAAAATTAAGCTCTTGGGGAAAAAAACACAATAAAAATCTTGTTTTAAGAATTTATGTATATGTATCTGCTAACCTAAAACTACAAGTGCTTACACCCTGCCTGCTTGCAGATTCTCTGCCTTTAAACAAACAGAGGCATTTTTCTGAATTAATCAAATTATGAAAAGCTCTACATTGGATTTAAATCTTTAAAAGTGTCATTTCTTTGTCTTACTATGGCTTCATAACACACAGAATATCCCTATTCAAGTAAATCTGTTGGGAAGGTAGTTTTTGAACTCCTGCAACAAGAAGTATCATTCGATTTATTTTTTTTTGAGAGAAATAATAAAAAAAAACTTCTCTAGAAGGCTATAAACTTGTCTAAGGTAATTTTTTGTCCTGCTGCCAAAGTCATCTGCTAAAAATTTGTCCTACCATCTCTAAATATGTTGAAAATGTCAATAAGACCCATATGCAAATTTTTGAGAACAATTTTGTGGTGTTCGTAAAAAACAATTATGGGTTTAGGGAAAAAATAGGTTTGTTTACTTGTTCTCCTTGCACTTAACTTGTGTGTCTCATAAATGAATATGACAAACACCAGAGCTGTCAAGGGCAATGGAAACCTCACTCAGGACACACAAATGGTCTTCAAAATGTCACAGTACTGCTCTCCTTTTCTCTCCTTAATCTCTTCCAAAAAGCCAAAGACTCAGATCTTCAGTTTAAGGGGAAGTCAAACCAATGCCAACAAGTCCAGCTGAAACCATGACTTAAAAGTTCAGAGAAGATGACTACTGCCCCAAAAGAAGTAAAATCATACATTTTAAATCCACAAATTCATTATTTGACAGGGATCAATTTTTACCAGTGTTATTTGGTGCATAAGACTTTCATAGAGCAGTGCTACAGACACTTGCAATTTGGATCACAATTTCAGAGGTATAAAAAGCTACAATTTGCCTGCAAATGTACTGATGGCGTGAAAATGCATATGCAACGCCTGTGGGAAATACCATTTAACCACATGGTAGCCAGATTTTACTCTATTTGCAGTTTCCAGATTTTTCTTCATGCTGTAGCTCTTTGCAGAATCCAAACTTGAGGTGACAAAAGTGTAAAAAAAGTGTGTGAAAAAATGACAAAAAAAGAAAGAGCTGTAACATTCACAACAATTACTCTCTATATTTGCGGAAAAGCAGAAAGAGACTCAAGATCACAAGGCTGTGAACCTGAATAAATAAACAACTGGCACATTCCCTCACCCTAGCAAACTAACATAAACACAAACTTTTCTTAAGGTTTTAATAAAGCCTTTCATGTTTGGGACATGAAACCCATCATATTTATATTCTAATTGTCTCTCTAAACAAATGATGTGCACAGTATATGTGTACATATACATATATGTGAATACTTATGTGTATATATATGTATGCATATAAAAATATACAGAAATGTATCTATGTATAGAAAAAAACAGAAAACCCAAACCTAGTGTAAAACTAAATTGTAAAGCTAGTTCGGACAGCTGGAGACTGAATCTGTTCAAGAACAGTGAAATTTACTATTTTTGAAAACAAAGCTTTTATACATACTATATAATTACACAGCAAATTGCACTGTTGCTTTAAGCAAGACAAGATATTAGAAAAAGGTGAGCTGTAGCAATAAGGTAAACTGATGTGCACAGGATCCTGTCACAACAGCTCCTCTGGCCCATGGGTTAGATAGCCCATCTAAGGCCAGACTGCTACCAAAAAGGATATAGTGCAAACTCCAGTGCAGGTATAAACCTAAAGCTCATAGCATTTTGAACATTAAGAGAAGTATGGGTAAGTCATGAGTTACAGCAACATACAGAAGAGCCAAGCCCCACTACCCAGTAATTTGAAACTCATATATGATGTATTAATTAATACAATTATTGAATTATTTAGCTTCCAACACTTTAGGTCAGTACTGACACATTACACTTTGAATAATCATGGTTATTTCACTAATTCAAAGTACTTTTTCCCCAAAATGTACTATAACAAAACAAACACAGTGCGTTAGTAAGCACTTGATGAAGTGTGTCATTACTGAAAGCTGTCTAGAAGTAGAAGCTGATTTAAATAATTCTCTGAAGAGTATTATTATTTACCTGATGTTGAAAGCCACATCTAGTAAAAGTAGTTATTGAATTTTCTATTCATTACATAGTGCTAGAAAATTCTTTATTAGTAGTTACAGTTTCTCTCTGTTCCATTTAAGATGCTTAAGCTTCTCTTACAGCCCAGGAATCTCCTGCATGCACTAAAAACCTGGGCAGGAGACAGTGACTATTTCTATTCTAATGCAAAGAATCTGCTGATGTATCATTAACCATCTATAGAAGAAAAAACACAGGCTATTATCCTGACCTTTTGTAAGCCTTAAATTAAATTGGCCCATTGCCTACGAACTAACACTATCAGAATTTCTACAAAACCCAGTAATATCCTGCTACAGTAAGGAGTGAGGTTATACCAGTGGTGCTTTGGTCTAACAGCAAAAAAACCAGAAGCTGTCAAATGATACTGTACCACTGCTACTGGAAGTCTGTGAAGAGCTAATTCTTCCTTCTGAAATGTGAAGCCTTCACTGACATTTTGAGATCCCTTACATCAAGTACTCTGTTCTGGCCTCATATTCTGCATTTTTCCTAATCAGAAATGCCTCCCATTTATTCCCACTCAAATGATGCCTACCAAGTATGGTACATCTGGGAAAACGGATTAAATCAATTTCCTAAGTACTCAAACAATTTCTGCAGATTTTCAGAGAAAAACACCAATTTGAAAACTAAGTCCAAACTGTGGCACATATGAATCACGTCTGTTACTTCAAGCAATCCAAGGTTCAAATGGAAATTTTTTACTCTGCCAACATACACTCTTCTGGGCCTATTTCACTTACAGAATTCATGTAATGTCTCATACAGAAACACCGCCCAGAATACAAGAGCTGTCTTCGCTTTCTCCTAAGCTGGCTCTAAAAAGCCTTACAATTTTTCTTTCACTATATTGCTGTCACTTCACCTATGGTTTCCCCAAACAGCTTGTTTCCAAAAGACTATTAAAGTGATTAAAAGTAGGCAGGCAGCTGGGTCTGAGTTCCAGTTCTGGACTGACTCATGTTAACATAGTAATCCATCACCTGAAGACACCAAAGAAAGGTCTTGTACAAATAAGAATCAATAAAGAACTTGCCAGTCTCTTTACTAACGAGATGCAAATAAATTGAAAGGTTTCTTCAGTTTAGTGGTTTTGTGTCAGCTAGTATGATTAAGTATGGCCTTCTGTAGTTTGATGGTAATCTTTGGCTTGGTACAACACAAAATCCAAGAGGGACCATGTGCAGGAGAGGCAAAGGGATACAATCAAATTGTGGAGCACAGATCCAAAGACAGCATACACTAAAAGCAACAAACATAAAACCTGGTTAATCCTTACATTTGCTATACTGTGGGCCAAAAAAATCATGCTTTATATATGGTTACTATGCCTGTTAAGAGGAACAGCAGTACCAAAACACAGAATTAAACCATTCCTGATGGAAGAAGGTATCAACAACATCCTTAAGTTATCATTAACCAGAAAACTATTTTAGTTATGAGTGACTTCAGCTTGGCCTTCCCTTGGAAAATTAGGAATACTCTTTCCATGATATCTTGCCACTTCCAGCTTTTAAATATTTTGAGTGAGATTTCAAAAGAAAAAGAGCTGGGTGCCAAATTAGACGTGGCTTCCACTGGAGCTGGCTGCTTATCAGCAGCTTATGTGTCTAAATATCTTCTGTAATGCAAAATCTGTCTGATTTTAATCTCTATCTCTGGCCCTTTCTTCTATACATTTCTTTACAGCTAGAGCAAATTTTCAAACTTGGGTGTCATCATTCCAACCTTCTCTCCAAATCCCTCATTTGAACACAGCTTTTTCTGATAAGAAATTCTGAAAATTCCACACAAAATTCTCTTCTCAGATAACTGTGAGACTATCATTTTTAGATTGGTTTCAAACAAATGTCAGAAGAAATAATAAGCATGAAACTATCAATGAGTGGGTTCATCTTCACAGCTTTGTATTTCTGCACAGGGACCATTATCTACGTATCAGCTAGTAAATCATCTCGCAGCGTATGACATCTAGTGTAGATATTACTTATATAGCAATAATAACAAAATGACACAGCAAATATTAACAGGCTTTGCATAATTTCTATGATTTCTACTTCTTAAAAGATATGAATGCATTACAGAGATTGTCTCATCTTCCTGTGTCCCCTTCAAGAAAAATCCTTTCAATCTGTATACTGCTTGATAGTTGATGACACTAAATTTTATTTTAAATGTCTCCATTAAGTAGTTTTATTACATTCAAATTGAAAAAAATTACAAATTAAAAAATTCAAATAATCCACAGTCTATACTTCAGCCAAAAGGAAAACGGGGTTTATATACAATGCCACTGAATATTTCAGCTGGTCCTTGCATTTATCTGTAAAAGTTAATTAGTTATTTCTAAGAAATTTGCTTCTGTTTATCAGCAACTGCAAGTCTATCAGTTATTATTCTGGTAACTACTGAGCCAACAGATCTCTCTGGTAAAGAAGCCACGTGAGCCTCTAACCTCAGAGTAAAGGTAAGCCATTTGACACAATGATTCAGAAGTGTCAGAAGATCAACTTGACAGAGCCACAAACTACCTGGTAACAAAATTGGCTGAAATACAGATTCAGTCATCCTGCTTAGCAGGGACCAAAGCTGTACTTTACAATCAAAATATAATTTTACTTTGCCTGTGGTAAAATGCTCACACGAGTTCTACTAAGGAGAGCAAACAACACAGAATAAGAAATCCTTAATCATGTACTGTATTAATACATCTCATCTCACCAGTTGCTAACAAAGTTATTTTATTCTACAGTATCTGATTTCCAAGGAAATTAAAACAAGAACAATGTGGGGAATAGATGACTTTTATTAAGAGCATTTAAATAGTCTCTAAATGTATAGGGAAGAGCATTGCAACCTAAGGTTCCTGCTTTTCTAAAGGATGCAAAAAAACGTAAGTAGGAGAAAGCAGCAATAATAACGTAGTCAACAGTGGCAACTGTAACTGCAGAGAAAGGCTGTGTTTGATCAACAAACTCTGTATGCATCAGATATATTCAACCTATTAAGGTTAAAATAATGAGAAATCAGCTAGAAAAAGGTCAGATTTAAGAGATGAAACATGGCACTGACTGACATTCAAGCTTTGCTTGTAGGTCAGACTACTGTTAAGATAAAGTCTACCCACTGTTTTTGCATTTTGTGAGGAAGTCATGAGGAGCACCAGGAAAGCTACTTTGGGAGGTCACACACCTAGCTAGTGGGAATTGCTTTTAAATGAGACTTTGAGCTTTTGGGGAAGAAAAACAAGGCAGTAAGTCAGATAAATGTTGAAGTTTTTCAATCTGACTTAGCTGTACTTTAGAAGATAGTGCCCAACTGGGTGACAGCCTTTGAGAAACCCAGCAAACACTACTGGTGCTACTGGTACTGTCTGTAGCTGCTCCTCCAAGCATTCCCATTGTTTTCTGTCTTCGGCGGTTTTCTTCAGTGATGATTCAGTCACAGTAAGTACTTGCTCAGTTTTAAAGGCTTCCTAATTTTATCATTTATCCATCCTCTTGACTGCCCTTGAGACTGGATGTGATGAAAACAAACTCATAAGAGGCTATTTTCTAGCATTCAGTCACATGCTTTGCTATTAAAGTAAGGGCATTTCAATCCACTTGGTGCTCTTGGTTTTTACAAACACTCCCACAAAGCCTGATCAGACCATGCTCTTCCTATATTACTCCCCTACCTCAGATCAAGAATTCCCTTCAATATTTCATATTCCAAAGCATTCAGTGCATGACCGAGCCTCATAAGCAAAAATCTGACAGAGTCTTACATAACCAAAATCTGAGTACTTTTCAGCAGCTGAGCGGAATGGCAACAAAACATTCTGATCAACACAAGTGCTCCTGCTCAGATGGATTCAAACCCTGCACCAATCACCCACTGTGGATCACGACAGTGAAACGTTCAAAACCAAATCACAAGCAGTATCTCCCACAAGTAGCATTCATGTCTGATATTGTAAAACTGTTAAAGTGTTCCATTTACAGCTTTGCAGGTATTTACTATTCCATTTTATATCACTAGCTATTACCTAGGCATACTGCCTATAGAGGGAGCCTAACATGAATAATTCCAATATAGTAATCCTTACGTTAATCAATAAAATTAATCTTCAGTAAAATTCCATTCTAAATATTGAATTTATGTGTAATTATTGATAATTAAAAAGAAGCTTGCTTTTTGTTGTTCAAAAGTGAATAATCGAGACAATGACATTCTAAAAACCTATTCAGAGGAAATATTAAAGACTATAATAATATTTTCAGTTATTAAAACAGGACAGAAATCTTTTGCTGTGTGAGAGAATGGGAAGATAGTTAGGTATTTTTTTATATTAAAATCAGAAATAAAAACTAATTTTAGGAAAGAAACACATGTGACTAGCTTCATAATTTTCTTCCCAAATGAGTTGTAAAACATCAAACAAATTTAGTAATTCAAAAAGTTACCAAGAAGAGCAGGAAAAATAAAAAAAAGAGAAAAAAGACTCCTCTAGGATTTCTGAACAACCTACTGAAAACGTCTATACAGTCAACACAAACCTTCTTACACTGGGACCCTGTTGTTTTTCCGAATAACTGCATGCTCTTCTCATTTGCCCTTACTAGACAAAGAGCTGCTATTAACCTTCTCGTTTTTCTTTTGCTTATATTTATACCAGAAGTACGGTCAGGAGAGCAATTTAAAAGGGAACAGCAGTTTTACTGGCAAAGCATTGAATAGATTTTCAGAAATTTGATAAAGCAAGAATGTATCTTGTAGGATATTCTTCTGAACATTTCAGCATGATTTATTTAGGTCAGTTTGGTTCTCAACATTTAAACGTTTACAGAACTTCTGCCTCAATCAAGAGAGTGCAGAGTGAAGTAGACACATTTTTATTTACAACTCCAGAAGAAATCTGAAATTCAGAGCAGCTTCAACCTTATCAGAAAATAATAAAATACAGCACCTCTCTATAGCCAGAAGATCTGCAATGAAGTTCATAGGGTTTTCTCTAATACTTCGCCTTTGCATATATTTTTGCAACACTAAAATCCCCTGACATCCTCTCAACTTGAGAGAAGCCATGTTCTGAAAAACAGTCTATACACATCTCCCTCCAATGCATCCAAAACCAATTTTTAACATCGCTGGAAAAGGGATAAAAACAAACAAAAAAAAACAAATATGGGAAGAGACAGTCCCAAATGTGCTGTGACCAATGCAATGTTCCCTCTGATGTCAACAAATATTCTTTATTATTTATCCTATAAAATACACTGGTAATCTCAATACATTCTTGGATTGCATTACAATTGCTTAGAGCAGTCCTTACTGAAACCTCTTAAACAGCAATAAAATCAAGATAATTATAAAGATAGGATAATATAAGATAAGGGTATAGCATTAATCTACTAGAAATTCCAAGAACTGTGTATTTTTTTAACACATAAGGACATTTCAGCCTAAGGTAAACCACCACTACTTCAGTCTTCTGTGATTCTACTGCAGTGGAAAATACTTTCCAACTTATAGCAATGAATCAAGAAACACTTCCTATAGTAACTGTAAAACTGTCTTTTTCCTGTTCTAGAAAAAAATCACTTTCACCAAGCTCTTCTGTCACCCCATAGCCCCATGTTTCTATCACCTCCTGCTCTGCCAACTTTCTCTCCTGAACTCAGGTCCAGAAGCAACTGTTACAGACAATCCACTTTTGGCTTGAGTACTCAAAGTGCCCAGACATACCAGCACGAAGTACAATGAGGAAAATTTGTCATTGATCCAAAAATCTTCCCAGCAAAAGCTACAACACTGGAAGTCATGCCAAAACATGCATTCTGAAATGACAGTATATTTAAGATGGTTCTTTTCCTTTCTATTACAAGTAGTATCTTTGTGATTTCCAGCAACTCCATCTCAGACACTCTCTTGTAGTATTTCAAGAGCTCAGCAACAGCCAGACCCTAGTGTGTAACTTTCCACGTTGATAGCAATTCTTTTGAACTGAACCATCAGAAGGTCTCAAATGTACCTTAGACAAAAAAAAAGCCTGGAGACATTGGAGGTACTTGATCATCTGAAGACTGCATTTTCTAAAGTAAACAGTAATATAATTGCTTAAGGATTTCTTTGTTTTGGGACCCCCTCTTCACCATGGGCTGCAGGGGAGACTCTGCTCTGGTGCCTTGAGCACCTACTCTGCCCTCCTTCTTCTCTGGCCTTGGTGTCTGCAGGGCTGCCTTTCTGACATATTTTCCACTACTCTCTTACAGCTACTGTGCAGTGTCTTTTACCCTTTCTTAGACACCACTGAGGTGCCAGTAGCCTCACTGATAGACTCTGATTCGGCCAGTGGTAGGGCTGTTTTGGAGCGTGTGCAGCATGGGGTGGCTCCTGATCAGGTAGCTCCTGATTTCTCCTCACAGAAGCCACCCCCGAAGCTCCCTGCTACCAAATCTGTGCCATGGAAACCCAAAACATCCCATTCTGTAGACCTCTCCTGGCAGGTGTTACAGCTGGGACATGGAGCGGTCGGCTCTCCTGTAACAGTGCTGGAGCATGAGCTGGGATCCCCCCTGCTGCCCTACCTCTGGACTCCCCAGGATGAGCCCTCCACCACACAACCTCACCCAACCTCCAACTATATAACTCTACTAACTGGACGGAGAAAATGAGACAGCTGCCAGTTATGGGGAACTGCTGAGAGCTATGCAGTAACTTCTGGCAACTTCAAGAAGTGCTTCAAAATGTCTTGTTCGTGCTAAGTAGCTGCCACCAGCAATTTTTAGTCTTTAAACATCAAACGCTCTGTTAAAACAAACTGATTCATTAGGTAAATATTATTTAGACCTGCAGACCAAACAAAAGTTACACATTAACTGAATGCCTAACTATTTTCCATTTTTTATATCAAAATTTCTAATATGATACTAATTAAAAATTATTATAGAAATAATACTAGTATTTTAACACACTCTTGTTGACTCTTTAAAAAGAAATTAACAGCAAATATTCCTGGTTATAGCAATGAGTATGAGGCTACAGCTTGGCTATATACTAAATCCAGTTTCTGGGTTGTAAGTGCTAGATGAAAGGCACAGCAGCGAGATGACTCAGACACCTGCTGTAAAACAACTGTGCACTCCAAAATTGTTGAGAAAGTTTTGTTGGCTTAAGTTTCTGCCAGCAGACTTCATGCTGGATTACACTCCAGGTCAGGAGTTTTGCTTCATGACCTTTTCACCTCTTTGCAGTTTCTTATTTCTTCACTTCTGAAATGGCTGTACCAGGACGTCCCCAACTCACTTTCATTGCAAACTAAGTGCCTGTGCATCTACTGTGTCTTTGAACAATCACTACCAGCCATACATCTGGTAACAGGGAGTTTGTCCCTTTACCCCAGCATTAGGTAACACCATTACCAAATAGGTTATTTCTGAACATCTCAGCATATCTCTCTCAATGTATTCTGTTATGCAAAAGGTGTACTGACAACTGCATTGCACTAGTCTATTTTGAGAAAATTTCACACAGTGAATTGTAAAACACGTCAGTTCACATCCACCTACAATAATACAAATACCAGCCTATAAAGACAATTTGAATGATATGGTATACATATAAGTAACATCTAGAGTTTGAACTACAAGTTAGTGTAGCTACAGATTCCCAAATATTTAAAATGTTTAATGAAGAGATAAATATAAAATATTGTAGTATTTTAGACATCCCATAACTATAAATCTCTCTCAGTATACAATAAAAGCTTATTTCTAGCTACTGTATTAATCAGTAAATTGCAGCATTCATTTTAATATGAAATTTATTTAATCTCTGCCATATACAAGACTTTCTGTATTAAAACCAGGAGGCTTAACTGGAAATAACTTGTGTCCTTTCTACTACCAACTCTGCAAACAGGTATACCTTAAGCCTATATTTATTCATTTTCTATTTTGTTTAGATAAAAAGGCTACATTGTTGTGAAGTATGCCTTAGACAGGAGTTAGGAACAAAGGCCTCAAAAATACAGCAGAGAAGTAGATAGGAAGAAACCTCAGCAAATTACTCCCAGCAAAAGCAGCAATTGTGACAGTCTGAGTTTTTAGAAGCACCTTCACTATGTTTATTGGCAAAAAAACCCCAACACAACACGTATTGCAAACTTTGAACTCCAACTAGAAAAAAGAATTATTCTTTCAATCATTTGTTTACAGTGTGTGCAAAATAAAACTGAGTTGCCCTGTGAGACTTAAGGTTCTAAAGGTCTCATGTAGCTAGTAGTAAAAAGTCAGTACTAAATTACTGTTTTTCAACACAAAATAATTATCTGAGACCTCATCATAATGGTGCAATATGATTTTACTAATGGACTGCTCAGAAGTCAGTAATTATTACTCTTTTTCTTTCCATATGTGCAAACAATTTCATATGTCCTTGTTTCAATGAGGCTATACTTCCTTAAGAGGTATTTTTGAGAGAAAAAAAATGAAAATCTTAGAGAAAAAAAATCACACAGAAAATGTAAAAGAAAACCGGATGTTATTTTAAATTAAGTTTAGCTAAATTTTTCCTAAAATTCAAGAACTAGGAATCGGGAAAAGTCTGGGATGTTAAGAAAAAAAACAGATTCAGTGATTAAATGAAAACATGTTTTAAAAATAGAAATACAGAATACCTGGGGAAGAAGAGAAAAATATTCATCAAAATTCAAGGTAAATGAGGAATTAGGGTTTTTTGAAGTCTGAAATATGGCTATGTGAATCTAAAACACTGAGGAAAAATGTATGCTGGGAGGCCAGATACCTAGCAATGATGGAGTACAACTAGTAAAAGAAAGACAAATCAAACCTTATGAATACCACAGGCCCATCAGTAAATATAAAACACAAAAATTAAGAGTACTAACAATAAAACAGTTCAATATATATTTCTCTTCTGTTTCCTAAAATAAAGATGAGGATATTTAAGAAGTTCTCTCTAACTTACTACCTACTGAAGAAGAGGTCTAGCAATGTCTACTGAGTACCAGCTTCATGAAATACTAGACCAGAACAGCATGTACCTGCAATGTCTGGACATGGATAAGATGTTAATCTTTAACTGATCTTAGCACACTGGCAGAAGTACAGAAGAACAAGTAGCTCACAAATGGATTGTCATACATGTTGATTGCAACAATAATAAACTTAACTCATTATCAGGATATTAATGTTAAGTATTATTATCCAAAATGAAAACGAAAAGCTCCCTGAATAGCACAATATATGGTTATTCTTGTGTTATCTGAAATGACACACAATCAAATATGGTATCCATTAGGTATGGCTTAACAAACAGATTATTTTAAGGCAGGAAAACACATTAAGAACAGTGTATCAGCCACTACTTCCACAGAACCATGGTACAGGGATTCTTCAGAAAGAAAGCTTAAACTGTCCCAGACTGATAGTACAAGGAAGAAACAAAAATACTAAAAATAAAATTAAAAACTGTTACATCAATCTGTGATTATAGACTAATTCTCTTGTTTTCTATTACTACTTGAACATGTTACAAATTCTGTGTCTGCCACACACACATAGGTATGCACATATGTGTGCAAACACATAAGGTATTTATTATCTAGCTGACACACTTGCATTTCTTAGGTCAGTTATTCACACCTAAGCAAAATTTCAAATCACACTTACCCCAGTATACGATTCATTCCATGTCTAGCAGCATAATGCAGTGGAGTATTGTGCTGGTATGTTTCTCCGTAAGAAGTATTTGGGTCAAGAGTTTCTTTTAGTTGAGGGTTGCTCTCATAGATTTGGCAGGCCAAGTTTTCATCTCCATTAATAAGAGCTTTGCGGAATTTGGTGGTTGTATTTCCCATGTTGTTATCCTAGCTACCAATGGCACCTTTTCCTTTCCCCTTCATCCACTTGTTGTACGGTTCTGTAACATACTTCAGAGCCTAAAAAAAGAAAGAATATTTCAGTTATTCTTAAAACACACTTTTCTAGATTAATTCAGCCAGAAATACAGCACTGCAAGCAAGTATGTGCAGAAGTACATAGGGCCTGTAAAATCTATGCAGAAATTGCTGAAGTCTTTCAAGGTATATACACACAAATTCCAAAATCTTCACAGATAATTTCCCTGACAAGTTGTGCCATCTCCCTGTGTAAGTATCTTCACCACTATACTCTTTGAACATATAGGCTAAAAAAAAAAAAAAAAAGGCCAATATCCACCTGTATTAGAAGATAGGGATGAACACTGAATTTCCATGAATGAGAAGTGAATTAGAAATGACAAGTTATTTCAAAACACAGCAGAACCAAGGCAACATTCTTAAACAAGGAAGTAAAATTCTAGCATGCTAGAAAGCAAACATCACTTTAACTTATACTTAAAGAAGATCATGTAAAAATGTGCTTGAAGCACCTGTGCTTGTGTAGGTGGGTGTAAACAACACCCTTCCGTGATAGCAAGATGAATGCACATGAACACAGCAGTTACCATGGCCCCATCTTAACAGTTCTTCAAAGCAAACTCTTTCAAACACCTAACCCAACTTCTAAAACTACACTTACGATGAACAGTAATTGGTCCACAAAATGCCAGGCATTACACTGGTACCTCACAAGCTCTTCAAAGTACTTTCCAGCTACTGTGATCACCAGCCTCTCACCTTTATCTGATGGAGAGGACCAGCAGATTGAGTTGCATAAAGGCAATGCAGACAGATCATCTCTGCTCATCAGATGGGACAACAGAAGTTTATCAGGTCGTGCAG
The DNA here is from genome assembly GCF_000747805.2 of Chaetura pelagica. Classification (NCBI taxonomy): domain Eukaryota; kingdom Metazoa; phylum Chordata; class Aves; order Apodiformes; family Apodidae; genus Chaetura; species Chaetura pelagica. Next base: position 2,015,635 of record NW_009953923.1, on the reverse strand, counting down.
TCAAAATGAGCACACACTGGTTTATGTCAGAGCATCAGATAGGGGGACTCAGCAGCAGGCTGCAGCTGGCAATACAGTGAACCTTCTAGGAGGTCTCTTTTGTGCATGAGTCATCCCAACCAGACCGCTCCATGCCAGACCTACCACCACACAAAGCACAAACTGGGATCCAAATATGCCAGGCACAGCAGGTTAGGAAATTGAGATTTATTATGTTGGGCACATACAATCAGGCAGGGCACGAGCTCCTTTGTTGCTCAGTACCTTATATTCAACTTGCTGGTAGTACCTCAAAACTTGTATTTCTACATTGGTTTTCCAGCACAGTTACTGGTGCCCAGACAGCCTTACAGGCAGAAGGAAAAGAGGAATCTGAGGGGTCTAGAGCTGCAGAAAATCAAAGGGAATGAGAACGTGGATGCAACTCATGTGAAAAGGATTTAGGGAAACCTGGGGAAGAGCTGCAATGGCATATTTTTGTTTCCCCCGAGTTGTCCTTTCACAAGCTGCTTTCAAGCTACTGTGGTGAACCTGTGTTACATTCCATACCAGTGTTCTAAGAGCTTTGCTCAGATCCCATTCTGCACAAGATCCTAACAGCAGGAGTCCTGCACTGTCTCCTCTCTGCACTTCCTCTGAAAGGTCATTTCATGCAGGGGAGGGAGAAGACTGCTGTCATTCTATTTTCACCAGTGCTGTCAGGACCGTTAGAGAAGAGCAGTGGCCTTGGTGGCCTCCATTTTCACCTCCTTTTCCTACAAAACCTTAGTGAGGCAACCCTTATTTTGGAGTTGTGTTCTACCTTTTGATGTCATTGTGTGAGGTAACAATGACACTGCTGAAACAGCTGACTCAACATGCTAAACATGTTGCCCATGTTCTCCTCTGTGACCAGTTATCTAACAAGGAACTGCATTGAGCAGCTGCAAGTTTCTCATAATAACAAGACAATCACAGAATCACAGAATGGTTTGGGTTGGAAGGGACCTTAGAGATCATCTAGTTCCAATCCCGCTGTATGGACAGGGATGCCTCCCACCAGACCAAGTTGCTCCAAGCCCCATCCAACCTGGCCTTGAACACTTCCAGGGAAGAGGCATCTAAAAGCAAATGCACACCTTTCATATGTTTAGGTACATTCACAAAACAAAGCCCAGATTCTACAATCACACTCAGGATTCTGTGGCACTTTGTACCTTTCCATCATCTCTGTACTTTAAAATATAAACATGTAGATACTGTGCATATTTAATATTTATATTCTTCAAGAAAGCCACTGCATGTTCACATTACTGTATCACAGGTCTCAGTGCTGTAGATGTTTTCAAATGCAGAAACAGTTGCATTCTCCCCCTCTACACTGCTCTTGTGAGACCCCACCTGGAGTACTGGTGTCCAGTTCTGGAGTCATCAACACAAGAGAGACAGGGACCTATTGGAGTGAGACCAGAGAAGGGCCACAAAAGTGATCCAAGGCACCTCTCCTACAAAGTCAGCCTGAAAGAGTTGGGGCTGTTCAGTCTGAAGAGGAGAAGGCTACGGGGGAACCTTACAGCAGCCTTCCGGCATCTGAAGGGGCCTGCAGGAAAGCTGGGGAGGAACTTTTTACCAGGGTGTGTAGTGATAGAACAAGGGGCAATGGCCTTAAACTAGAGCAGGGTAGATTCAGATTGGTTATCAGGAAGAAGTTCTTTACAATGAGGGTAGTAAAGCACTGAAATAGGTTGCCCAGGGAGGTGCTGGAAGCCCCATCCCTGGAAGCGTTCAACGCCAGGCTTGATGAGGCTCTGAGCAACCTGACCTAGTCAAAAATGTCCCTGCAGACTCTGGGGGGTGCTGGACTAGGTGACTTTTATAGGTCTCTTCCAACTCCACGCATTCTATGATTCTATCATTCTACTCTAAATACTGGACAGTTTCAGACTTCAATAAAAGAATGTATAAAACCAAGGAGAACTACGCTCTTTTCAATCAATCAGCAGTTCATATTACCTTCAATAGCTGGGACCTCAAAAGTAACTTGAATGAATGATTTTCAGCAGTCTGTAAGGAGATCAGTTTATGGTAATAGATTATCTGTTAATCCCTATGCACCACCAATAGCTCTCAATAATACAAACTAAGTTAGGCAAAAACAAGTGCTTGAAAGATACCACTTTCCTAGAATCCTGACAAAAATCAATAATGAAGATCCCACTAGTGCCCATAACATGAAGAAAAGCACAAAGCCTTCTTCCATCATTTGAAATTATAAGGTAAGAGCCCCGATTGCCATGCACTTGTTTCTGGAAATTAGCACATGGAGAGCTTTCATCAGCTGCAGAACCTGCTGCCCCCTGCCCCAAACGGGAACATTAAACAAACCTGAGTCAGGATGAGAAAGGGTGTTGAGAGTATAAAGAGATGAGATGGTATTGTCAGGAAGTCAGAGAGGAGGCTGGAGCAGTAGGGCTGATAGTGTTGAGATACTGTAGAGAACATTTGAATGGATTTAGGGAGGAGTCTGGAAATGCACGGGATAACTGAGGTCCTGTGCAGGGTGTCTCCACAGAACTAAAAAACTCAAATTACTGCAGTGCAGAAATGGCAAAAAAATGTAAATTTCATTAATTCTATTGCACACCAAACAAACCTCACTTATTTTTGAAGGAGATGGTAGCATAGTCTTCAATAACTAATAATCTAAAAGATGTAGGCATGGTGCTTGAGCTATTATGTACATTATCACAACATCTGGGAATTTCAGGAATATGCAGCATGTATTGCATAAGTCACTGAACAAAACAGTGACATCTGCTTCCATAAAAGAAGCTTACAGCCTGAGTGCACAATATAGGGTTATATATGACACAGGCATAACATGGAAAGGTGAATGAAATAGAGTAAAATACTCATCTGTAAAACAGGAGAAATCTTCAAATGAAAAGGAAAATTTAAAGGATTATGAAACAGTGCAATTATGCGGCTTTGAACACAAGTGAAACTCCCCACAAAACTGAGAATCAGCACAGAAGTACTGAAAATTTTGCAAATGGCTAATTTAACTATAATCATCACATTATCACAGTAAAATGAAAGATGACGGAAGGAGAATGAGTCTATGAAATCCCTTCAGGTGAACGTGAACATCTTATATTTGATGTGACAGCAAGAAATCAGCCTCTGGAAAAATGCAAGGAGGTAAGTGACAGCATCAAAACTAACCCAGAAAACAATTCCCAACTTAAAATACATGATATGATAAACTGTATCAATGCCTTTCACCCTCATACACTATCCATGAGGTCTTCCATCTTTAACACTATGACAGGCATTAGCTTTTACAGTTTGGAAATTTGGTGGGCCACACTACAGTTTTCTTTTCTGAATTAGCCATTAAACATGCCAGCAGAAATACAGAAAGACAGGTCCAGAAGAAACCAAGATGTGACAGCTGTGGCCTCTCGCAAGCTGCCATGGCTCATGAGTGCACTGCTGTAAAATATTCAGTATCTGTCTGTTTGCAGTGTTCAGTTCATCTTTCAGCTAACAGACCAGCTATATCTGCCAACAAAGAAGCCTCTACTTCAATCGAAGAGGAAAGAGTACAAAATACAAGCTGATAAAACAAACTTTTGCATCTGAAAATGGCTGAAAGGGGCCCAGTCTGCCTTCTTTTTGTGTTGTTTCTTTTCCCATTAAAAGCTTCCAACCTGTTATGTGTTCTCAGAGGACAGTAAATTGACAAGGCCAATGCTGGAACCAAACAGTGATTCCAAGAAAGGAAACTTGACTAGCTCTTTCAACCTCCCTTTTCATGTTTTTGAAAGTAAAGGGCATGTCATACATGTACTTCCTCCTGAAATGAGGGAAATGAGGGAAACAAGTGGCAGGGAAAGGGCCTGGAAGATCCCGCCAGCCCACAACATCAAAGACATGGACAGTTGCTGTGGGCTGAATACAGGGATTGCTAAAGCCATTCCAGTATTTCCCAGGCTCTCATGAGTAGTGTGCAGTGTCAATGTTGCAGCATTTAAAATGTGTAGGCTATTTTTTAATGTACAATATTACAAAAATCATCATAGCAGAACAAAAAATGACAATATGAAAATGACAATTTTCAAGTATTTTATCTTAATAAAATGCAACTTCAATAGAATTTTACAGGTCAAAACCAAGTTATTTGTTTGGTAGGCAGAACTATTCACTAAATTTTCAAGTTCTGTGATAATGGAAGGGCTATATCATAGGCTTTGCCATAAGCTCCTAACATTTACCATAACCACAAATACCAAAGAATACAGGAAAAACTAAATACATGTTCACTAATTGCATCCTGTATTTCAGAATTCCAAATATCAACCATCTCATTCAAAATTGCAAACTGTATTTACTACTCTACTATTGCCAAATCAAAGTTCCAGCTTAAAATAAAAAAAAAAACCAAAACAACAAACAAAATACTCGTTAAACAACCCACCTAAAGTCTAAGGAAAGATTCTTATAAACTCAGTAAGGGGCATCACATTTCTCTGCTTTGGCAATGAACAGTAAAACTTCTATGAGCTTACTAGCTACACTGCTAAAAGCAACACTGATATAATAGCTCTGCAAATGTTTAACCAAGAAACAGCCACTCTTACAGGAGCTTGAAGACTGAGTACAAGATTAAAAAGGGTGGATACAGAAAGACATGGGCAGAGCAAGGTAACAATGAGACCTTGAGAGCGTTGAACCAGCTGCCCAATTACTATTGATTTTTCCATGAGCATCATCATAGAAGGGAGTTGGATGAAAGACAATTGTAATAGCTTAACGGGATTTTAGGAGGAGCTCCTCCTTTGAATACTGCCATGGTGCTTGCCAGAAGTGTATAATGAATTCTAAAATATTGTATAAGTGGGATCAGAAAAGTATTTTTGAAACATCCTACTTCTAATACTGGTTTAGGAACCACACACTGAACACGTAAGTCTTTCATGAGATGACACATCTGTCTCAATTTACATTTGAATTGCTTTAATATTGAAGCAGAATTTATCACTGAATGTAGCCATAGCACGTGATCATACCACAGCCTTTCTGTATCTTGGGGGATAAAGAAAGGGAAATCTATCAAAATAGGAATGCTGCTTAGGAAATCTATCAAAATCAGTAAAAAGATACTCAGGTTTAACAAAAAAAATCTTGCACAAAAAAAATAATCTATTATCCATATAATGAGCAAAGATCAGCAACAGATTTAGTTGTCATTTATAACAATTATTTTACAAGGTAACAGCATGCTGTTTCACAGTTTAACCTAAGAAGTCTGAATACAATTTGCATCTTTAAAAAAAGTCTACTTATCTGACAAAAGCAGTTTTTCATGTAAACAGTAGGAACATTGTTGTGGAATAGCTAAGTGAGCCAAGCTCAAAGAAGTAAGACTTGTCATAGCTCCTCATAATTAAATCTCAATATTATTAAAATAAAATGCATTATTGACTTAAGTCTGTGTACATTACATGGATTCTACATCCTTGGAAACACCTGGCTTTTGATGAAAATATACTGTATTACATTCTAAAAGCAGCTTCTGTTTATTTGCTTTGGATACTGCAGTTAAACAGTTCATTTTTAAAAGCTGAGTGTCTAAACTGTTTACTACAGAAGCTGTCCTGCATTATAAATCATAATTTATTGCAGAGGGGAATCAGGAACAGCTTTGTGGTTTTCAAGAAGGCCTAGCAGACTGGTATACTTAGGAGGAGTGTCATGTCGTGATGCCAGTAATTTTAATCCTCACTACTGGGATGGACCAGCACAAATGAATCATAGAATCATAGAATCTTAGGGGCTGGAAGGGACCTCAAAGATCATCTAGTCCAACCCCCCTGCCAGAGCAGGGTCACCTAGAGTACATCACACAGGAACGCATCCAGGTGGGTTTTGAATGTCTCCAGTGAAGGAGACTCCACAACCTCCCTGGGCAGCCTGTTCCAGTGCTCTGTCACTCTCACAGTAAAAAAATTTTTCCGGATATTCACCTTGAACCTCCTATGCTCCAATTTACACCCATTACCCCTTGTCCTATCACTGGTAATCACTGAGAAAAGCCTAACTCCGTCTCCCTGACACTCACCCCTTACATATTTGTAAACATTGATGAAGTCAGAAGTTAGGTTCAAGAACTCTCAGGGTACTAAGATCTCTTCCAAACACAGAAGGAAACCCCCATCCTCCCTTGCCCTCTCCTTTCTCCACAAAGTAAAGAGTACCACAGTGTCAAAAACTGCTCACTTTACCAAGAGGACAAAATTAAAACCAAAGTATTCAAATGCACATATCTACTTTATGTATGGCTGGCACAGACGTCTATAATTAGGATGTAGCAGGAAAAGTTAAGCTAAAGCTAATTTTTACATGTTTACAGTAAAGATTTGCCAAATTTTAATTAATGGACAAAAATTGCTCTTGCTCAATACCTGCATCTGGAGGAACATTTCTTCAGTTTTAAGTAACAAATGCAGTAGCAAAGCTTTAGAACCAAGTTACAGTAAAGAGACGGTGGAGGGGACTGTTTGGTTTTGTTTTCAGGGGTTTTTTTGTTTGTTTGTTTTGTTTTTTAATACAGTGAAATACTCTAAAGTTTGTGCCAAAAGTTCTGAAGTCATCAATAGGGAATGATGAAAGCATCTCTGACACTTTAAACCTTTTGAATAAAGCTCAACATCAAATTCAGCAATATATTTTACACATCAAAGTACAGACCAAAAAAACAACTGACATGCCAGCATCTGACCCTTTGTAGAACAATTGCCAATATAATTTTCTTGGTGTTTTACATACCAAGGTTGAAAAGTAGGAATAATGTTGATAGTTGACTTGAATGGAACATAGTGTTGGGTAGTGAGAGAATTATTTCTTCATTTATATTTTTGTCAGACAGAGTCTAGCAACTTATGTAACAAACTTTTTATGCTGGCTTGTGTACCCATAAGTAGAAGGCTTAAAGTTATTGCTCAACTCAGTAATATTTTGGCTTACTGATTTAGGCACAAAGAAGTGCCCAAATCCAGAAGGAGTATGCTCTTTCAGACATACTTCTTCCACAAATCCATTTTGCGGAGAAAAAAGAATTTTAAGCATGTCTTTGGTTTTCTTGGTGTTGATACATATACAAGGAAGCAACAGGGGTTGCTGCAGCAGAAAGCAGTTACCACATTAAGGAAAAACTTCTCCATAGATGTTGCTAAAGTGACTGCTACATTCATTTTGATAACACTTCAGAGTTGTTCCCAGTGCAACTGGTTGTCACGGCCTTATTAATCCGACTTAAGTTTGCTGTAGCTTAGTAACTTACACAAGAGAGATATTCACGTTAATGGTCTTTTTAGGCTCCAGTCATAGGGTACAGCAGAACTCTTTTAAGGCTAGCTCTTCACTCCTCAGGATAAGTAGACTAACCAAATCTAAAATAATATAAAATATCTGTACCTAGTGTAACACTGACACTAGCACCCTAAGACCTCCTCTATCTACATCAGAAGACAAAGTAGCACAAAAAGAAATGTTTGACATTTTATTACATTAAGCCAAGCTAAAGACAGACATGCTTGATAGTTCTGGCATTTCATCTCAAGCACATATTTCAGTATGAAAATTCACTATAGACTGTTCCACTGACTAAAGTAACTCAATACACGCTTGATACAGTGCATAAAACTTCTAGTTCAATAAATGTCCATAAAAGTGACTTCTCTACCATAGGTCAATGCTGATAGTACCACTTTTTCATCAAGCAAAAGTGAACAAATATTTCCCAGCCTCTATATAAAGAAATACCAGCAGCTGACGACTCACAGGACAGCCAGCATCAGTGGTAAGATAAAGAATATGAACAAGAGACTGGTAATGTTCTTAACCAGTGCAATGTGTCTCATGTTGGCAGCACGAGAACCTCTTTCAGGTAGCGTAGTGCTTATCTGATTGGTTTCTACTCACCCTCACACACATCATGCCCAATACATCAGCTGGAATGGGAACCTCTTTGCACCCCATTTAGATTGGTCACATTGTCTCCAGATCTTTTAAATATCTAAGTGGCCTATATGGTGGATCTTAAAAAGTAAGGATCACTAGTACACCAGACCAGCCAACTGCAACCAGACTGTACATAGTAAGCATTACTCCACCACTTTCTAAAATAACGTTGCATTCAAAAAGAATGAATATCAAAAGTTGGTGCATTTCAACACAAACAGAGTTTAAACAAAGTAAAAATAGAAGGGTAAGCAAACAAATGAGATTTTTTAATGTAGAATCTCCCAAAATACCATGCTGTATTTCAACTTGTCATGGGAAAGCAACAACAGCATCCTACCACTGACTCCTGACTCATAACTACACTAGTTGAGAGGACCAGTGCTCTGTAGACTGCTGATAGTCCACAGCTGCACTTTCTGAATAAACTAAGCAACACTTACTGTAATGTCTCTATTATTATCCAACCAACTGAAAGCACTGAAAAGAACATTACACTCCATTTCAAGGAACAGGCAATGCATCTAGAGTTCCCTGTTTTCACTAAAGCAAGCTATGCTTTGAAGAGTGACAGAGTGCATCCCTATGTGGTGCATTATAATTATTTCATAAATATCTATGGAATGAAACTTAGTACGATACACTCACATTAAAGTATCCATTTCTTTGCTATTCAAGTGAGAGGTGCAGAAAGCACATTCAACTGTCAGAGAAAGATGAAAAACCATGTTCACAAACGTACTGGAGTAGAAACAAACACATACATACTTTTATTGTTTCCTGGAAGCATTCTTATGTGCTGGTTTTGTTCTCCATAAAGCTGAAAGACAATGTGACCTCACTGATCTTTCAAAGAGATCTTGATTTTTTTCAGATGAATGAACAAATCCATTTCCTTTTAACAAAGAGGTAATTTAACTGGTCAGCATTCCTTCAAAGCAACACATTCATTTAAGGTCTAAACACAGAATATGGGATATAATTGTGTGTTTAAAATGAGATGGATTCCCCCAGCAAAATGTATTTTCTACACAATATTTCACAAGAGTTTTACGACATTTTTGAGACACAACTTTAGGAACTATTTAACTCTTTCTAGCCCAAGAGGTACACACCCTGCTTGTCATGGTGCTAACTTCCCAAAATCTCAAGAGAACAAGACATTCAGGTAACTTCAGTGACAAGGATCATCACTTGCACCTTACATATGCCAGAAAATGAGCAGAAGTGTGACTGCTGCACTTCTGATAAAATACCATCATGGTTTGACTCAGGATCAGCAATTAAACCCCTCCTCCTCTCACCCAAGTAGGGAAGGACAATGAGGAAAGAGGCTTTCCGTATTGAAAATTAAACTAGACAGCTTTAATTCAACAGTAATGATAAAAGAAAATATGGGCAAATATATACAAATATGTCAGGAATACGCAAAACCCCTGTCACTTCTCCCCACCCCCAGCAACTCCCATGGCACTCTCCTGAGCTTTGAGCAGTTCCAAAACATCCCAGACTGCTTCCAGAGACAGAAGCAGAACAGACAGGAGCTGAGAGTCATATGAGGGTCAGGAATGCACAGACCTAGGAATGAAAGGAAATGGATATATGGAGTCCTCCCTGGATGCTGGCCATGAATGAAAGAAGGGAAGAAGGAACTTGACTTACGTGATCCCAGACTTTATACTGAGTCCCATGTAGATATATGGGATGGAATTGGTCAGTTTTGCCATCTGTATAGTCTGTTCCTCCCTATGGGCAGGTTATAGATATGAGTCTTCTGCTCCTTTAGTGTCTGAAGTAGTAGATTCAACAAGCTGAGCAAAGTGTCCTGGGTCTCTCTGAAGTATCTATGAACACTCAAATGTTATCAGTCCACTAGCTGGAACACTTGCTGCTTAAAGGAGAGTTCACTGAATAATAATGAAAAAAACCCCAACAAACAGTAAGAAGAAAATAGGCTTCATCCTGGCTCAAACCAGGACAAATATTTAATATACCCACTGGCAAAATTCTGACTCTGGCAGGGAAATGGTAAAAGATATATTGGACCTAACAGAACATTAATTTACACAAACATGTTGTTTGTAGAAGTATTTTAACTTTTGTGAGAACACCACTGCTGAAATATTGGGCTGTTCTTTCCACTGCATACAAACTGTTTAATCATTTACATAAGGCTGTAGATACCAAAATTTAATTATAGTATGCCACTTACAGTTTGTATTTATGAAGAGCATTCTTGACTCTGGTGTAATTACAATGAAACACAACCTTGTTGCATGAAAAATTTTGGTGTCAAGATAAATGTCAAGCAAAAAAATCCAACCAAACAAAAATAGTGAGGGAGAATAAAAAATAATTCAAAACAACCTCAGCTGGAATCATTGAATCACAGAATGGTTTGGATTGGAAGGGGGCTTAAAGATCATCATATCTAAACCTCCTACCATGGGCAAGCACATCTTCCAAGTTGCTCAAAGCCCTGTCCAACCTGACCTTGAGCACCTCCAATAATGAAACATCCACAACTTCTCTGGGCAATCTGTTTCAGTGTTTCACCACCCTCATGATAAAAAATGTCTTCCTTATGTTCTATCTAAATCTACCCTCTTTGAGTCTAAAGTCATTGCCTCTTGTCTTGCCACTATAGGTCTTGGTAAAAAAGTCTCTGTCCTTCTTTTAAAGCCCCCTTTAAATACTGAAATGTTTCAACAAGGTCTTCTTTACTCCAAGCTAAACAAGCCCAACCCTCAGCCTTTCTTCATAGGAGATGTCTTCCATCTTTCTGTCCATTTTCATGGCCCTTCTCTGGACTGGCTCTAACCTGTTTCTTTCTTGTACTAGGGACCCAGGAGCTGGACACAGTGTTTCAGGAATGCTCTCACAAGCAGAGGTCAGAGCCTAGGGGGAGAATCACCTCCCTTGACCTGCTGGCCATGAAGTTCTCCTACTATTTCTTCTATCAGTTCTCCTACTAACATAGTCAGCATACCTCGTGACTGATGTAGACACTAATACAGTACAAATTACTTCTATTCTTTATAAAACACTATTAATGACCTCTTCAATGTAAGGGAAGGAATGGAGCAAAGAGAAATACAAGATACCAGAGTCCCTTATTTTGCAAAATCTGAGCCATTTGGCATCAAAACCACATGAAACACAACAGAGTATACAAGCTTAATGTGACAAAGATTTTCAAGAACCAGTCTAAAAAAAGTATTCTGCTTTACACAAGAAATAAAATCTTTATGACTTTAATTGAAAAGGTCTTCAGCTATCTACTTGAGGCTTCCACCAGAAGCAACTGTACAGACACTGGAATCATAATATAGCTAACGGTGCTTGATGGTCAGTGGAACTTTGTGATCCTATCTAGGGGTCATGCTGAAGGTAGTCAGAGAAGATATTATTGGCAGTTATGCCATTTCTCCTATGCTGTCGTTTTTCCTGCTGGCAAGGAGATAAGGGACTGGAAAAAGAGCAGCAGCAGCAGCAACCAGCCTGGCTGGATTGCCAGCAGCAAGAAAAATGCAGGAAACAAGAAAAAAAAGTTTGCAGTAGTCAGTAAGTGGAAAGTGAAAACAGAAAGGACACTACAAAACCTTCATCATCCATGGGCCATTGTCGTGCACGCTAAATAAAGCAAAACTATTAGGTGTACTAAAGGAACATAAAGGACATTTTAATAAAGGGCCCACACAAGCAGGTGAATTGTGGTTGCTCTGAACATTCCTTATTCTGGCATTTTTTTATTTCTAGGAAATGACCAGGACTGTGTAAGTCTCTTAGAATGCTTTTTCTTCTGTCAAAATTCTCTCACGTAGTATGGACCTATGGTATTTGTCAATAAAATGCTCTAGTGAGGACAACAAAGCTACCTCCAGAAACAGAGAATCATAAACAAACAATATTACTAACCTTTCTGACATCCAAGCTTAAGAAAACGTATGTTACAATGTGTTTTAAAATTAGTATTTATAATAAAAATCTGAGCCATATGTAAAGAAAGTAGATGTTCTACGGTAGAAATAAAAATAACTTTTGTTTCACTTTTTCTATATTCCTTTCACAGGTGATATTGCTTAGAAGTTTGGGAAGATGAACCAGGGAGTTTTTTGCTCACTCCTGGCCTGGAATACACCTCAGATCACATGCCCCAAAAATATCAGTGAACACAGATCTACTCTTTTTAATCATTCTTTTAAAAGTCCTGTTACATTTGTCTGTTATGGTCTTTCTTGAACAGCAAAACTTTCATATAAACCTCATTATTTGTATTCTAAACCACAACAGGTTACCAATTCTTACATATTTTGTCTGCCGGAACACTTGACTACTGCATCCACTACTTCAGCTTCTTATTATGAGTGAAAACAAAAAATCTCTGTTCATGCAGAAGTGTGTCGTAACAATGAAAGAGCATCTATGCTCAAGCAAATCCAATGGCATTTGTACTAAGCAGTTTGCAGTGAGTTTTGGTTTTAAATTATTGCAGTATCACTTTCTGCATGCTACAGAGAAATTGTTTTCCTGGACAAATTGATATAATCCATTCTTTTCTGCTAGCAGTCAGTCCTATATATTACAGAGAGAATTGTAAAATGCTTAATTAGACAATGAACAATCTGCTAAGGGAAGAAATTTCTTTAGTCCAGCAACTAAGTGAATGACCCTGTCCTGAATTCAGAAATCTTCATCATTCATATTTACTCATAAGCATTCTTGTTACCTGTATCCACAATGTCCAATTCTATAAAAATTATGATAGATTGTGAGAGCCAATGTGTTATTGAGATAATGGGTTCAACTGATATTCAACTTGAAAAGCTGAAAAATTACCTGGCTTCTACAGTACACGAAGAAAGCAAAAGCTTCAAAGAGCTTTTTGTAGCTAAACTATTAAGCTAAAAAAAAAAAAAAAAAAAGTTACAGCAAAACCCACAGGGGTTTCTTCAGCTCTGTAGATTTGGAAGGGTTATTGTATAAATGAAAAATTACTGTAGGTCTGACAAAAGCTGGTAAGAGTCCTTTGCTGTTTTGGAAGTTATTTCAGAATAACTGGAATATAAAAGTGTCAATCCTCAAAAGTAAAAATGAATTTTAATTAGTAATAAATATCCAAAATTCTAAATGGGAGAGAAACTTGTTTACTGCTACCTTGAAAGAATTCTATCCCTAACAGCAATTCTATTTCAAGACATTAACTTAAAGCAAGCTGAAGATTATTTTCACTATTTATAGTCAAATGTTATTAATGACAAATAGATTACTTACTCAATGCTAACAATCTCATTTACCACTTCTACTCTTTGTCAACATGTTATTGATTAATACAACTTACTGTGTGCTTTCATGAAAAAGCATTATATTTGTTTAGCATAAAAATTTCCATTTACAAATACAAAATCAAATGGCTGATATATTATTTTAGTTCTTTCAAAAGGTTGCTGTTACCAATATATGTATTTTTCTTTCCTATTTTGTTACCAAATAGTTACAATAATGGCCATACTACATCAGATACTTCTCATCTAATACTTTGTCCAGAAAGTTGTCAGCAGAGTATACCAATGAAGAGCACAAAAACTGGGCAAGTGTGAACTGATACTTTTCTCAGTCTTCAGCAATTTACCACTTCATGAATTCTTGAGCTAGATGTGCTGTTTTTCTATTAATAACCTGTAATGCATATTTCTCCCATTAATTTGTAAAAAAATGCCCAGAATTTATGTAAAATTTTAACAGCCACAGCATCCTAAAATTTCACAGCTTCATTCATTATTCACTGTGAAGAAACATCTCTTTTTAACCCAACACTTAAAACTTCCTTTTCACTGCCTACAAGAACTGAGGTGTAGACAGCAAAAAACTTTTTCTATTTACCCTTTCCATTCTACTCATGATTTTAGAGATTAATATCATACCACCTTTTACAGGAGATCATCCTTCTGTCATACCAATCTTTGGCTCTTTTACAGATTGAGTAATCTCTAAAAACCTCATAATTCTTAAGGAATGGATACTGTGCAACCTTTAGGATCCTCTCTGCTTTTCTATTTCCAATGTCAATAACACCTTTTTGAGTTAGGAGACGAGGATCCATGTACAACATGCAAAATGCATGGATGTACATGGTGGTGGCACACTCTCTATTCTTTCGACATTTTCTTTACTTTCTGGACTGTTATTAAGGACTAAGCTGATTTCCTTCAGAGTTTTTATTATAACCTCAAGATCTTGTTCCTGAGCGGTAATAACTAACAGAATAATATTTGACATAAATTTAGGACACTTTTTTCTTTCCCCTTCCCCCCAAACGTATGAATCTTTCATATTTAGCTATTTTGATTTCCAGATGCTATTTATCATTGTGTCATAACATTTTTTTGCAGTTGACACTGTGTTTTTAGTATTGTCTAGATACTATCATCTCACTACTTACCACCTTTTCTGGATCATTTATCCTCACATTAAACAGTAGAGGTCCTAGAACTGATCTACTGGGGACTCAGTAACCTTCAGCCAATGTGAAAACTGCCTCTTTATTCCTATTTTCCATCTTTTAACCAGTGACTACTGCAAGCAATAGACCTGCCCTCTTTCCCAAAGCTGTTTGTACTCTTTAAGACTTCTAAGCAAGGGATCGCGTGAAATGTCCTTTGAAAATCCAAGCAGATTATATCACTTCCCCTGCTAACTTCTTCAAAGAATTTCAGTAAGTTTGTGAGACCAGACTTTTACTTATGATATGTTCACTCTTCCTGAGGACATCACATTTATCCATGTCTGCTAATTTGGTCCATTATTACATAATTTCTACTAACATTCCAGGAGCAGTCATCTGTTCCACAAACCTGTCTCGGAATCTTTCAAAAACTGCATCATGTTAACTCAGATCCAGTAATCAAGCCTCAAGTTAGTTTTAAAAGAGAGGTTAAACACAATGAAAAATAGGGGGTTTACACAGTTTTAATTATCAGAAAGTGTACTAAAGAAAACCACATTTACACTGAGAAAAATAACCTGAGAACAGGTTTTTATCTCTGCAGCATTTCCACAACAGACCTACAAAATCAGACCTTGGCTCTCATCACCAAGTAATTAATTCTTACTTTAGCAAACGATACTTGATAAAGGGATGGGGTCTATGCTAATATTCTTTTATCTTGCTTGATTGAGCCAGAATGCAGAAGATCTGTAAAGAACCTCTAGAATACAATTTACATTAAGATAGATGACTGATATTCTGTCTTGTAAGAATGTTGAATTTTTTTAGACTGCCCTCCTCATTTTCTCATAAAAGACTTCTCATTGAAAGATGCTGAATGATAAGGAAACATGGTACACATGTTGCTTATCCTTACCTGCTTATCCTTACTCCTCCCTACTTCATAGCAACAACAAAAAAAAAGGAAACTTGCAACAAACAAAAATTGCCATATCCCTCAACTCCCCTGTTCCAGTGGTCCCCTTTAGTCTGTAAACTTTGTCACTCTTACTACTGTTCTTTTCCACTTCATGTTTGCTGGGAAAGAACAAGGAGACACCACCTCACTGAAAACACTTGAAGCAAACGCACACTTGAAAAATTTCAGCGGACTTCTCAACATGAAGGAAGAAATTCCTCCATCCAGAAACAGATTTAAGCATTCAACACTACACAGTCTAATATACCAATCAGGAAATACTCTTTATGCTTTAAACCAGAACACTGCAATCAAAAAAAGGGAATAATTATTAAAATATTTAGACTGTAATTTGACATTTATGCTGGATCCCCATAGAACCAGACCATCTGAGGTACCAGATTTAAGCCTGTTCAGTATCATGTTGCTAATGGTCATACAGTAATGTTTGCTCTCCCTGCCCCCCCCCCCACTGCAGCAAAAACCTTTGGCTTGCTATCTAGTAGCCAAAATCACCTCAGTCCTTGTCCACTAAATCATCTTTGTGTACTGCCCAAGTTTTTGCAGGATGTTTTTTATTTGGATGGAAAACTGCTTACTTACCTCTTTATATACCTAGTTACTGCACCAGCAAGCAGGGGTTCTGAAAAGCAGTGTTTACTAGAGCTATACACTCTTTGTTTCTAATCCTGCTTGCTCACAAGCCCATCAGGTATTAAAATATATCACATGGAGTTAACAGGCTGTGTTGCTCACTCCCTATTCCTTCCAAGTCTATTCCATACAGTTCCCAGGGTCATAAGAAAAGAATGACTGACCTTTCTGCAAACACAGCTAGCTTACCAGTGGATCCAGTACTTCTGGTTAGGCAAGATGACTTTTAGGACCTCTGTGTCCCTTATTTGCTACTACATTAGCTAGAGAAGTCCTGTAGAACAGAAAGCTCCAGGTCATCCTCCTGACTCAGGAGGTGTCAGTGACACCACACAGGAGGTTCTTAGCCAGTGCTATTTCTGAACGCTGCTCACAAAGTCACAGAGGACATCCTCACATGGGCTTTTCCTGCGATGGTGGCAGTGTTGTGACTAGTACATGCATTTCCTTCCTGCTGCCTCCACCAGAGGCACGCCTCCTCACGTAAGGGAAGACTTCTACTTTGATGTCTACTAAATCTGGCTGCAAAGCAGTGACAGCAGACATCCAGTCAAAGATGGCACAGGAGCACCTGAGACTACACAACCCAGCCTGCTTATGTAAAAGAGCAGGCTTAACTGCTGTTGGTCAAGTCACCATGGCTCTCTTCAGTCTGACAAACCCATTCACCTTCCTCTATGTCATGGTTTGGGCCCAAAACGACAACCAAGGAACAGCTCCATGGCTGCTCACTCAACTCCCCCTCCACACACACACTCTGGGATGAGGAGGACAAAACTCATGGGTTGAGACAAAGGACAAGGAGGGTTCTTCACCGATTAAGGTCCCAGGCAAAACAGACTCAACTTGGGGAGAAAGTAATAATTTAATTTCACTAATCAAACACACATAACACAAAGAGCAGGGCTTGAATATGTTACCCCCACCCCTCCCTTCTTCCCAGGCCCAAATCACTTTGTTCCCGGTTTCTCTCCCTCCTTCCCCCCAGCAGCACAGGGGGACAGGGGATGGGGTTTAGAGTCAGTTCACAGGCTGGTGGTTCCTGCTGCTCCTTCCTCCTCAGGAAGGATTCCTTACAGTCTTTCTCTGCTTCCCCACAGGGTCCATCCCATGGGAGAGAGTCCTCCATGAACCTCTCCTTCATGACTCCTTCCCACGAGGCCCGGAGCTGCTCCAGCCTGGGCTTTCCACAGAGTCAAAGGCTCCTTCGGGAAGAAACTCCCCCGGTGTCGGGGTCTTCCAAAGCTGCGCAGAGTCCATTGGCAGCAAATCCTCTGGCCACAAAATCCAAGTCCACTGACCAGGTTCACCCCTCCTAGTGCCTTCAGGGAACGTTCCACCACGTTCCTCCACAAGCGCAGGAGGACAGCCTGCCATCTTGCCATGAGTTGCAGGGAAACTTCTGCTTGGGGACCGTTTTCCCCTTCCTCCTCACTAACCACCAGCACCACTCTCCTCACCCAGCACAGCTCTTCTCCCCTTAAGTGTCTCTCTGCTCAGGTGTTACAGTTGCTGAGGTGCATCTATTGTCCCTCTAATGGTTCTCTGGCTCGGTTTTGGGGCAGGGGGAGCTTCTCAGTTCCTTCCCAGAGCCACTCCTGGGGCTCTTCCCCAGCTACCAAAAAACCCACCAAAACAAACCAGAACACTCTACCATGACTGGTAAAGCTGCTCTTAAACAGCTAGACCTAGGCTTAGGAAAAGTTCAATTATCAATGCAGCATTTGCTAGTAGTGATGGAACTTGTATTTGGCTGCCCAAAACTGAGTGGGAATCCACTGGGATAAAGTCCAAGAACGCAAAGTTTGTTAGGAGAAGAATCCCACTGCCAGTTCCATTGCACACATCTGCAGGAGCAAAAGCAAGCAGTGGTAAATGAGACATAAACTGGGAGAACCAGTTGTGTTAGTTTCAGCAGCTGAAGAAGAGTTGTGATGCTCTGGAATGTGTTGGTGACCACTTCATGAAAAACCTGCTCCACTGTATCACATGGGCACTTCTTTAAGAACAGCTCTTCCTGCTTATAAAGTAAAAAGCACAATAACAGAACCTTCCCCCCCAAAAAAACAAAACAAAAAAACAACAACAAAACACAACAGAATCACTCACAAGCGCATTTCTTTCCCCCCTACGCTTCTTGTTCTGTCTTGGGTTGCTCTCCTCTCCCAGGTCCAGTTCCCTGCTGTCACTGCCCAGATCAGAGCATGACCTCTACCAGACTTCAGAAATTAGAAAGTAATTTTTTATAGTTATGATGAAGCATGAACATAGCAAGCCGGAAATCTACCTCCATTATCTTTTTATGACACTAATGTTCTCTGAGAAACTTCGACTGTAGTTTCTAAAGTGGTTTTAATTGACACCAGAGCTGATTCTGCTCTTTCTGTTTCTGATCCATCCCTTCTGTTAGTCCATATTCCTGCACTTTCCCTTGTTTTGTACTGGCATGTGCCTTTATGACTGCACAGAAAAACACAATAGCAGTAATTCAGATCCGTTCCCTCTTTTGAGTTTTTTTCCTGGATGTTGAAGGTCCAAACAGCCAGAACATGGCAGCAGGGCGGCAGGATTATTTGTACCAGCTCATACTGTAAAGAGTGGGAATGCTCTCAAAACAGCATTTGTTCAAACTGAAGTGCAGACAGAAGCAGAAACACCAGCAATGTGCAAACTGTGCAAAGCCCACAGTTGTTTGGGTGCTGGAAGCAAGGCAGGAGTACATCAGCACCACTGCATTCAAGTCAAAACAGCTTTCAGGAAATTTCTCTTGTAGCCCAGCATTATTTTAGCAGCTACTACTCTTGACAGTGGCAGAGCATTCGCAACGGGATGGTGGGTGGATGGAGCACAGGCTGAAGGATGCAGCGGGGTGGAAAGGAAGACTGCAGATACAGAGCAGGCACCAGAGGCAGCACTGGCCAACTGTAAACTGCACCCAAGCTTGCAAGTACCCACGCTGAGTCATGCACAAAGGATTATCAAACTGTATCAGGATACAAACTCTCAACAATAACTGATACAGCAACTTGACCATGCCCTGTCCAAAGATGTCATCCAAACTGGTACCTAGTCTGAGTCCAGCTTCAATCTCATCATGCAAAAAAAACAGATGATCGTTGGTAGCAGCAGAAGATGCTATTCCAGAGCCTGATGCAAGGCAAGCAAGACCTAGGTGGGAAAGACAACTTAAAATCACTGCCCAACTGGCAGTGAAAGCACACAAGTGAGCTTGCACTTACTAGAGGGCAAAGAAGGGGTAAAAAAAGAGCAACAGATAAGAAATGAGAGAAATGCAACAGAATGTGTGTCACAGTTAAAGAAGCATCTCTGAAGCAAGCATTTAATGAGCTTAAAGAACAGCCATGACTAACAATATACAAGAACAAAAAATACACCTCTATATTGCAGAAGAAGAGCGCAAGGTTGAAATGTTACAGGAATTGGGGATGCTGGAATCACCTACTCTAAAAGACACATGTATGTGTGTAAAGACACACCTATGTAATAGCTTGCTCATTTCCAGGATGTAATGAAGTGTCTGTGTAACATGAAAATCTTATCTCCCTAATCAATTAGAAGGGCAAACCGTATTAAAAAAACAAAAAGACCAAAACTTTGCATTTTACAGCCTCGTCGCATTGAATCCATTTGAAAACAGAATACTGCTCTTGGGTCTTCAATTCTATGTGGACAAATTTTAAAGTCACTTCTATTTTCAAGAATGCAACACATTTAAATAGCAAGAGAAATTATTCTTTAACAGAGCATCTCCAGTTGTAGGTAATCTGGGTTCCAATATACAACTACTGCTTAAGAATATTTCTTGGGTGCCCTTGGCTACAGCATGGATGCAGAAGCTGGGTGAGCAGTTTGGAAAGTACAACAGGAATCAAACAGTTAGTGTACGCAGAGCCAGGCAGTATTGGGGAAAATAAAATACACAATAGCTAAAGCAAGGCATGATTAGAGTGGACTATCTGGCTTTAGGAATGCAAAGGGATTTATTTTCACAATAAGTTTTGGGTAGACTGGTTTGAAGAATATTTTTTTTGTTCAGACTTCCTATTGAGGTTTTAAGTTTCAAAAATAAACTTTTTTAACAACTCCATTTAGCACTAACCCAGTCAGCTTTGATCTGCACATCATCATCACTTTAAAGGAGCTACAAGATGCTGGACACACCCAGAAAATACAGTCTGGTTTTGCTAGTAATTGTCTAACTCTTACAGATGTTATTCTCAGGAAACACATGATTTTGGGGCTTAGGTTTCCTTCCCTTGTACTCATGAGTACATGCTAAAATCAAGAATCTTTGTATGCTTGCAAAATAATGAAGGACATACGTAATAGTAACTCCTCACAGCTACCCTGATACTACAACCTACAAAACTGAAGTTAATTCAGTATACTTTTAAGGCTTGTAACTACATTAGGAGAAAATAGTTTAATTCTTTTCTTAGAAAACCATACAGATAGCTAAAACAGAAGGGGAAAAATAATAAATAAGAGTCTCACCTTCTTAAAAACCGATTTTAAAAAACTGATTCCTCACTTATTGTATATGTAACAGGAATGCATGGGGGGGGGGGGGAAATATCAACAGGATTTCTGAATTGAGCTCAGTGAGACTGAATGTAAAAGCTATTTCTACGAAATAAAGACCAAATCAATAGGCACTTTGCATTGCCTTTACAGTAAAATTATGTGACCATTTAAGTCAGGTTTGCTTATTTTATTTACATTGTAATAACATCCAGAGTAACAGAGATTAAAAATTCCACATTATCTCTTCTTAGGTGAACTCCCATTCCAGAGAAATGAATTTAACTTTCCATTCCTTTATTAAGCAAATAAGTATAAACTTCAGGCATCTTGCTCCTGAGAAAGTCTAGATTTATTAATTTGAAAAAGAAAACCCCACCACAGTAAAAAACACCTCAACAAACAAAACAAAAGCATAAACCTGTACTCCAATTAGAGTTGTACATTTATTTCATTGCCTGAAAAGATGCACAAGAAATAAGCTACCTCTGCATAGCAGGAATTTTTTTAAAAGTAGTATTACATAAAAAAACCCAACCCAATGCTATTTAAACATACAAAACTCTGGGGAAAAAAAAAAAGATACCTCATTCAGGATTAGTCTATTTCATTACAGCCATGTGTGATAATTCAAAGCACTTAAATAGCTTCAAATATTTGACTACACAGAAATCAGGTCAAAAAACAGGGTTTGAACCATACAGTAGAATTTATAAAAGACTATAATTGTTCTCTTCTACAAAGCTTCACAGCCTTGTGGGCCACACACTTCAGCTGATCCAGACTACTATGTAGAGAAGGAAGAAAATGGATGGCTCCTTATTTATACTGGAAGGAACCTCTGGATGTCAACTGCTTCAATCCTCTACCCAGGGCACTCTTCAAAGGCTGCTCAAGGCCATTCTCAGAGTATCTCCAAGGACGGAGATCCCACAGTCCCTCTGGGCTACTTGTCTCAGCATTTGACCACTTTTGTGGTGTAATCTTTTCTTCACGTCTAACTGAAACACTCTTTGGTGGAACCTTTTCTGTTGCCCCTAGCCCTGTCACCCCACTCCTCCAAGAAGACTCTGGTTCTGCCTTCTTTGTATCCCCCCATTAATTGAAAACAGGATTCTCCTCTTAGTCTTCTCTGAACACTGAGAACACCCAGCTCTTCCAGCTTCTTTTTTTACCTTATGTGCTCCTGCTCCTTAACTATCTTGGCAATCTTCCTCCAGATCTGCTCTGGTATGTTAGTGTCTCTCCAACACTGGGGAGAGCAAAACTGGACAATGTTTCAGATGCAGTCACACAAATGTCAAGCTGACAGAAATAATTCCATCAGCTACTGGTTTCATTCTTGCTATGTAAAAGCACATTGCTGATTCACCTTCATCTTGATGTCCATCAGGAAAGCAATGTCATTTACTGCAATATCGCCTTCTAGCCGCTGCTTCCCAGCCTGTACTACTCTGTAGGGTTATTGTTTCAATGCTCAGATTCCTTGTTGAACACCAGGAGGTTCTTGTCAGCTTGTCAGCTCATTTCTCCAGCCTGCTGAGGTCCCTTAGAAGAACAGCTCTGCCTTCCAGCACACACTACTTGGTGTCATCAACAAGCTTGCTGATCATCTCATCCAGGTAGCTAATGAAGACTACAAATGCAAAATTGCACTATTTAATCTTACTGGATACTAACTGTTATACCCTGAAAAGGATAAAGGACTTTCAAGTGGTTTAATTTTAATTAATTAACAGTTTGGTAAATGGGACATCACGAAGAACTCATATATCAATACACAAGCCACCAAAAATCCCCTTCAGGTTTTGTTTTGTTATTTTTATTTTTAATAGACAGTTTCAACTTGGTAACTCATTGAAATACCTCCAATGAAAGACTTCTCCTCAACACATCTTTCTAAATATGGAGAACTAAATATATAAAGTATCTGTGTCAGCGACTCCCAAGAAGCAAAGGAAAAAGGGCCTTAATTAAGAGCCATTGTGTATTTGTACAGCAGTAACCTACAGAGCAGGTTGCAATGCCTCAGTACTCTAGGCCACATGCCTCCACAGACAAGCTTTCAGAGAACACAAGTAACTGGAGTTCCTTCATCAAGAACACTTTGTCTTAGAATTGTGTTTAACAATGCTGCAAAGGCCTAAATTATAAGGTATTGTAGAACAGTTTCTACAGAAGAAATGTCTCAGATAATTGCTGAAGAACCACGTTCTGCTGTCATGAAGTCTGCTATAAAGCTGTGTTTCAAGATCTGAGCTTTAAAACATCAAAATCCCCACTTTACAGGCACAGAGATAACTTCAACTATTCAGCCTATGTGAATGAAACTGCATCAGTCCGTAAGTTCTTCAAAATTCTAAAACATATAAACTGCATCATTAGCAAAGTAGGTCTTCATAACTTAGTAGCCACAGACTTCAGCAGTTTCTTCAAGACACTGATGAGACTCACCATTTAGATAAACTAACAAGATATTTTCTGGGCTCTACTCTGCCAGGACATTTCTACATTTCATGTCTCTCTGTAGTCTTTTAACGTAAGAGAGAGATTACTGGAAATTAATACAGTTGCTTGTCCCCCAGCTGCTTTGAGATCTAGAACACATCAGAGCCACCTGGATTTAAAGAAAATGCTAAAAAATTCAGCCAGTAATTTACACAGGCAAGGTAATAAGAAAAAAACATCTTTGAGGAAAATTCTATTGCAAAAGGTTTTTTACAGGTTGCTGCTGCTGACGAAAAACATACACCGTTGTAGTATAGTAACAAGCAAACGCTTAGTCCAGAGAAGAGTTAACCAGTAAATTATAAGAACCTTAAAATTCCTATTCCTAAAAATAGGAGATTAATTTTAATAGAAACAATATTTAATATGGTAGTGCAAAAACATATATATGTATATATAATGTATACATAACGTATACGTGTATATATGTGTATATAATGTATATATGATATTTTCTCATAATTTTTCAGCTATTTCTCCAAAGGCTGGTTCGTAACAGGAAATATTTCCATTAACATCACTATCAGTGCTTCGTATCTGCACCCTAAAAATGCACTCTTGCTTTTTAATCCAGTAAGATTCTGAGTTTCTACACAACAAATTTTGTAGAAATATAGTATTTTAAAATTTGCCTTGAAAATTCTTATCAGAAATCAATTAGAAATAAAACAGGAGGAGGGGTACTGCTAATTAACATCTACAAAACCTCCTCAAAGAGGGGATCTTAAGTGAAGTATAAACACAGCTCAAACTAATAAATATGGTAAATACAATTTTCTCCACTAAGTTATTTCATTTGTAGTAATTTAAAATCAGGACCAAAACCAGATGCATACAAACAGGACATTATGTTCTTACAGTCCTGTAAAGTACTTGCTGCAAGAACAAGCAGGGCCTGTTTTTCAAGTAGAATTATACTTAAAAATGAAAAAAAAAAAAAAAAAAAATCTAATTATTTTCTATGCTAAACTCCAAGAAGAGTGATCATCAGGTGATCATTGGGACATTGGGACAGAGAATCAGTTTCCAACTTATGTTTACATTTAACTGCAACTGAATACAGAGTATATAAGAGAGTCGAGAAACATGCCATTAGTATATAATTACATATATTTTCCCAGAAATAGCTTTGAAACCTCCAAAGCTGTATCTTTCCTCATCATCCTTCATGAAAAAAAAAGGGGAGCAGGAGGAGAGAGAGCACCAATATTCCTATAAAGAACATTTTTCAAAGGTCAGTATTTTAACTGTTTAATACAATACCACAGAATTAATCTGCATAAGAACTTTCACAATTAGCCACAATCATCCTTTTACCACTTTTCAAATAACTTATCTCAAACATTACCCATAGCTGACATTATCTGTCAAAGTCAAATGACAAATACTATGTTTTCCTCTCTATAACCTTTAATTCTATGTGAATTACAGTTAAATATAAATTCAAGTTGGTATTCACCAAAACTTGCCCACTTGACTTAATTTTCCCCTAGTTTATTTTCTTGCTACTGCTTTGCTTCACAGCTATGCAAGACTGTGTCTCTCTCTGCTTTAATCTGCCAGGAACTGTTAAGAATTTTTACTTGCACAGAAGTGCCAAATCATTGACTGGCAAAAAAACCCACACAACATGACACCACAGCGTGTCTAAAAAGGTGTCACCCATCCAATTAGCTTCATAAGAGAGAGGCATCAGGAAAGTATAACAGCGTTTACCAGCCATTATCACAGCAGATGATGCTGAAGACAAGCTCGACTCCATGAAAATATTCTGCAGGAGCAGATCAAAGCTACAAGCCATTACTGCTGTCAACAGAAAAAACAAACCTTTGCTTCAAGAGGTACAACAATCAAACACAAAATAACCACAAAAACAAAGAGGAAAGGATAGAAAGAAGAAAAATAAGCACAAATATTCAGAAGCTAGAACATCATATAAACAAATACAGAAGAAACACCAATAGAACACTAAGATAGAACTGCTACTACAAGAGATGGCAGAGACACTGTATAGAAGAAAAATAACACAAACTTCAGTAGTAGCAGCCATCATGGTTCAAGAACATAAATAAACCCCTTATTGGTAAGTTATACTTTTGTTAACTTGCATAAATGGAAAAGGATTTTAATGCCTCAGATTTACAGATCCTATATGAAGAAAAAAAAATCTGCCTTCATTAAATGAATGTAGTGCCTTAAATTAATCTAGACTTTGAAAACAAGCAACAGACCTTTTCTTTATGAAGCATTTATTATCTTTCTACCTCTGATATTGAAAAAACCCACACTTAAATATAAGCACTTACTCCATATTACAGAAGAATGTCCCAAAGTTGCAAATATTTCTAAGTTATATATAGGAAGTATACAAGTGGTGATTTACATTCTTGCTTAACAGAAACTAACCAACAACCAATTGGTCTCTTCAAGCAAGACAACTCTTTGGGTTCTTTTGGTTTTCAAAGCCTATTGTTCAGTTACTAGAAGGCAAGATTTTTAAACTGATTTGTACACAGTCTTGCAGATGGTCCACAAAGCAGTAATTTTTATTTATTTATTTGTCTTTTCCTCTAAACCATGCTTTGTTTCAGAATGCTAAAGTGAGAGATGGTTATGCCTATGCCTTACAGACTGACAGCTGTAAATATAAATGGAATAGTTCAGACCATTCCAGCAAACTTAAGGATTCACTCAAAATACCACAATGACTTGGGAAGTGCCCAGACTGTATTTTTGACTACAGCCTTTAGAATAAAGCAAGAACTAAGTGGTTCACAGCAGTTTAAAATAGTCCTCTAAAAGGAATGTACTGCATTTGGCTACCACATAACAGTCCTTATTCCATCGGCTTTGGTGACTGCAGTATTTCCACAAGTCTTTTTGGTCGATTTACTCATATGCTTCTGGGGTGCTATTTTCACAATAAAAGCATATGTCAAAATAGGTATTCAACTTTTTTGTTGTTGCATTTTTTGTTAGAGAGAATAGAAAAACCTAAATGCAGCAAAGATATACAGAGGTACCAGAATGCCATATAGCATGGCAGACGACACCACAGAACTCAGAATAACACAATCACTTAGGTGGGAAAAGACCTTTAAGATCAAGTCCATCTGTTAACCCAGCACTGTCAAGTACTGTCAAGTTGACCAGAAAAAGGTGTCCCATCTACTTGTCTTTTTAATACCACCAGGAATGGTGACACAACCACTTCCACGGGCAGCCTATTCCAGCACCTGAAAACGCTTCCGATGAAGAAATTTTTCCTAATACCTAGTCTAAACCTCCCCTGGCACAACTTGAGGCCATTTTCTCTTGCTCTGTCACTTGTTACTTCGGAGAAGAGACCAACCCCCACCTCACTACAACCTCCTTTTCAGGTAACTGTAGGGAGCAATAATGTCCCCCCATCAGCCTCCTTTTCTCCAGAATTAACAACCCCAGTTCCCTCAGAAGCTCCTCTTAAGACTTGTTCTCCACACCCTTCACTAGTTTTGTGGCCCTTCTCTGGACTCGCTCCAGCACCTCAGTGTCCTTCTTGTAGTGAGGGGCCGAAAACTAAACACATTATTCAAGGTATGACCTCACCAGTGTTGAGTAGAGGGGGACAATCACTTCCCAAGTCCAGCTGGCCACACTATTTCTGATACAAACCAGGATACTATTTGCCTTTTTGGCCATGTGAGCACACTGCTGGCTCATATTCAGCTGGATGTCAATCAACACCCCCAGGTCCTTTTAGCTGGGCAGCTCACCAGCCACTCCCGCCCAAGCCTGTAATGCCGTGAACCAAGTGCAGAACCCAACACTTTTTATTGTTGAATTGAGCTTGTTCCATTGATCTAGCCTGACACCCAACCTGGTGTCATTTATGAACTTACTGAGCATGCACTCGATCTCCTCATCCAGACCATTGACAGAGGCATTAAACAGAACTGGCCCCAATACCGAGCCCTGGGGAACACCGTATTTCACTGGCCATGAACTGGATTTAACTCCATGCATCACAACTCTTTAGGCCTGGCCATCCAGCCAGTTTTTTTACCCAGCTAAGCATACAACCGTCCAAGTCATAACCAGGCAGCTTCTCCAATGAGAATTCTGTAGGAAACTGTGTCAAAGGCCATCCTGAAGTCCAGAAAGACAACATCTACAGCCTTTCCCTCATCCACTAAGCGAGTCACCTTGTCCCAGAAGATCAGGTTAGTCAAGCAGCACCTGCCTTTCATAAACACATGCTGAATGGGCCAGATCACCTGGTTGTCCTGTATGTGCCAATTGATGGCATTCAAGATGATCTGCTCCATAACCCTCCCCAGCACCAAGGTCACAGTGACAAGCCTGTAGCTCCCCACAACTTCTGGTCCTTCTTGTAGGTGGGTTTTACATTTGCTAACCTCCAGTCAACTGGGATCTCTCCAGTTAGCCAAGAATAAATGGAAACTGGCTTGGTGATCACTTCCACCAGCTCCCTCAGTACCCTTGGGTGGATTCCACCCAGTCCCATATACTTGCGTATGTCTAAGTGGTATAGCATCTCTATACTAACCATCTCCCCTTAAGATTATGAGCTCTCCATTCTGTTCCTGTCTTCCAGCTCAGGGGCCTGGGCACCCAGAGAACAACTGGCCTTACTACCGAAGACTGAGGCTCTGTGTTTCCCCCTGGATCAAATAAAAGATAGAGATTCTCCTTAGTCCTTTTTTTTTTCTAATCTATTTATAGAAACATTTTAATTGTCTTTTGCAGAACTAGCAAGATTAAGCTGGGCTTTGACTATGCTAATTTTCTCTCTGCATAACCTCACAACATCCTCGTAGTCCTGAGTTGCCTGCCGCTTCTTCAAAATGTCATAAACACCCTCTTTCTTCCCAAGTTCTAGCCAAAGCTGGCCTGCTTCCCTACCTATGGTTCATCTTTCAGCATGTGGGGACAGCCTGCTCCTGTGCTTTTAAGATTTCCCTCTTGAAGATTATCCAGCCTTCCTGGACCCTTCTGCCCTTCAGGACTGCCTCTGACAGGACACTGCCAACCAGCCCCCTAAACAGGTCAAAGTCTATCCTCCAGGTACCAGACTCTATAATTTCATGATCACTATATCCAAGACTACCTCCAACCATCACTTCACTCACAAGTCCTTCTTTGTTCGCAAACAACACATCCAGCATAGTGCCTTCCCTAGTTGGCTCACTCATCAGCTGCATCAGGAAATTAATATCCACAGACTCCAGGAAACTATTAAGACTGTTTCCTCTCCCACTGTATTGCATTTCCAGCATACATATGTTAAGCTGAACTCCCCCATGAGAACAAGGGCTAGTGGTTAAGAGACTTCTCCCACATGCTTACAGAAAACTTCCTCTGCCTCTTCATCCCGGTTGGGTGGTCTGTAACAGACTCCCACCATATATAACTTGTTGGCCTTCCACTTGATTCATACCCATAAACACTCAACCCTATCGTCACTATCATTAAGCTCTACACAATCAAAACACTCCCTTAAGATCCAGGGCTACCCCACTTCCTCACCTTCCTGGCCTGTCCCTTCTGAAGAGTTTATAGTAATCCATTACAGCACTCCAACTGTGGGAATCATCCCACTATGTTTCTGTGATGGCAACAAAATCATAAGTTTTCCTGCTGCACAACTTCCAGCTCCTCCTGTTTGCTGCCCAGGCTCCATGAACTGGTGTATTTGCACTACAGTTGGGCTATTGTTCTTGCCACCTTTTGGATGGAGAAACCCTAATTCCTACATGACCATTTTCAGGAACTTCCCTAATTTCTAACATATCAATAAACCTTTGCATCTTTGCTGCCACATGATCTCCATCTCCTACCTCTTTTGAGACAGCAGACCAAAGGATCCTGCTAGTATATAACCCCTCAAACACTGGTATGCCAACCCCAGGCTTACTTCTAGTGAGCCTAGTTTTATGTCTTTCTCCTTTCAAATCTAGTTTAAAGCACTTTCTATGAGTGCTGCCAACTCCTATGCAAAGATCTGTTTCCCCTTTGAGACAGGTGTACCCTTTTATTGATCTGATGCCTCTTCCTCCTTCTCCCCTCATTGTTCCTTGTAACTGAAAGGACAGAGGAGAACACTGCTTGTGCTCCACATCTCTTAACCAGTTGTCTCAAGTCCCTGAAGTCTCTCTTGATTGCCCCCAGACCTCTTGTTGCAAGTTCATTGCTGTCTACCTGAAAAACAATAATGGATAATGATCTGAGGGCCATACCTGAGTAGGAAGCTCTCTCTTCACATCTTTTACTCAGGCCCCAGGGAGCCAGCAGATTTCCCCAAGAAGTAGGTTCAGTTTGTATATTTGGCTTTCTGTTCCCTTCAGAAGGGGCTCTGCTATGACAATTACTTGTCTTTTTTCTCTTTATGGGAGCACATTTGATGCAGGGCAAAGGCCAACTTTACCTCAGTGACACCTCCAAGCTAGATGAACCATCATCCTTATTACTGTGTGGTTCCTCTTGCAGAGCCTCACACCTATTATACAAGGTCATGTGGGAAGGTGGGGTAGTCACAGAAGAGACACTGCTCTGCTGCGCTGAGCAGGAACTTGTTGCCATTGTGCCCTATGCCTTATGTCACTGTGTTCAGTCAAGTGGAGAGAAAGCAGGGAATCCTCCACATCATGTATCCTCTAAGTTCTTCAGAAGTCCAAACGGTAAGCACAAGCCACTGCAAAACAACCTTAAGTAGGGAAAATCCCGAACAGATTTAATAAAGTCTTCTCCAACTTAAAAGACTGCACATAAGAACTACTTTATACATAATTAATTATACACTGCCTCAGTTGTCATGATGTAATATTTAAACTACACTAACTAATTGTAAAAAAATAATGTTACTATACTGCAGGCTATGTGCAAATGTTGATTCCTAGGTGCAAGTTTACGTACTAAGACAAAACCTACCTTTAGATAATTCATTTTGTCCAAATCCTTCTTGTCAGCACAGAAATGAACAAGGAAGTTACAAGAGCAACTCTACTTTAAAGCCACCAGAGCCAGAAAGGATCCCTGGCATTCTGCAGAGAGGCCTTTTTATTTCCCTGCAGTAACCCATTTACAACCTGTTACCGTATTTTTACTGCGATTATCCTTCAACTGTCAGAGACCAGAATTTATCTGCTTTAGAATATAAATAAATGCAAAACAACTACATGAAAATATCTTATGAAACTCCAACAACCCCCTTAAAGAAAACTCAAGAATACTAGCAGTACTACAAATTAGCTTCAGGTCCAAGTGTTTCTCTTATGTTAAAATACAGTGATTCTCTCATTTGGAAAACAGAAGAGCTTAGGATATACATAAAAGTGAATTTGAGATGTTAATCTATATAATACCAGATGTTATAAACTTCTGAAAATTACTTTCAATTACTGAAAACAGGAAGAGGATCAGAGAAATAACAAGTTATCCCTCAGACTACCTATGCACACCAATAATAGAAAGCCCTGGCTGATTTTTCAGACAACTTATTTTGCTTTCAGAGTACAATTTAAGGTTTGTGAGACAAAACAAAGAAGAAAGTAAGGACTCTACTGTTAACAAAGCATGGAGGGTAAACAAAATTCACACAATATTTAACAACAACAACAACAAAAAGAAAACAAAGCAAGTGACTAGTATCTATTTTTCTCCACAGTCATTTTGCACTAGTAAACTGAAGATACTTGGTTATCTCTATGTGTATTTGTACAGTGCTCCACTTTGAGTATTTTTTGAGATGAGACAAATGAATACATACACACATACATATAAAACATGAATTAAGAATGCAAAATATACTACTACTTCACTGATGCTAAAGAAGACAATCTAATATTCCTCAGAAAAAAAATGAAAGAATCATAGAATGATCTGGGTTGGAAGGGACCTTTAAGGATCATCATGTCCAACCCTCCTATCATGGGCAGGGACATCTTTCATTAGATCAGATTGCTCAAAGCCCCATACAATGTGACGTTGAAGACTTCCAATGATGGGGTACCCTCAGTTTCCCTGGACAACCTCTTCCAGTGTCTTATCATCCTCATAATAAAAAATGTCTTCCTTTCTATATACTGAAAAATTGCAATAAGCCTTCTCTCCTCCAGGCTGAAAACCCTTACTCTCTCAATCTTTCTTCACAGGGGAGATGTTCCATCCCTCTGACTACTTCCATGGCCCTCCTCTGGACTGCCTTTAACTGGTCTATGTCTTTCTTGTACTAAGGACTCCAGAGCTAGACACAGTGCTCAAGGGGGACCTCATGAGAGTGGACTAAAGCGGGAAGCATCACCTCACTCCCACCTGCTGGCCGTGCTTCTTTTTATGTGGCCCAGGGTACAAACGGCTTTCTGGGCTGAAGGTGCACGTTGCTAGCTGACATCCAATTGCTCATCCTCCAATACCCCAAAGTCCTTTTCTAGAGGACTGCTCTCCATCCATTCATTCTCCAGCCTGTATTGGTATTGGGGATTACCCTGACCCAGACAGAGAACCTCATGCTTGACCTTCCAAAATGGCAAATGCTTTTTTTACTGGTTTCACTTTAAATCTAGAAGACATTTAGAGGTTCTTAAAAAAAGCTTTTAAATATTAGATGGACTTCTCCATACTGAACTTTTAACATAATTTAATCTTACAAGAAATACTTTTTTTCTCAGAAAAACACATGGTATGTATTTTTGGAGGGGGAAGAGAAAGCAATGTCTTGTCTGATTATGATGGTGCTGACAACACAACTTCCCATATCCTTTTGAGTATTTCAGAATTTCCACATGCCTGCTCTTCAAGCAAAACAGAGCTCTCTTTGCTATGTATCATTATCAATTACCAAATACAGTAACGTGATTAGAGATGTAACTGGTTCAGCATACGTATTTTTAACTTCCAGTTTCTCAATTTTCTTTCTTGCTGGCATGACTCACCTTAGCAAAGGTAACTAGAATTCAACAATGATAGTAGTAGAGAGCAAATTCAAATTTTCAGATTCCAAGGCAAAGTTATTTAACTAGTCAGGTAATGGTAATTATATGACATGTAAACAGCAAAGCCAAAACAGTACGAAACCCCCTCCCCGCACAAAACACCTAACACATCCCCCCCCTCCAAGAAAAACCCAAAACAATCTCACCACAAACTCTGCTAGCCAAACTAGTCAAATATTAATGAACAAAGCCCCACTACTGAAGCAAAAAGCAATTCACTGCTAATCAGTCACAGCAAAAAATGAAACAGACGAAAGGGTGAGAAAACGCTCAGGACAGATTATGAGCTGTAGCCCTAACAAGATCTTACATAGTGAACAAAGACATAACATTTTCTAAAACTGTATTTTTTTTAAGTTATTGCTTTGAACAAAGGCAGACAGCTGTAGAATGCACTTCCTTTTGAAGCTATGTGTTCAGTTTCCTTTCATTTTTGGGAGTCTATATGCCTGTCTCAAACATAAACAAGCAGATACTTGTAAACTTACAATATATAGCTGGGAAATTCCATATTCTTTCAATAATCCTAATCATGCACTTCATATATGGATGTACCTAGTCCTATCTAGACATGTATGGCACATGTAAAAATTAGAGGGACTGTGTAAAACTTAATTTTTGTCTTTTGGGTACTGCTACTATTATTATAATAGTGCCACTGGTCTTTTTTGTTTGTTTTAATTCTAAATTAAATTTCATTAATGATATTCTGCTGACATATGTATACTTGAAGACAGGGCACCACCAACATTATGTAGGTTTTTAGTGTATTACTAGTAATATTTTTATTCAGGAATAATATATTAAGATACTGTATTATTATTTTGTTTAAGAAATAAACTAAGAATTGTTAAAGAAGAAATTCCTACAATACAGGACCACAGAAAATCTTAGAATTAGAGTTTCCAGGAGCCTCTTCTATAATTTGTTCTCTTATAAGAACAGCCATCATTCCTTCTATGTTCATAAAAAAAACCCTGCTATAAATTCTACCACTTCTGTGTAGACACCTCAACTAAAGCCACATTTTGTTAAAAAGCTGAAAGATGCTGTTGCTTTCCATATGTTTAAAGACTTCCCCCCCCGGAAGAAGAGTAATTTTTCCCTGTACCCCAGAGAGACTGAAGAGAAATTAATCCAACACACTTTGTAAGGAAAATCAAACAGATAAAAGAATAAAACATGCTATGTGCTTAAGGAAGACACAGTCCCTTCTCACTGCTACCCTCTAAAGCCAACAGACCTTTCAGAAGAGGTCTTCCTCTTTAGGGAATGTACTGGCGTTATGTCTACAACTAAAAACTACATTTCCAGAACTGTTGAGCAAAGAAATGCACTCAGAGCAACTGCCAATGGCTATTAAGGACGGAGTGGTCAGTGAAAACAGTTTCAGTCGTGGCATTAGTGCCTCACTCTGCAGCGGGTGCTTTGGTGACTCCTCGTTTCCTCTGCATACTATTTTGAACTGTAAATAAAGGACAGACTGAGCAGTCACGAATTATCAACGTTCTTCTTAATTTTTAAAAGCTGCCCGATTTCCAGTACGTGTTTAGACACGCCTGGGAGAGTGATCCTGCTACTTAGATAAAACTGTTAACATCGGGAAAACAGTAACAAGACTCACATTTTTATCTGAGAAACAATAAATGAATTCAGAGGTGGGAGGGCGAGCGTTACACTTCGTCCCAGAAAGGCTGCCCAGGACGGCGCTGCCGGCCCCGGGAGCGGCGCCGCTGCCACCG
>NW_009953923.1:1958754-1980238 GCF_000747805.2 Chaetura pelagica | reverse complement strand
CTGCCGGCGGTGCCTTCGGGCGGTGCAGGGAGAAGTCCGGCTGAGGCGTGTTCTCGGGAACGGAGCTCCCTTGGGACGGGGACGCGTTGTTGGCCCCTGGACGTGGTCGGGTCAGCTCAGTGGTGGTGCCTTCTGAAGCTGGTCATCGTTATTGTCACGTCCTTACAGCCCCACCCTTCTTCATCCTCTGTTTTTCTTTTCTGGAGTGGTATCACAGCGCTCGGGGTTGTCTCTCGCCTTCCTCACCCCACTCTGGATTTGGTGCAGAGCACTGGCAGAGGGAGTTTGCGCGCTGTTGGTTGACTTCCCCCATCACCTACCCCCCAGGTGGCCCAGCCCTGCTTGGGCAGGCTCCCTCCCCTCCTTGCCTGTGGCCCAAACCCTGTATACTCGGGTACATGTCAGGAAACTCAGGGAACATGCCTTTTTCCAGCTGCCTGTAAGGGATAGTTGTTCCATGTTCTTTTCAAAACTTAATATCCCAAAGTATGAGTTTATTTAATGTTGCTACGTGCTACTGTAATGCAAATAAATGGATGTCTCTATTCAGATATTAGTGTCCCAAGTACCACCATTAAATCATCTAACACATGTATTGGAACTGAGGATGAAAATATGCATGCTGTTATTTATGTTGGGTTTTTTTAACATGTTTTTAGGTAGTCTGATCCCAGCAAAAATACTGGATTGAGGGCATGGGAGTCTGAAGACCTCTGAAGACCTCCTGGGAGAGGTGAACAAGCTAGAAACAGTAACATTAAAACTTTTTGAGGGTGGATTAATCTCCAAAAAGCTTGTAGCTACTGATGCTATGGAATGAAATGGGGTTCATTTGTAGATGAAGAAAATGATCAGCTGGAAGGTGCTGATGGCCAACATGACCACCTTTGTCTAATCTGATATGTGATGTGGTTTAGCCTTAGGAGGTTTTCCCTATAGTTGTCATAAAATTTTATAGTTATAAAAAGTATCACTGTGAGTTAATCACAAGGGTAGGCAAAGTTTTATCTTGAATCTAAAAGCTTCTTTCCACTTTTTGCAAAAACTGAAGACTTACTCCTTTCAGAAGCTCTGTGAATGAATTGAGCACCGGTTTGTAGCCCTCTGAAGTAAAACCAAGTAAACAAATCCATATTGTAGTTTATCAGGCAAGAATATGTTCCCCTGGGAGGGGAAGGAAAATGAAGTATTTTCTTGAAATTGCTGTGGAGCTTATAGAAGTGCAGTAGTTTGTCATAGCTCATTTTGTAAATTACAGTGCTTGTCACTTTAAAATGGTTTTCAATTTCATGTATTTTTTTAGAATCCTGAAATTCGTTGGCATTTTGTCTGGCTTGCAAAATGGGAAAGATCATTACAAAGTTAAAAAAAATATATTTTAAAAGTGGATTAGAAAACAAGATTATTTGTATTAAATCTATGTGATGTAGGATTTTCCCTTTTCGTGAAAAGGAAGCAGAATTACATCAGCCATTGATGTTCCTCCAGCTAAAGGACAATAAATGAATAACGCAGAGAAGCAGTGGATATAATTAGTGCATCCTGAAGTTTAGCATGCTGCTGAATTTTTTTTTCTTCTTTTCCAATTGAACCTTTACTTCCTGTTTATTCATTATTTCCAGTGATAAAATAAGAAGGAGAGATGGGAAACCCAGAAAACATTGGAGATGCGTATGTTGCTGTGATTCGTCCAAAAAATACTGCTAGCCTGAATTCCCGGGAATATCGAGCTAAATCCTATGAAGTAAAACTATTTACATTTTTATTTATTAAAAATTTAAAAAATATAAGTTATAGTAAATATATTATGTAGCAATAAAGAAAATATGACAATAATATTGCCTAAATTATGTCATATGTGGGTACATACAGTTCTAAATGTCCATCTGCTGTGCATTGCTCCATACACGTGGTATTTGAAGACTTGTAGAGTTTTGCAATACTTGTGTGTTTCTGTGTGGTTCATGTCACAGGGCCTTTTGTTCTGTGAGTTGCCCCGTACAAGGGTGCAGCCTTTGCCTCTTCTCTTTAACTTTACTGTTATGGAGGGCATTCTGACCTCCTCCACATTGAGTACTTTGTTAATTTGGTGACTGCTTTTACAGTGGTACGATAGATAACTTATTTTTTTAAAAAAAGGTGTTCTGTACTTGTTTGAGTTGTGCTTAAACTCCTTTGCTTTCATTGTTTGAAAGATTTTGTTGCTTGAAGTTCCCATTGAAGGCCAAAAGAAAAAAAGAAGGAAAGTTTTGCTGGAAACTAAACTGCAAGGAGGCACTGAGATCACCCAGGGCATCTTGGATTATGTATTAGAAGCCACCAAACCAATTTCACCAGCCAATCAGGGTATTAAAGGTAAAAACATTTTAATCTGATTTATGGTTGGTATAAAAATATTTTTTTTAATTAAATGGGCATGGAAAGATTGTGCAAAAGCATTAAATTAGTTTAAAAAAAGAAGGTATGTTTTGAGATTCACCAAAAAAACTCCAAGCCAGCTATACAGCTAAATGCTTTGATTTACCTTTTTTTTCCCTTTACCCTCCAACTCTATAAAATGCTTACTAAACATTTTTCATTAAGTCAAACTTTGCCTGTCTGTGCTCCTGCTTCACCTCAAACTGAGATGTATAGCTAAACTTCTGCTAAACCAGATTGAAGTGGCTTTTTTATGTTTAATTTCAGCTTTAACTAGTGAATCCATTTTAACTAGTGAATTGATCGCTTCATAAGTCTGTTCTCAAGCCAGCATTGTTCAGTAGGCAGCATCTACATGCAAATATCTCTGGCATAACTGTATCACTTACAGATATAATTTAAGTAGTACATTTTTGGGTTTTGTTGCATAACTGGTCTAGCAAACAACCTCACAGCTTGTGCTGACAAAAATTGCTGGATATTTAATTTCCAGATTTATTAAAGCACTTTTTTCTGCTTTGTATTTTGTCTCTGCTTTGTGAGTGAGGTTATACTGAAGTTATACTGGGAAGATTGTCAGTGCAGAGAAGGCAATGCAGTGCTAACAATTTAGGAAAGAAATAGCTGGTTGCATAGGAGAATTTTTCTAGGTGGCAGTAACTGGAGTTAGATGAACTTAACAAAGCTTGCTGAGCAGTAAGCAGCATTAGCGCACATTGAGGAATTTCTAATAAAAATAAAAACTGTATTTATTACACAGTTCAGAGTTTTAAATAGACTCAGACAGAAGGCCTAAGCATTAATATGCACAGCTTCGTGTGGCCACTACTAAAATATGCAGCTGAGATCAGAAAAACAAACAAAATATTAAATTCTCTTAGGTTGGAAGGGAGGATAACATGGAAAATACTGCCATACCACTACAGGAATAAAGTGTTCACCCTAACACAGGATATAGCATTCAGCTGTGCTTTCCCACTTCACAAGGAATCTTGTTCACCTTAAGATAGGTGGTCTGGGGGGTGAATGCTATGAAAAATCAGGGGTATTAAAATGTTGCCATGAGTCATGTCACTTTTCATGTTAATGGATATATACATATTTCTTTCCTTCATTTTTTCATGTGTATTTGTATTTTCTTAGCTGTCTTTATGTGACAGCTAGTAATAATGTTTTTCTTCCTGGAAATTAGGAAAGTTGAGTCTGGTAAGCTTTCAGATAGCCAATTCTAGATTGTTTTGTTTTGTTTTGTTTGTTTTGTTGGTTAATTATTTATTTTGGGTTTTTTTAATGCTGTGCTAGGTAAGCGTGTAGTGTTAATGAAGAAGTTTCCTCTTGATGGAGAGAAGGCAGGCCAGGAGGCATCACTTTACATTGTTCCAACTGTTGTGAAAGGTAACGTTGAGCATTATTTCTGAAGTTGCACCCATATTAGCAGAATTCCAGTTGAGGGTTTATTAAGAATTTTTATAAATATGCCATATGGTTTTATTTCTGTATTAGAAAAGTTGAATTCAGATGGGAACCTTTCTCTGAATACTTTTAAAACTTTAACAAGTTGCTTAAAATTAAGGAAAAGACTAGGTTTTAATGTATTAACTTTGTTTCTGTAACACATTTTGTTTGTTTCTGTAACACATTCCTGTTTTTAAGCGCTATTTGTTAACTTGCTTATATTTGAAAACATGCATTAATTTGTATAGAATTTACTGAACACAAGTGTAAATAAGATGTATTCAGTTCAGTGTTGTTTACTCAGAGAAGAATGGTCACTGAAGTCTGTAAATGGTTTTGTTTGAATAAGGGGGAATACAATTTTTAAAAGGCAAAGTAAATTGATTGTCAGGAAAGTTATTTTTCAAAAAAACCTGAAGTAAATGTCTGTGCTTTTGGAGAAGCTCCTTCATTTTTGTCATAATGATAGGCCTTAAGGATAAAACTTAGCAAATAAAAACAATTGAGGAGTTACCAACAGCAATAAACACCTCTTCTAGTCTGTTCTTTTTCTGGCAATGATATACATTTAATATCAATTCCTAAGATGAAGCTGATCTCTCTGATGGAGTAGTAACTGAACACTTTAAGGTTTTTAAGGCTACCCTGTTGAGCTGTGAATTTTTACCTAAGGATTGTATGGAATTTCTATCAATTAGCATTTGGGAAAAAATAAGTTAATCTTGTCTAAAGTTAAGAATATGCTCTCAGTTAGTTGGGAACGTGTAACTAACAGAAGATGGAGAAGGGAAAATATTCTTCTCACTGATGTGTCTTCAGAGGATGTTTCCTTTTTAGATAATACCAAATATGCATACAGTCCTGGGTGCCCCGTGTTCTACTGTTTACAAGACATCATGAGGGTCTGCAGTGAATCCAGCACCCACTTTGCTACGCTTACTGCAAGAATGTTAATTGCCTTGGATAAGTAAGAAAAGCCATCAGTAAAAATATGTTAAAAATAAGTTAAACAAGAAAATTTGCAGATCTGTAGTTTTTGTAGCATTCTTGTGATTAAGATGGAAATAGTTGTGATACCATTTTCCTTCCTTCCTGTTTATCAGAAACTGAAACCTTGACAACATATTTCTAAATTATTTTTCTTTAATCTTGCAGACTGAGGAATGGTGTGTTTACATAAATCCATCTGGCTTTTTGAAAGTTCTTGCTCACAGTGAAGATTCTGTAAAATCATGTAAAATATTAATAATTTATCTTCCATAATTGACATAATTGCCATCTGTAGGAGTATTTGCCTGAGTGTAGTAATAATGTTCTGTTAAATGTATACCACTATGAGTTGCATTTCAGTTAAACTCCTGTTTCCAAAGGAAGCATGTATTTCCCAGCCATAAAAAATTATGTGTGGTAGGAAATTAACTTTAAGAAAGGTGATTAGTTGTTTAGCCAGATTTATAGTAGCTTGAACATGGAGAATGTGAGCAGTTTATTGGTCTTTTTATGTATCGTTAACAAAGAAATACCAGACGTACTTAATGTATGAACTTAATTGCATTGATAAAGTTAGGTGAAACTCTAGGCTCTAAGTTGCAAGTTACAGGCTATTACTTAAAAAAGTTCTGTGTGTAGGGATTTTACAGTTTATTAGTAGAGTCATAATATTTCCAAGTATACTATTGTGCTAGTTATATTCATTTGCTCCTTAATGAGTGCCTTCAGACTCTAAGCTCTGCTTAAGATGTTTTACCAGCTTTACAGTTGTTAGAGAAACTACCTTGGAAGTATGGTAGAAAGTAGTTTATATTGACTATTTTTTATGTATATAATCTGAAACAACACTTTTCAAAGGTTCAAACTGCCATAACTAATTTATCTGCCAGCCATTTAGAGAAAATACCTGAAAATACCTCAGAGAGGCAAGAGGGTGTTTATAGTCCAATGATCACAGTTTTATAGTACTCCTTTCCTTCAGGATTATGAGTAAGGGAAGAGAACACAGCTTTTACAGAACATGATAGCTTGGATCGGGACAAATCCAGGCCTAAGCCTGTGCATGGAGCTGCAGGCTATGTTCTGCGACCCTTTCATGTGGTTCTGGGGCAGACAAGATCCAAGTGGTCTGTCAGTGGATCTATCTTTCCAAAGCACGTACTTACATGTTTTTCTGTATTCCCAGGCTAAATCACTGAGTGGAATTTACTGTGTTGCAGCAAAGTACATGTTTGTCACAAGCTTGAGAGAAAGTATGTGCAAAAACCTACATACAAACTGGGCTTTAAATTCTTAAGTTAAAATGTGTCCCAGAATAAAATATTTCAGCAATTTAGTGAAAATATATTAATCCCAAAGCCCTGAGCCCTGTGTTACATTGCATATGTGGCCAGAAAAAATGCAGTAGGTGTGCAATGCTGGCTTTCCCCAAGAACTCAGAGTAAAAGGGCTCTCAAGGCCTCCTCTACCATCAGTAGGAGTGCACTTAAAAATTAATAACCTTCAGCACAGCTTTGTGAAAAAGTAGGAGGTAGACTACATGAAAGAGGCTTGGCAGTTTGGAAACTACCAAAGAACCTTCTGATTTTTTGCTTTTTCCCACTTCTCACTAATGAACCATAATGACTTAGAAGGCTTAAGTCAGCACAGATACTGAAATTGCAGCTTACGCTTAAACAAACTGCTTAAAGTTTCAGAACTTGTATATTCAGAGGACTAATACTCATAAACTGAAAGGAAACAAAATGCTTACATGTTGGTGTGGTTAAGTATTTTGGCTATAACCAATGCTATTCTTACCTTAGTTTGTAATTTCCTTTTGTTTGAGAGCTTGCATCTGCAGGAAATGCTTTTGAGCAAATACATTTACTTAATTATATTTGGTTTAAAAAAATCTTTTTCTACCTGACAGTGACTTACTTG
Source organism: Chaetura pelagica (assembly GCF_000747805.2). Classification (NCBI taxonomy): domain Eukaryota; kingdom Metazoa; phylum Chordata; class Aves; order Apodiformes; family Apodidae; genus Chaetura; species Chaetura pelagica. The sequence continues at coordinate 1,973,452 of NW_009953923.1, read as the reverse complement.
AGCTTTCTTTCCTGCAGGTGGTTGGATGAACGGCACACACAGTCTCACTCCATCCCAGCTTTATTCAGACCGTCTCCTCTTGAGAGAATTAAAACAAATGTAATTAACCCTGCCTATGCTATAGAACCTGGTCAAACAGAGAGCTCATTGCACATGGGTTATACTGCCTTGGAAATAAAGAGTAAAATGCTGGCATTGGAGAAAGCAGATATGTGTATCTATAATCCTTTGTTTGGCTCTGACCTTCAGTACACCAATAGGGTAAGAACTATATTTTCATTGATATTTGTGAAACATACATACATTTAAAAATTATTTATTTGATATGAGTGTGTGCTTTATGTTTAATATCAACAGATTTCTTTATTGCACACTTAATTCTAAATAGTTCCCCAAATCTTCACATTTGAACATCATTCTCTTTAATTACAAAATGTTTCTATCATAACTTTTGGTTTCAAGAGACTACTCAGCCTGGATGGGGGATTGTTTAGCGAAATCTCAGTAAGAATTTTTTTCAGTGGTGATTAAATTCTGTCTTCACAGGTTGACAAAGTGGTAATAAATCCATACTTCGGCCTTGGAGCCCCAGACTATTCAAAGATTCAAATTCCTAAAAGAGAAAAGTGGCAACGTAGCATGAGCAGTGTCACAGAGGACAAGTATTATGTTACATTCCTTTTTCATTAACAGATACTTTTGTTATATTACAGTAGTATGTGGTAGGCTTGGTCAGATTGAGATTCCTTTTACTGTAGAGCTTTATTGTATAAATACATATTTAAAAAAAAAAACCAGTTTGAAGTCTCTAAGTACTGAAACACAACAATTAAAGGACAGATCAAGGAAGGTTTAAATTATAAACTTTAGAGGTGTTTATATGAATATATAAGCATGCAATGAATGATATACATAATGAATACAGCTGCAGCTTGACTACTGCATGATGAGAATACTAGTTGTATGAATACTGACATGTTTGTGCTGCATGAGCTTAATTTTTGCTCTTCACGTGAATCTATAGTTAGTGCCACATTAGTCATTTTTTTAAAAGTCACTGTTCTCAACTATTGAGATACTCCTGAAATGTGTTTTCCTCCTGTTTCCTCTTAATTCATAGGGAACACCAGTGGGTAGATGATTTCCCTCTTCATCGCAGTGCTTGCGAAGGCGACTCTGATTTACTAAGCCACCTTCTGGATAAAAAGTTTTCTGTTAATCAGCTAGATAGTGACCACTGGGCACCTATCCACTATGCATGCTGGTGAGTCATATTAATATAGTTTTGCCAGTCAAATGCTTTCTTGCCATCATTATGCTTTAGTGCTAATAGTTTATGTAATCTCTCATACAGACTCAAAAGTGAGAAATAAAAAGTCTACACTTTTTACACTTTCACTCTTCATATATGTTAGTGTTACCTCAAAACCTAAAGCAATATTTCTCTTCAAATGGTTAATTTCAATCAGAATGGTTTCAGAGGAGACCAAGTGTGGAGGGTGTATCATGTATCGTCTCTTATATCTATCCTGAAGCATCTGTTCTAATTCCTTTTGGAAACACTGGGTCTATTTTAGCGTGATAACTTTTACAGTCTTTGTTAGTTAAAGGCTGTGAGCAGTTCTACAGCACACGTAGCTGAGCTGAGCACATGTTGGTGATGGTAAAGCTTTAAGTAGGAAGGTGGACTAGGTGATCTACAGAGGTCCACTTGTCTGACTGCAACGGTACAGTATCTTAAGTGCTTGAGAGCTTTCATCTGTTCTAAAAATGCACTGTCTGATACAAATAACATGAAAATCAAACCTGGCTTTAAAAAAACCACACAAATAGATTTGATTTTTAGTGTTTGTCAGGAAGTTTGCATAAATGGTGCACAAGAATTATCAGTTGTCAGTGTGAGGCTTAAGAATCCGCAGGATCCATCTGCATGACAATCAGGAGCTTTACTCTGATTCTCACACAGATTGTTTGGTTTTGTTTGTTTTTTTTCTGACAAGGCTGAACTCTTTTTTTGCTATGATTGATTTGCTACAACTACCCAAATTTGGCTTGTTTAAAGCAAGGTTCAGTTTGTCTATAATGAATCCAATAAGAGGTCACTAGACCGCTGGTTACCAAAGTAGTGCAGAACTAATTTCTACAAACTTATTAATATTCCATTGTCCTCAGTGTAATTTCAAAGCTAAACATTTTTGAGCATGGAAATACACTTTTCCATATTTAGGACTGAAAAAAATGTCATTTCCATTTGCTGTGACTGTTCTGCTTTAAATTTGTCTGCAGGTATGGAAAAGTTGAAGCCACTCGAATGCTGTTGGAGAAAGGGAAATGCAATCCAAATCTTTTGAATGGCCAACTTAGTTCTCCTCTTCATTTTGCTGCTGGAGGTGGGCATGCTGAAATAGTACAAATTCTACTAAATCATCCAGAAATTGACAGAGTAAGTTCTGTTTGTGTATAGAAATAGCAGTTTTAGCAACATTTTCTAGCTTGTGCCTGTGAAATATTTTGTCTGGGTCACATTGTGTAAACACATTTTTTCATTACCTCTGCTTTTCCATTGTATATGAATTAAATGTTTGAACCCTAGGATCAAGGATTTTAGTGGTGTCAAATAATGTGTAAATGTTTACCTATTTCCAGTGAAAACAATGTATGATCAGTGTTTTCTGTTTGTTTGTAGCACATCACTGACCAACAAGGAAGATCTCCACTAAATGTCTGTGAGGAGAACAAACAAAATGAGTGGGAAGAAACTGCAAAGCTCCTGAAGGAAGCCATAAATAAACCTGTATGAGTTCATTTTCTGAATAGTTTAAAATATATATTTAATTTACATACAAAACTTGTAGAAGAACTAGGCTCACTTAAAGCTGTTACTGAAAATGTGCAGTATACTGAAATTATTAGTGTAAATATTGACAAACTGACATTTTGTCTCTCTAAATGCTTTTGTGTATATTTCTTGCTCAAGAAATATATGGAAGATTTTAAATGTAATGTTTTATTTCTTTGTAAGAACATCACATCAGCTACTGATTTTATGCCTAATTTTCATCATACAACCATCATCTTTCTTCATGCATTGTCATTTAGGCTTCTACAAAATAGGCTTTACATCAGTTAGTCAGTGTAGGCTTCCTTGGCAGATGGTGGAGATCTAACCAGGATACTAAACAAAATTTACAATACACTTTGTCGCATCCTGAAGTAGATTTGAAATTAGCCCAATGATACAAAACCGTTTTTTTCTTTTCTTGACTTAAGGTGTAACTTCTCTCTCTGTAGGTAAGTGGCAGTAAACCTGTCAAGTTTTCAAATGTTTTAAATTATCTACATTTCACTTCATATGAGTGAATAATTAATGAATGGATTGACCTCCTTTATTTTAGGGTTCTTATTACTCAGGTGATCAAATGGTAGATGAGTGTCTAATGACTTTTAAAGACTAATGCTCACATTTTAAGTAGATTTCAAAGTACTGCTATTGAATTAATACATTAAAATTAAAAGGTAGAAATTACTGCAATAGGAGTCACAGTGACTACTGCAGCAAAAAATACGTCTTCCATTCAAGCCTCATCTTCAGTCAGTTTTCATTTTCCAAGGCCTTCATCTTTATTTCCAGAAATTTTTAGGAATTCAGTTATTGATGATGAAGCAGATTTGAAGATGGGAAGTAACAAATTCCCATAACTTTTTTTATTCAAGCAGCTGAAACATTTAACCCGTTAGAGAGATGAAAATGAGAAGTTTTGCTGATTTCTGACTTGTGGTTATATGCTTTAAGTACCTAATGTATATCTAAGTCAGTCTTTCAGGAGGCATACTATGGGCCCTCATAAAGTTCAGTGAAAGCTACGGGAATTCGGGAGGGGGAAACTATTTGCTAGTAGTAATATTATACAAGTCCTAAATTATATTCTTGAGACTGGCATTTTATTTTACTGGAGTCTGTGTAAAGGGTGGTGCTGCCTTCTGAAAAATAGATCTTTTTAATGTGCACTATTGAGGGCAATAATTCATTACCTGCCAGTAACAGTGAAGTGAACATTTCAGGGTATGCATAGGCAGCTGAGCCCAGATTTCTCAGGGAACTTTTAAATGGCTACTTGACTTAGAGTTCAACAGAAGTGAAGTCCTCAAAATATCAGTAAGCTCTTTCTTGGAGTTATTGTAGTAAAAAGCATAGTAAAAGAACTTGCATAGGACATTAATTAAGCAGTTTTGATAAATAGTAACTATGCAGGAGTTCTTTTTCTGAACAGTATGGATGTTGCTGAATTATGATAAAATTGCTGTCCTCTGTGGAAGCACCAACAACAAGGGGTTTAACAACTTTTTTGTTTAATATGTTTAAATTTGTATGTAGTATGAAAAGGCACGCATTTATCGTATGGATGGGTCGTATCGCTCCGTGGAGCTGAAACATGGAAACAATACCACTGTCCAGCAGATAATGGAGGGGATGCGTTTGTCTCAAGAAACTCAGCAGTACTTCACTATCTGGATATGTTCTGAGAACCTCAGTAAGTAACAAGGAAGATCGTTCATCACTAGTGCAGTTATTGAATTGCTGCTGAGAGTTTTGTCAATAAATCTGTATTTTCAAAACCTTTTGTATATAGCAATTTAGAAAACATAGGGGAAAACATTTGTTAATGAGTCCTCAGTTTCAGATACTCTGGTTTTGATGCAGCATTTAATCATATATATATGTGTCTGTGTGTGTTGGGTTGTTCTGTTAATTTCTAAACAAAACCTTTTATTTCAGGCCTCCAACTGAAGCCATATCACAAGCCTTTGCAGCATATTCGAGATTGGCCTGAAATATTCACTGAACTGACAAACTTGGATCCTCAAAGAGAAACTTCACAGCTTTTTCTGAGAAGAGATGTGAGACTTCCACTGGAAATAGAAAAAAAGGTCTGCACTTGGAAGTGATACCATGAAATCATGGTCAGAGTCAGAACACTTTCACCTTCAACACTTCATGTGTTTAATGACTGTAGTATTTTCCAAACTTCTTTAAATGGGACCACTCCTCTCCTTTTCTGTAATAGTTCGAGTATTCCAGTTCTCTTCTCTTGCCCTTCCTCCCTCTTGCCTTCCCACCCTTTCTTTCTTCTCTCTCTGTTTCTCACCTTTCCGAGGTTTGGTTTATTCATAAGTCTTATGTACCTCAGTCGCTGTCTGTCATACATCTAAAAAAACACATGCCCAATTTTATTTCTCTTTCTTGTGCTGTGATTTTTCAGAGATTTAATTGGTCAGTCTCAATGGGATTATTCAAATTTAGCATTCATGGATTCAATGGATTTATGGGGGGGGTTGGGAAACACATCAATATTTCTGTGAACCTTTTGACTGGGCATGGTATGCTAGTCACCCTTCATTGTTGAGTGTATTAGATCAGGGAAGTGTTGCATTAAGGCAATGAAAGTATGTTACTTTTTCTATTACCAAGCATTACAAAAATGTACACTTCAGGCAGGATCATTCCTTTGTCTTCTGTCTCTGAATCAGTGAGAAATTGTATTTATAGTTTCTAAGCTCATTTTCTTTTACAAATAAATAATATTGTTTAAATCTTTTTAACAGATTGAGGATCCATTGGCTATTCTTATCCTTTTTGATGAAGCCAGGTATAATTTACTGAAAGGCTTCTATACATCACCTGATGCCAAACTCATCACACTGGCAAGTCTCCTTTTACAAATAGTCTATGGAAATTATGAGAGCAAAAAACATAAACAGGGATTTCTAAAGTAAGTATGTATGTTTAGAACTTAAAATGATGGGTTCAGATTATGTATTTTTAGATAGCAGTTACTATGAACTCTCAAAGTTTAGGTATGATATATTTATTATTTTTCTCCATCACCGAGTTCTAACTCAGAGTAATCACATAACCCTCATAGCATTAATACAGGCTGGACATGGGATCTGAAGTCCCAGGCAGAGGATGGAGGTTATGTATTCTGTAAGTCTATACTGAGATACAGTAATACCAGAATGAGTAACACTATTCATGTGAATGAAGAGTTTTGACAGTACTGAGACTGTACAATGCTGAAGAAATCTCATACTATGTCCAGTTAGGCCAACTTCTCAGATTGGCTTTCCTCCCTCTTTGAAGGGGACAGACTATGCAGAGTTATTTGTGTTCTCTCATTTGTATATGAACATACAAATCACATAGGTTGTTTGGTTTTGTTTGTTTGTTGGGTTTTTTTCAGACAAGGCTGAACTCTTTTTGCTATGATTGATTTGCTACAACTACCCAAATTTGGCTTGTTTAAAGCAAGGTTCAGTTTGTCTATAATGAATCCAATAAGAGGTCACTAGACCACTGGTTACCAAAGTAGTGCAGAACTAATTTCTACAAACTTATTAATGTTCCATTGTCCTCAGTGTAATTTCAAAGCTAAACATTTTTGAGCATGGAAATACACTTTTCCATATTTAGGACTGGAATTCACCTAATTGGTCTGTAATCAAGTTAAGTCATATGTTCCTCTGCTGGCATTTCGTCTCCCTGCCATGTCCATAATGCATGACACAAAGTGTGTAGCACAAAGCTGGATCTCCATTAACTTCACATTACATTACATTAACATTACACTGTATCTTAGGAAGCCTTAGCTAACCTTTTAGGAAAGCTTCTCACCACAGGAAGCAAGATAGACTAGGGGATGACTGTCCAGCTCAGCATGTGATCAGAAAATACAGACTGGTGGACATTGTTCTTTAATTTGTTTAGTGAAGAACTTTTTTTCTCCTTTGTTTATCTCTTAGTGAAGAAAATCTTAAATCTATAGTACCAATAACGAAACTAAAAAGTAAAGCTCCTCATTGGACAAACAGGATACTTCATGAATACAAGGTGAGATAATCAAATAGTAGAAAACCCTGCCTTAAACATTTTTGACTGGTTGTCAGCTAATGTACAAAAATACTGGTGTATAAAACTACAAATGCAGCTTCTGTTTGTGTGTGTGTAGGTTCTGAATTTTTGGGATGGGTTGTTGGAATGCTGTTTTTCTTGTACAGTTACAAGAAGTTACAACTGATCTGGTTGTTAGAAGAAAATAATTGTCATCTGTTCATTTATTTTCAGTGTTAACTGTGTGTTGAGGGTACTGCCAATTCAGGCATACATGTAGAAGAATCTACTCTGACTTTCATTTTTACATCTGTAGTGGTAGATCCACAAAGTTATTGTTGCCAGCGCAGCTTGTATGTTAGGGATCTATTAGCGCTGCTGAAGCGTGTGTGCGCACACACACAAACTCCTTTAACTAGAGCAGCTAACTGAGAAAAAAAAATTAAATGTGGACAGTTTCTTCTGTAAAAGACAGATACCTTAACTGAGGGCTATGGGTTTCAAATGGGGGCAGAGATACCTGAAGATTAAACTTGTGAGCTTCATAAAAATGGTGGGAAATGGGAGCTGTGTCAGAGGACGAATTGTACCAGCTGAAGTGCATCACTACAGGAAACTGCAGAGGCACCCAGGGAATGTTTTCAGGCCTTGCTGTCTTTTGAGATGAGGTTACTCAATCATAAACTTCCCCTTGATGCCTAGACCTGTTTTGTCAGAAGCCAGCAGATCATGTATTTCCTAATGCAGATGAAGGAGGGGATGATGAGGGTCTTTTTAAGACAGTGGTATAGCACAGTAGTCGCAGTCTTTCATGTATCAAATGACAAGTAAGAATGAGCATAGCTTTCTTGACTTTTGCCCTTAGGCCATTATTTTGGGGTGTGGGGTATGGGAGAAGAGGAATGAACTTGCAATGTTTTGTTCCAAAGATATTAATATATTTTACATTTTTAAAATGGCTGTGTAGAATTCGGGAAAGATGTAATTCAGGGTGTGGATCCAAAGAGGTTGGTCGTATCCACCATACCCACAGTCATGGCCTCTAACTGTGGAAGAGTTGTGTTCTCTCTCGTGCCTGTGCCTTCTCATCTCATGTGTGGCCTAGCCAAGTTTTTTGTTAGGGTACTTTTCATCAGTCTGTGTTGAAGCAGGAGCACTCTAGCAGTCCTTTGTTGGGACTGTTTCACTGTACTGAACAGGAAGGAACAGAAGTCTGTCTTATTCTATACGAAGGTTCCACTAAAGAAAAGAAATCTACACCTCTGTTTTGTTTGGAAAATAAAAAAAAACGTTTCTTTGGTGGAGGTACTTGATCATCTTACCATGCCGCACTGGATTGGATCCATTAAAAGAGGAAGAATGCTTAGTTTTAAGGATTGTGATGCATTTAGTGTCAGATGGGTGCATAGCTGCTTATCCCTGATGAGTCCTGACATACTTCTGAAAGAGGTTAGGTGTCTGTGCCTCAGATTTATGAGGCTTGTACAGGTGTCTGCCTCCTGCCTCAGTCTCCTGTGACATTTGAGCCTTTCTGTGGCTCTATGGTTTAATTTAGATGTAGGAAGATGGTTGCTGGGAAAGCACTTTGAAAATACTCATTTAGTGGTATTTCAATAATTATCATGCCATAAAAAAATGTCTGTTCTTTAAATAACAACAGCTATTTGGGAAGACTTGTTGATTGCCATTGTTCTTTTATTTTTAGAACCTCAGCACCAGTGAAGGTGTAAGTAAAGAGATGCATCACCTTCAGCGCATGTTCTTGCAGAATTGCTGGGAAATTCCTACTTACGGAGCAGCTTTTTTCACAGGACAGATATTCACCAAAGCAAGTTCAAGTAGCCATAAAGTCATCAAAGTGTATGTAGGAGTAAATGTAAAAGGGCTGCACCTTCTCAACATGGAAACAAAGGTTAGCTTAAGTGAACTGCCAGTAACAACTCCTAAGCTTAATTCTGTTATCTTAAATTCTTTGTGCTGGTAGTAATTTCACTTATGACTGTTTGGTTAAACTTAAATGTGGAGATTTCCAAAATGTTAAGATCTTTGTAAAGGACTACTAATAGAAAGCCTTGGATTTTTCCACTTGACTACTATATAAGCTACAAGTAGACTGTGGAACATACTGTTTTAAGTGAACTAACAAGTTTGGTTTGTGAGTATGGAGTATATTTTCTGAGTGACAGTGTCCTACATTGCATTGTAGGCTTTACTCCTCAGCCTAAAGTATGGTTGCTTTATGTGGCAGTTGGGAGATGGTGATACATGTTTTCAAATCCACAGTCTGGAAAACAAAATGAGCTTTATTGTGCATACCAAACAGGTAAGCTTTATAATTTTTCATCCTTTATGTTCAATTTTTTTTTCCTAAAATAGATATGTGCCTCTTCTTTCTAGAGATTGACCACCTTTGTACAGTGCAAAAGAAGCCCAACCTAAGCCCCCCCCCAAATTATCTTAAACTTTCTTTTTAACATTTCAGAATGTTAGCTTGTTTTCCTAGCATGTGAAGCCTTTAGGTTTCAAAATACATAAAATACAAATGTAATCATTAGGGTAAACTTTTTTTGGGGGGTTGTTTGTTTGTTAAATTCGAACTGTTGCACATGCCAGATCCCTCACACAGCGTTAGAGCCGGTAACCTTGCTTATCAATATTAGCAGAGTTTGAGGTTGGATAAAGCTGTAAAGGCAGTGTTGAAAAGCAACTTCACTGCAATTGCTACCAGCAACTTTTGGTAGTGTTTGTGGATGTCTGACAGAAAATGCTTTTACCCAGTTTGCAGCAATGGCAATACATGTTCAATGTGTTGTGACAAAATTACCTCTTTAAGTTTCTTGCATACTTTGACAGTAGCTGCTTGTGACTCATATATTGAAGTGGTTCGAGGGGAAGGAATTGAAAACTGAGAAAAATCTACATTTTATTCTTTATTTCTAAGATGGTGCAACATCTAACTTATTTTTATCTACTTGAATTTGGCATATACTGAAGTTAATTGTGTAATAGTTCTGAAATGCTGACAGAATTTCATTGTGTACCATTATGCAGGCGGGTCTTGTCGTAAAACTTCTGATGAAATTAAATGGCCAGTTAATGCCAAGTGAAAGAAATGAATGATGGAAATGAACAATAGCTACAAAACATCATCTTGCAGCTAAGCAAGACCCACCTTGTTTCTCATCATAACAGAAGACTTCCATGTACATTAACTTCACACAATAGAAAAGTAAATTTGTACAGTTTTTTAACTTTGTACAGAAGCTATGCATGGTTTATATTTTTTAAAAAAACTATACAACATATCTGTTATTTTTATAAATATTTTTGTGTTTCATATATAAACTATTATAGGGCTTTAGCTTAACCAATAAAGCTAATGAAATGTAAAGGTTTACTGAGTTAGATAAGCATAAACCAAGTAAGGTTTTTGTTCCCAGAGGACTGTGGGACTACTAGTGCCATTACACAAGTCTCAGTTAACCTGTTTACCTCTCATTCTGTGGAAGCTGAAGGTGGTTGTGTATGTTACAGTATTTTGTAGACACATTTTATTTTTAAGACTGTTGATAAGTGTGCTTAAAAGACCGGTTAAACCTTTGAGCAACTACTTTTGATAAGCTCTTGAATTTTATTTGGTTTCTGACAAATGTTACAGCTGGCTTTATTTTTACTCTTAACTTTCTCATACCTTGTAGTCATATTTATCCTAAAATATTGCATGAGGATGGCAAAAGGGAAATACTTTAAATAATTCAGAAGCCATATTAAATGTTTAGCATGTGTGTTTTTAAAAAAAAATGTATTTTTACTTTGGCTGTGCAATACAAAATGTATATATATGGAAGGAGATAAAGATTTAAAAATTAATCTTACTCAGAGGACTTCAGAAAGTTTAATAAATCACACCCTGGATTGCAACACATCTGCAGTAAGTAAAACTCATATAGGAGGTACTAAGTTATTTCTGTTATGCTTATTTTTGTACTCATACTTCAGTTTTTTGGGGCTACAAGTAGTGCAGGATTCAGGAATGAAGATGTATAATGCAAGAAACTCAGATGCAATTTTTAGCATTCTCCCTGCTCTTTGCAGAGTCAAGATTTGGTCTCAACAAGTTTGGTCCCAAGTGTAAGGTGGGACCCTATGCAGGCGGAAACATATCCTTGTACAATATAATAGTATCCATAACACAAATCCTTAAAATTTCTGGTTGTATTTCAGGGTTTTAAGTGCACTTGACTATTTCTTCCATGTAAACTGCATGCTAAAGCAGTGTGCAATATTTTGTAAGGAAAGTTTTTTTTAAAAAATAAAAATTAGCACTTGACTCTTAAGTTTTCAAATAAAATTTAAAATGAATGTTAGGAACTGTGCTGTTGTGTAGTAATTTTACTCATACCTTACTATGAGTAAGTGCAGTTTAAGAAATTAAAGTAGTAAGCAGATTAAAAAAAGTGAACAGGAGACTGTTATATTTTGTAATCTTCTTAGCAAGTTATACTTTTCTACTTAAACTTCACTGGCATAAATAACAGTAAGTCTTAATGGATTGTTGGATTTTATTTAATGTAAATGCAACAGTCAGGCCCTTCATAGTGCATCCTTGCTACCACTTGGCACTGGTATCAGAAATACATTTCTCTACATAGCACTTTGTTAGAAAACGAGAGGGAAAATGTTAAAATGTGTGTCAAGTTGTATACTTAACAATAGTATTAATATGCCTTATTGCTGTATAGTTGTCTCTGCTATATTCTTATTTATTACTACCTAATAAATTGTTTGCAACAAGTGATGATTGCTGTTTTTATTGCTGCAGCCAGCATGAAAGTGCCATCAAGAGTCTTACCAAGCAGGTGTTATTTCCAAAGAGCAGTGTTTAGTAACAGGCTCATTGCAAGGTGTGAAGGAAGAGTATTAGAGACGATTATAGGGAGGGTCCCCTGATGACCACAAATTAAGGTAGTGCACTGTGGAAACCACTCAAGAATCCATCAGGAAAGCTGGGAACTGTTAAGTCATGGCAAAGCAGAAGTCTCCAGCTGTGTGTCAGTGGAGTCATTAAGTAGTAAGAGCCCAGTTACTCAGTCCCAGCAGGCTTCTGGAACCTGGTTCCACAAGGAAGATGAGTACAGACCTTTCATATGAAAGTGGGGAAATGTAAAATTGGAACAGAGAGGAATCAAACACCCTAGATATTAGAAACAATCTTCTTACCTGTGCCAAAAAAACCCAACCAGCAACTGCAAGAATGGCAAATGATGCCTTTGTCAATACTCAGCTTAACTCCTATAGTTTATCTAATAAGCACTGTTTTGTAATAGTAACTGTTAGCTGACGGAGCAAAGGCCTGCAAGTGGGGTACTCCACCCAGGCAAAAGGCTAAAGGCAAAATAGCAACTGGACATTTAAATGGTGGAAAAAGAGTCAAAATTTTATCAAGCAGAATAATTGTCAGACTAGTGTGCTGATAAGAGGGATTGTTTATCTCTTAAGTCCAGGCCTCACTGTGAGCTAGGAGAGGGCCCATCTAGAATGGGGTGCCTTTTGCTGTGGTGAAGTGAACCTGCATGATCTGATGTTGACCAACAGGCCATACTTGTGCAACCATACAAAACTAGTTCCTTGAATATGCATAGCACACCAGTAGTGGTGTCATAGATAAAGGCTCTCCAGATGCTGCTGTTACACCATGATGTTTGACTCATTTCCTGAAGAACTGTGCTCTTTAAAGTGTTTAAAAACACTTGGCATTTTAAATAATCAGATAAAGAGTATTATTTACAGATTAGCAATCTAGAAGTGATCAAAGACCTACATGTTTCAGCCATTTTGTATCTTTTCCATTTGAAATATGTCATGTTTCTTCACTGGAGATGCTGACAGTGTGTCTGTTGAATGAATGGGTTGAAGGTAAGAGAACATTTCCTTTAGGTAAGAAAAACTTGTGTTGCACAGACTCTTGTGCTGCTAAATTAGTATTAATAGACTTTGTCCTAACAGATGTGAAAGTGTTCCTGATTTTAATATACCTAAACAAAGAGCCGAAAGATACTTTCTAAGGAAGCAAATACATGTACATATTTACCTATTTTTTATATAAACTGGACAAAAATCTACTGTTTTTAATACAGCTGTGTAGGGGCCCATCTGTGAAATCTTTTTAAGTGACATGATTTTTTTGCAAGTGTGATCATCAGGCAGATGAAGCCCTGACACGTACAAACCATCAATCACTGCAGCGTGTGCTGGGCAGGGTCCTGTTGTTTGCAAGACTAACTTTGTTCTGCTACAAACTGTGTGTGTGTACTCAGCTGCCTGAGTGACATTGCTGGTATGGTACAGCCTATTGCCTGTAATCTGGTGTGGATTACCGTGGGTGGGTTGTCCTGAGTGGGATGTGCCATGTGGAGTCTTGGGTGTGGGTTATCCAGGATGGGTCAGCTTGTGTGGGTTATCACGGATGGGCCATCCCGTGTGGGTGTTCTGGCATGGTTTATCCTGGCTGAGTCATTCTGGCATAGGTTCTCCCAGGTGGGTTATCCTGGTGTGGGTCATCCCAGGTGAGTTACCCAGTACAGATTATCCTAGGTGGATTACCTGATACAGGTTATCCCAGGCAAGCCCCCGGTTCAGGTCATCCCCACATGTGATTGCCCTCCCCCCAAGTTTCTCCACGTGCATTTTACACCCACACATGCCACATGAGTTTTTCTCCCACACGTTTCTCACATTTATCTCCACACAAGCTCACACCCACTCATGCTTCTCCACAGGTGAGTTTATCCTGTGTGTTGCTTGCCCCCATGTGTTCATACCCACTCATGGTTCTCCCATGTGAATTCATACCCATGCACATCCGCATGCTTTCAACCCCAGGCAAGTTCAATCCATGCATGGTGTTTCCATGCAAGTTTATACCCATGCATGTCACCCCCACATGGGTATAGACTCAGGTGGGGTGACCACACATGGGATAAACACATGGAATCATGAATTGTTTTGGTTAGAAAAGACCTTTTAAGATCATCAAGTCTGACCATTAACCCAGCACTGCAACCTCCACCACTGTGACCTAAGCACCACATCTATATAAACTCAAGGGATGTTTACTCCATCGCTTCCCTGGGCAGCCTGTTCCAGCACCTGAAAACCCTTTTGGTGAAGAAATTTTTCCTACTATCTAGTCTAAACCTCCCCTGGCACAACTTGAGGCCATTTTCTTTTGCTCTATCACTTACTACTTAGGACACCAACCTACACCTCATTACAATCTCCTTTTCAGGTAACTGCAGAGAGCAGCAAGGTCTCTCTTCAGACTCCTTTTCTGCAGACTTAACCCCAGTTCCACAGCTGCTCCTCATAAGACTTCTGCTTACGAGCACAAGGTGCCCTTCTCTGAACTTGCTCCAGCACCTCAATATTCCTCCTGTAGCGAGGGGCCCAAAACTGAACACAGTACTTGAGGTGCAGCCTCACCACTGCCAGGTACATGGGGACAATCACTTCCCTCCTCCTGCTGGCCACACTCTGATCCAAGACTCCTGGCTCTTTGCCATGTGAGCACCCTGCTGGCTCATGTTCAGCACCCTGCCAATCAACACCCCCGGGTCCTTTTAGCTGGGCAGCTTTCCAGCCACGCCTGCCCAAGCCCCTAATGTGTAACGTCTGGGTCTGAACTTACATGTGTTGACATGCGTGTTCTCCACACGAGCTTATTCCCTGGGGTATCCCCCTGCGTGTGTGTTCAACACGCGCAGGGTCTCCCCCAGGGAGCCGCTGCAGACCCCCTGGCCGCGCGGGGCC
>NW_009953923.1:1947103-1957946 GCF_000747805.2 Chaetura pelagica | reverse complement strand
TTGTCCCTTCGCCCCGCGGGTCGGCACAGCCCCAGGCAGAGGTGCTCGGGGGTTGTGCTGTGGAGGCAGAGGCCGTGCCCGGGGCTGTCTCCTCACTGCAGCTTAAAAGGGCTCTCACGGATATGTGAAACCCATTGCTGAACTGAAGCTGATGCTTTCGGGGGGATGGTTAACAAATCGTGAACGCTGTTTTGTTTCTGACTGCATCCTTACCGAGTGCAGTATCTCTGTGCTTTGATTTCAGAGGCAGGCTAGCAAGAATCTTAATCACATCAATTTCATTTTAACCTCTGTTTTTTTTGGTTTTTTTTTAATGTGGCTTAGTCTTACTCTATTAAAAAAAAATAATCAGTTGTCCAAAGTTTGCCATTTCGCGGAAGAGTTTAAATGAAACACGTATAGAGCCCCCTCTGTGTTTGGTTTTCGTGTAAATGAGCATGTTTCTATTACTGTGGAGGAAAGTCCATAATTATTTTTCTCTTTCTTCTTCAGAAATACCCACCTTATATTTCATCAAGCATCCCTTTCCTGGGACATGCAATTGCATTTGGAAAAAGTCCCATTGAATTTTTGGAAAATGCTTATGACAAGGTATGTTTTCCTACGTAACTGGCTGAACATATGCTCAAATATTTTTGTGTGCCTGTCAAGTTCTCTAGATGGAGCCTATCTAAAATAATTTCATTCTCGTTTACTACCTCAGGTATGGAATGGAGTGTGCACAGGAGGCTTTGGTTTCTTCAGGTCTCTTTATGTACATTGTTGTTAGAGAAATGGTGTTTCCTGAGGTATTGCTTGTGATTCAGATTTAAAAAATACACCCGTGTATTTGGGTAATGCTCATAGCTGAATCATAAGTTAATTAAAAAGCCATTTTTCCTGACATTATTTCTTGCCTTAGTTGAGAGCTTTTAATCTCACTCTTCAGGCTGGGGGAAGTATGAAGAAGTTGTCTGAGAAGCTATGGGTCAGGTGAGGCAAGCTAAAGCCCAGATAGAGTTAAACCTGGCTAGGGACATCAAGAGTAATAACGAGGGTTTCTAGAGGTCCATCAGTGATAAGAGGCAGAACAGGGAAAATGTGTGCCCTCTCCAGAAGGAAACAGGAGATCTCATCACGCAGGATATAGAGAAGGCTGAGGTGCTGAACAACTTTTTTGCCTCAGTCTTCACTGAATCCAAATCACAGAATGCAAAGGCAGAGACTGGGAAAAGGAAGATATGCCCACTGGAGGAGGAAAGCAGGTTCAAGACCACCTAAAGAACCTGGAAGTGCACAGGTCCACCCACAGCTCCCAAGAGAGCTGACAGATGAAGTTGCAACACCGCATTACATCATATGTGAAAAGTAATGGCAGTCTGGTGAAGTTCCCACTGACTGGAAAAGGGGAAACGTTAAGTCCTATTTTCAAAAAGACCCATGGAACTACAGGCCAGACAGTCTTACCTCTGTGCCTGGCAGGATTGTGGAGCAGATCCTCCTGAAGGCCCTGCTGAGGCATATAGAAAACATGGAGGTGATTGGCAGCAACCAACATGGCTTCACCAAGGGCAAATCATGCCTGACAAATTTTGTGGCCTTTTATGATGGGGTCGCAGCATTGGTGGACAAGGGAAGAGCAACTGATGTCATCTACCTGGACTTGTGCAAAGCCTTCAACACTGCCCTGCATGACATTCTGGTCTCAAAATTGGAAGGATATGGATTTGATGGATGGACCACTGGGTGGATGAGGAATTGGCTGGATGGTTGCACTCACAGAGTAGTGATCAACGGCTCGATGTCCAGACAGAGACCAGTGACAAGTGGTGTTCCTGAGGGGTTGGTACTGGGACCGCTGCTGTTTAACATCTCTGTTAGCAACATGGACAGTGAGACTGAGTGCACCCTCGGCAAGTTTGCTGGTGACACCAAGCTGTGTGGTGTGGTTGACACCCTAGAGGGAAAGCGGGCCATCCAGAGGGACCTTGACAGGCTGGAGGGGTGGGCCAGTGCCAACCTCATGAAATTCAACAAGGCCAAGTACAAGGTCCTGCATCTGGGTTGGGGCAGTCCCAGGGACAAATACAAATAGGGCAGATAGGGGTGTGTAGTGGCAGGATGAGGAGTAATGGTTTTAAACTGGAAGAGGGTAGATTTGGATTAGACATTAGGATGAAATTCATTACTGTGAGGGTGGTGAGACACTGGAACAAGTTGTGGATGCCCCCTCCCTGGAGGTGTTCAAGACCAGGTTGGATGGGGCTTATGAGCAACCTGATGTAGTCAGAGGTGTCCCTGCCCATGCACGGGAGTTGGAACTTGATGATCCTTAAGGTCCTTTCCAACCCAAACCATTCTGTGATTCTATGATTTACTAACCTGTGATCAGGCTGGAGTATAGCTCACCACTTCTGTAGGCAATTTGATGAATTTTAAGGCCCGCTCCAATGTTAAAAGGCCTGATGTATAAACCTCAGTACGTTTTATACTATAACAGTACATAAGAAATAGACTAAGGCAGTAGAGCCTTTCTTTCAGTGAAATAAGATTGATCTGTTTCGCATTGTCTAAAACTTTAAATCTCGAGTCATA
Source organism: Chaetura pelagica (assembly GCF_000747805.2). Taxonomy (NCBI): domain Eukaryota; kingdom Metazoa; phylum Chordata; class Aves; order Apodiformes; family Apodidae; genus Chaetura; species Chaetura pelagica. Next base: position 1,955,372 of record NW_009953923.1, on the reverse strand, counting down.
AGCTTAAATCTTATCTTGGTTAGTGTATATATAGCCAAATATAGTACATGAAGATTTACTGAAGATGAACTTTAAACTTAGAACTCATATTTTCTCTTAATAACATATGTGTAACTCCAAATCCAGAATTTTTTGAGACAGTGTTAGTAGATTGCTGGAGGCTATGTATGCTGTAATCTCCCTTCTATTTTTTTTAGTGTGATGGATCTTTCATTTATATTTTGAAATTAAATGGTTTTTAAATGTGCAAGATCCTGTGTGTTCATTATAATGTTAGATATCACTAGTAAGTATATTAAGAACAGAATTTAAATGTGGCTTAAAGTATATCTTTAATATATCTGCAAATACTTCTTAGGAGAATGGTTTATGGAAGACTGTACATAAAGCGATGTGGATTTAATGAGTTGTATACTCATTTATAATGAACTGGTGTTTTGTTTTCTCTCTTAGTATGGACCTGTATTCAGTTTCACTATGGTTGGCAAGACATTCACATATTTACTGGGCAGTGATGCTGCTGCTCTACTCTTCAATAGTAAAAATGAAGATTTAAATGCAGAGGATGTATACTCTCGATTAACTACACCTGTTTTTGGCAAAGGAGTTGCTTATGATGTCCCTAATATGGTATGTATTTTAAATACAAGTACAAAAATGGCATAATTTTCATTTTGAGTAGGCAGCCTGGATCTCCTCGCTGTGTATGATGGAGTTGTGCGTTCATATGCATTTCTGCCATACTGCACTTGGTAAATTGTCTCAGTTGGATAATCAAGAGGGAACAAATTTAGGCTGCTTTATTTACTACCTGGTCATTCATCAGTCTGGGTGCTGTTTTTATTGTAACCATCTAATCCCACCCTAGAGGAAAGATGAGTGAGTCTATTTTGCCTTCCTTTACAGCATGCCACTGACTGCAGTTTACTTTTCCCTTACAAGCAGCTTTAGGGCTTCCTTCTGATAGAGCTTTAAGAGTGATAATTTTTTATTTATGCCACACCAAAATCTAGGTACAGGAGTATTAATTTGACAATTTGCACCACAAAGTTTGTCTTGCTCAGGCAAAGATCAGTCTATATATGTTTGCAGAGAACAGTCTGCATGGGTCTGGAAACACAGTCGCTGTGTCATCATGTTGCATTGTTTCTGAGCTAAGCGTTGGCCCCTTTCTTGTTTGTGCATGTTGCCTGGCATGGCAGACTCTTAAACTGCAGAAGCCAACCTTTCAGTGGACAAACTTGCTCCAGTGAGACTGCATTTAGTGTATGTTGCACAACAGAGTAGTCTGGTGGCAGAAACAGCACTGTGATACACTTCAGTTTTAGATTTTCAGTTTTGGCTCAATTTTGTTTGTATAAATGCCAATCATTCGAGCAGTAACAGTATCTGTGGCCATCAGTACTTTTCCTCCCTAGCATACCTCTTAATTCTTCCCTGCCAAAGGTACTTGCAGTGATTGTTGCCCACTTCATTATGTGGCCCAGGGGCAGTAGTCACTAGTCTCTTTTCCTCCACAGTGGCATTTCGCAGTGATCCACAAAAGTATGTATGTTGTTTTTACCCCATTCTTTTGGAAACCTCATTTACAACTGACTACCAACAACTTGATACTTCAGAAATAATTAAAGGAGAACTTAATTGTCTCCCACTTTGTCAGAAGTGTCAAATTGTGGATAGACCGTGTCACAAAGTTTTGGGGGGGTGATTCTTTGGTTGTTTGGATGGTGGTTGTATTTCGCACTTGCTGGATTTGCGTATCTCCTCTTATCCCTTTGTAAATTAAACCAGCAGGACTGCAGCCTGGTTACCAAGTAGGAGGTTGTTTCTTGTGTCCTAGGAGACCTCTTCCACAAGTGGGGCCATTCTAACAGACTTATTTCTACCACTTCTAACAGTCAGAGGTCTTCCTCAAAAAGTCGAGGAGAGAGTCGAGAATCTCTTTTGGAGCTGGTAGAGTGCAGAGGGTTCATGGTTCTCTGCAGTACGTCTTTCATGTTCTTCTCTGGTATACACTAGTTTCAGAGAAGTGTCTGTGAGTCAGATGTAGACTGCTGAGTTGGCCAGGTTTTCAGTGTTATAGAATTGTTTGGGTTGGAAGGAACCTTAAACATCATTTAGTTTAAACCCCTCTGCATGGGCAGGGCTAGACCAGGTTGCTCAGAGCCCCATCCAGCCTGGTCTTGAACACTTCCAGGGAGAGGTCATTAATTTCCAACAACGGCCACCAGTCTTTGCCCTGCCCTGCAGGAGCCCCAAGCCCTGGGGGCAGCAAAGATGAGGTGCTGCTGCCTTCCATGGCCCTGCTTACCAGGCATCCCCAAGCCTGCTCTTAGCTTCTGGCTAATGAGCCTTCTGGATGTGAGTTATGGTGTTGTGCTTGTTCTTTGAATTCTGTTGCAGGATGTCTGCTTGAAACCCAAAGGTGCTGGGTTGTCTCTTAATTCTGAGGAAGTTCATCCACTTGTTACAGCTGTTTGGATTTCTGCTTTCACACTCTGCAGTTCATGATCTAGGTACAGGAGTATTAATTTGACAATTTGCACCACAAAGTTTGTCTTGCTCAGGCAAAGATCAGTCTATATATGTTTGCAGAGAACAGTCTGCATGGGTCTGGAAACACAGTCGCTGTGTCATCATGTTGCATTGTTTCTGAGCTAAGCGTTGGCCCCTTTCTTGTTTGTGCATGTTGCCTGGCATGGCAGACTCTTAAACTGCAGAAGCCAACCTTTCAGTGGACAAACTTGCTCCAGTGAGACTGCATTTAGTGTATGTTGCACAACAGAGTAGTCTGGTGGCAGAAACAGCACTGTGATACACTTCAGTTTTAGATTTTCAGTTTTGGCTCAATTTTGTTTGTATAAATGCCAATCATTCGAGCAGTAACAGTATCTGTGGCCATCAGTACTTTTCCTCCCTAGCATACCTCTTAATTCTTCCCTGCCAAAGGTACTTGCAGTGATTGTTGCCCACTTCATTATGTGGCCCAGGGGCAGTAGTCACTAGTCTCTTTTCCTCCACAGTGGCATTTCGCAGTGATCCACAAAAGTATGTATGTTGTTTTTACCCCATTCTTTTGGAAACCTCATTTACAACTGACTACCAACAACTTGATACTTCAGAAATAATTAAAGGAGAACTTAATTGTCTCCCACTTTGTCAGAAGTGTCAAATTGTGGATAGACCGTGTCACAAAGTTTTGGGGGGGTGATTCTTTGGTTGTTTGGATGGTGGTTGTATTTCGCACTTGCTGGATTTGCGTATCTCCTCTTATCCCTTTGTAAATTAAACCAGCAGGACTGCAGCCTGGTTACCAAGTAGGAGGTTGTTTCTTGTGTCCTAGGAGACCTCTTCCACAAGTGGGGCCATTCTAACAGACTTATTTCTACCACTTCTAACAGTCAGAGGTCTTCCTCAAAAAGTCGAGGAGAGAGTCGAGAATCTCTTTTGGAGCTGGTAGAGTGCAGAGGGTTCATGGTTCTCTGCAGTACGTCTTTCATGTTCTTCTCTGGTATACACTAGTTTCAGAGAAGTGTCTGTGAGTCAGATGTAGACTGCTGAGTTGGCCAGGTTTTCAGTGTTATAGAATTGTTTGGGTTGGAAGGAACCTTAAACATCATTTAGTTTAAACCCCTCTGCATGGGCAGGGCTAGACCAGGTTGCTCAGAGCCCCATCCAGCCTGGTCTTGAACACTTCCAGGGAGAGGTCATTAATTTCCAACAACGGCCACCAGTCTTTGCCCTGCCCTGCAGGAGCCCCAAGCCCTGGGGGCAGCAAAGATGAGGTGCTGCTGCCTTCCATGGCCCTGCTTACCAGGCATCCCCAAGCCTGCTCTTAGCTTCTGGCTAATGAGCCTTCTGGATGTGAGTTATGGTGTTGTGCTTGTTCTTTGAATTCTGTTGCAGGATGTCTGCTTGAAACCCAAAGGTGCTGGGTTGTCTCTTAATTCTGAGGAAGTTCATCCACTTGTTACAGCTGTTTGGATTTCTGCTTTCACACTCTGCAGTTCATGGATGGGTTTGAGTGCCCATCTTCATTCTAGAGATAAGTTCTTTGATGGGAACTAGTCTCATCCTTCAGGAGTTTTATAGAACTTTCTATAAGCTCATTGGAAATGGGCATATCTTACAACTATATTCTTCAGGCATATAGGGATGTTTAAGGCCTTCTTCATTGGTGTACCATATATTGAGGTTTTTTTCTGAAATAAGGTCATTTTCTAGAGTTACTCTGGTTTTTTGAGTGGGTTTGATTTTTGTTGGTTTGTTGGTTTGGTTTTATTTTTCCCTGGAGTATATTTGAGTTCTACTTCAGTTGAGAGATTAACTTTTCATATTACTCGGCAAGTCTTGGGTATCTGTGAATAAATCTACTTAATTCATAACTTTGATACGAGAAGGACTTTGTTTTTATCTCAGAAGATTCAGAAAGTCACCTGTGTTACTTTTTTCCACAACTAGGAGATGCAGGGACTTTGCTAGTGGCATACACTGGTTACCCTTACTGTGTGCTTCCCTGTATGAAGCTCGAGGGGTAGTATATGCAGTTGTAGTCAAAATGTGTTCTGCTACAGGTAAGCTGGTCCCACCACCTACCACCATGATTTAATTTCAGACATCCACTGGGAGGGCATTTGGAGAGCTGTTCAGACTTTCATTTGTGTCCTACTGTTGATGTATCCTCCCGAACTTTCATTTGAGGGTCTGTTTCACAGCCCAAGCTGTTAGAGTCTCTGTCTTTTCAGTCTGACAGTGACTTTCAGTCATATGTTTACAAGAATCACCCCTTACACCTTAAAAGGAGTAAGTTACCTATTTACTAGTAATCCTGGTAATTGTTGGTTAATATGCATTGTCTGTATATCAACTCATATTCACTCTCTGTATTCTTCCTTCAAAACTTGCAGATAGTTTGTGTTCGGAGGAGCTGAAATGGCAGAGAATGTTTCCTCCTGATCTCCATCAGCAGGAGATGGAGATGGACTAGCATGTTGCCGGGGAAAATGTGCTTGTCTCTTTGCTCTGTGGCATGTGAACGCTCTGATAGATTGCTGGAGTCCCCACTGATTTCTGAAAACAGAAGTTTCTAAGAAGTAACCTTTCTTATGCCTTTTGTTTTCTGAATAACTTTATAGTATGTGCAGACTCCTCTGTGGGAAGACATTGGTGGGATGAGCAACAGCTCATGGTGTAGTACATAACTGTAGGGCAGATGCCCTAGTTCATATTTGGGGCATAAAATTCCTTGAATAATTTTCTGAATAGACGTCCTGTCAATCCATTGAATGGTGCTCATTGGGCTATTTACCAGTAGGCTTGTTAGCTATGAGTCTATACAAAGAAAAGAGGAAGAGGTGAGAAGAGCACGAAGCTCACCATTTTCCTAGGAAGCAGTTTGTTTCCTGGGCAGGGAGGTCAGATGGCCTTGTAGAAGAAAGATACATCCCTAGACCAGAGGCAAGTTCTGCATGAGAGAGGACAGATGCTCCAGGGGGAGAGAAAGCAAAGAGGCCATATAACAAGGAACACAGGCTGAATCCAGGCTTTGCAAGGACACGTCCTATTATGTTTGTGATTATGCATTTAAGGTGTGTTCCATATTTCAATCTCAAATGCTTCTTGTATCTTTAGGGATAAAGTTTAACAAAAATACTATAACTATTTTCTGTTTTGATACTGCAAAAGGGAGAAAAGTATCTCCCTTGAGCTAGTATTTTACTTTGATGTTACTAACTTTTGCTTGAAAAACAAAGAAGGTGAAAATGGAATATTGTCTATTATTTAAAGTTGAGTATCTGTTGTACCCTACAATCCTAACCATAGTGACTTTTTACTTTTGTGTGTACTTATACGCTACAAGTTATAAAAAGTGTTTAATTACATTAATATTGTGATCCTTGTACTGATTGCTTTTTCTGTCTTTGTTCCTTTAGGTATTTTTGGAACAGAAGAAGATGCTCAAAACTGGGCTAAATATTGCTCAGTTTAAACAGCATGTATCTGTGATTGAAGAAGAAACAAAGGAGTATTTCAAAGCATGGGGAGAGAGTGGAGAAAAAAGTAAGCAAGATCAGATGCATTTTTCCTCCAGTTTTCTGGGAAGGAATTAAGGCCAATGCCATATGTTTCTGTAAATGACTTGCTACAATATCAAAGAAATTTAAAATGACATAGGTAAAACTATACTGGAAACATGCAAAATACAGATTTTGTTTAACCAAATTTAAGGCTATTGGGGAATAAAGCTGCTCAGAAAATCATTGGCAGGAGTGAAGGACTGTCTTTTGGTTTCTTAGCTCATAGAGTGTACCTGTTGCCTGGCTGAATTGTGCTTGTTCTGCATGGTAGGAGTCAGCTCAGCATGAACACTTAGTCCCTAGGAAAATGTCCTGCTCTAACGTCCCAGAGCCTGGATCAGCGATCTTAGCTCAGGGATTTCCTACACTGAAAAACTGCATCCTTCAAGCTGATGTGGTTACGTTAATGATGCAAGTGGACTTACTCTTTTGTTTCCTACCTGTCTTTCCCAACTAGCCTGCTAGATGTAGCCAATCACAATTGTTACAAGCCCACAGTGACATAACAGTATCAGAAATATTATGTATTTAAATATTTAAATATATACTGATTAAATATATGAGATATATTATATATACTTTGTATTTATTATGTATTTTATGTGTATATAATGATAATATATACATTTCTATTTAAATGTATAAAATTATGATATAAAAATAATTCAGTGAGCAGCAAAACTAACTGGTTATCCATTTATTTGGATTTCAAGATTAAGTTTTTGTATGACTTCTTTTATATTTATTAAGGATTGAGCTTGTGCTGCATGGCTTACTTCAGAGGGATTACAAGCTCTCCTAGAAAGATCTCTAAAAAGAAATACCTAAGAAAAAAGTTGGTGAAATCAGTGATCTAATTTAAAATGTTTGGAGAGACCTGATAGACAGACAGCAATTTAAAATTAGATGCTTCATTCTCCTAATAAAGCAATCTGCATTTCTACTTAAAAGTTTTAATGTGTCCAGTTACTTAAATACAAAATAAGAATAAAGAATTAACATGTAAAGTACAACAGCTCACCTGAAATGCAACTTCAGTAACATTTTTCAAATCTCTCCTCAGACCTTTTTGAAGCCCTTTCAGAACTCATCATTTTGACAGCAAGTCATTGCTTACATGGCAAAGAAATCAGAAGCTTGCTGAACGAGAAGGTGGCTCAGCTGTACGCTGATTTGGATGGGGGTTTTACTCATGCTGCCTGGCTTCTGCCAGGTTGGCTGCCTCTGCCAAGCTTCAGGTACCAGAAACACTAGATGAAGCAACTGAAACATTTTATCTAAACCTCTTTAGGGGTTTTTGTTTGTTTGTTTTTCTTTTTTAATTCCTGTTTATTGTTTAAAAGCTAATCTAGATGTCCCAGTAGATCCTCATAAACATTTTGTGTTACTTTGTATCAAGTTGCTAACAGAGGTGTATTGAATCACAGACGCCGAGATAGAGCACACAGAGAAATAAAGAACATTTTCTACAAGGTTATCCAGAAACGTCGGAAGTCTGAGGAAAAGGAGGATGACATGCTGCAAACTCTACTCGATGCTTCATACAAGTAAGCCAAGAGTTTGAAGACTTGTTATTTATTGATGTTTAGCTTTGAGTTAAAACTATCTATCAAAAAATAAGAAATATTCCCTCGTGTTCTGAATTGCTTTGTTGCCAACAATTGGTCCTAGTTGTATTCTTAAAAACAGCTTTAACACTTTACAAGTAAATGGTTATTCAGATTTCTGAGATGTTAATCAGTGGTCATGAGGTTGCTTCTTTTCTCTTTGCTGGCTGTTCAGTAATGATTTTCTTCAAGGCTCCTGTAGAGTCTCTGTCCCTGTTCTCCCTTCTTCTGACCTCTAGACCTTTTGCTGCTACTTTTAGAGTAGTCAACAAAAGAGAAAGAAGTGCATCAGAAGAAACTGTAAATGCTACCGTGACTGGAAACCTTATCAAGGGAAGCTGTAACATAACCCCCTTTTCCCTAGGGATGGCCGCCCACTGACGGATGATGAAATTGCAGGGATGCTGATCGGGTTGCTGCTGGCAGGGCAGCACACGTCCTCCACCACCAGTGCCTGGCTCGGCTTCTTCATTGCCAGGGACAAGCCCATCCAGGAACAGTGCTATGCAGAACAAAAAGCAGTTTGTGGGGATGATCTGCCACCATTGACTTATGACCAGGTTTGTAGGTTACGTTATTCCTGCT
>NW_009953923.1:1928745-1946952 GCF_000747805.2 Chaetura pelagica | reverse complement strand
GCTGGGTATTTTTATACTTCTAGATGCTTATTGTACAAAAAGAAAAGAAAAAACAAACAAACAAACCCAACCAACAACTGTGAAATACAGTCATGTGCTTTGTGTTAGAATCATAACCTGGCACAGTCACTCAGTGGTAACACTGATTGCCGATATATCTCCTCCATCTCCTCCTTCCCAAGTATATTTTCAGCTTGCTACTCTATTTTTAATAAGTTTTAAGGAAATTACAGTCCCTACAATGTCTAGTTAAGAAACCATAGTTCTGTAGAAGAGGAAGATATGTAACCACTGCATCCTTTTCTTTAGTGGAAATATGAGAATGGTCTTTAACTAGGCATCAGAAAACACTTATGAGACAGATTAGTAAGAAACTAGTTGTATTTGATTTCACTACAGTTTATTTCCTTAAATAAAATGGTAAAAAAGAAGAAATTATCAAGGTAGCTAATGAAGTACATGTAAACATGAGCTGCTTTCTCTGATTTTCTTAAAAATTTAAGTTGAATAAATAGCATTTTGTTTGTGTTGAATAAAGTTGGCTATATTTTGCTACAGCATTTTCTCTATACTTTCAGCTCAAGGATCTCAGTTTGCTGGATCGCTGTCTAAAAGAAACTTTAAGGCTTAGACCTCCTATAATGACCATGATGAGAATGGCAAGAACTCCCCAGGTAGGTACACTTGTTGGAGCTAACTTCACTTCCATGGAAAAGGCTAGGTGGGGTGTTCTGGCTGGCAGAAGGAAAATGTGAGTGAGCAGTTTGCTGGCGGGGATGAAAGCTGATGGCAGCCTGGGTGATATCGTGGGGTTGTAGCTGGTGTTGACTGAGGAAAGCAAATACCTTGAACTTGGTGTTTGTGTCCAGTTTTGGACCCCTCTGGCCCCGAGCAATCAAGATGTTGATGAAGTGAAGCAAACAGAGGACGACCACAACAGCTGGGTGTTGGAAGGGAAGGCTCTGAGGGAACCTAGTAACAGCCCCCACCCCTGCAGCCTTACACAGCAAAATGGTTAATTTCTTTTAGCCAGCAGTCTCACTTGAGCTCTTGGTTTGGTGCTACCATTTGAAGACATTTTTTGTTTGCCAGGTATTTTCAATAGCTGTCTTGGAAAACTTTGACTTGCACTTAATACAATACAAGCTAGGGAACTGTGAAGGAAAACTTGCTGTTTGTACAAAGAAGATGAAGTCAAATAAGTAAAATGACTTCTAAGAGCATGTCCCTCCCATGATAAATTATTTCAATGAATTTTAAGTTCATTTTTAAAATAAACTCTTTCTGTAGAATTGCCAGCCTCGTTAAAGCATCTGAAAGGTTCCTGCAACTACTTGAACATTGTGCCCTGTACAGGTAGCACAATAAAGTATCAGGCTGCATTAATTTTAAATGAGCTTAGCCACAATCTCTTTTGAAATTCAAGCCTCATGATAAATATAGCATTTCAGGTAATACTTAAAAAACAAAAACTGACACATTTTGTGATGTCTGAGGTCTTGTCTCTTCTCTTTAGACTGTTGCTGGATACAGTATTCCCCCTGGCCACCAGGTCTGTGTATCTCCCACTGTTAACCACAGACTCAGGGACTCTTGGAAAGATGCTCTAGACTTCAAGCCTGACCGATATCTCCAAGATAACCCAGCAGCTGGAGAGAAATTTGCATACGTTCCATTTGGTGCTGGTGAGTATGAAAAGGCAGTGCCTTCCTGAGTGACTCTGTACTTGAGTGGCTTGTACAGCACCTCCCCATGCTGCAGTGTCTGAGGATACTTTTTTCCTTCTATTCCTGAGTCAGTTTTCTTATGGTGCAAGTGATGTTAAAAGAATGAAGTCAATACTTCTGCATTAGTAATAGCTGTATATATCACTCAGAGTAGCAGTCAAAACAGATCTTTAGGTTTCCATGTTTGTTATTTGACTCAAGTCTTTCTAAGTCAAGGTAAAGCCTGGTAATAGGAAGTCATTTTAAGGCAGAGCAGAAATCTACCTAGAAAGTCACACTGCCAAAATAGTTTGCAAATATCACCACAATAGGGTGAGAGCTTTTCACAGGGTTGCAAATGCTTCTTTGGTGATACAAAAATGAATGCTTTCTGGAGAGGGTAGAACAGCACCATCTCATGCAGATTACTCTATTTTATGTGGCTACAGCTCCTGAAAACAAGACTTCAATGGAGTTAAATATTGTTGTATGTGCAGCATCAGAGCCTTGCCTTGTTTAGAAAGGAAAGGAGCAATTCCTATCTGTGTGAAATTTGTGAAGTTAGCTTGTTGTCCAAGGTGGTTTAGTCACTAGGTAACCTGACTGCTTTTTGTGGCTTTCCTTGCAGGCCGTCATCGCTGCATTGGAGAAAACTTTGCTTATGTTCAGATTAAGACTATTTGGTCAACTTTGCTTCGTTTGTATGAATTTGATCTCATCAATGACTATTTTCCAACTATAAATTATACAACAATGATACACACACCTAATAACCCCATTATCAGATACAAGAGGAGGTCACTGTAAATTCTGAAGCTAAAAACCTTACTTAATATGTGTAATCTAACAGACTTTTGAATAAAACTGTGACAAAATGAGTGGCAGAAGGAAGCTGTTGCATCCACTGTTAGGAAAGCAACAATAATCTACCAGATGCAAAGAGTTTGCATCTATTTTGTTTGTTTGGCCCACACCATCCAATGGTGCTGTGTAAAAGTGCTTGTTGTACAAATTTCTCATTGCATTTTTAAAATAAAAAGCATCTTTTCTATTGGTGTAACACTTCTAAGGTGCATTCCAGCTTTTTAAGATGAAGAAGTAAGTAATTTCTATAAATGGAACAATTTGCTTTTGAAAACCAATTGAAAATTACTTTTCCCTGGATTAATAAGGGGTGAGACTGGATACTTTCCTCTGTATCCAGTTACAGTAAATCTGTCAGGGAATGGGCACTGAGGAGGAATGTACAGGGTGGTGCCCTTGGTATTCCAAGGGAACTAGGTATGGTCTTGGCTGATTATTTTTTAAAAAGTTACTGTACAGCTGAGTATGTTTCTGAAAATGAAGTGTTCAAATGTCTAACTTGAAGCAGCTGCAAAATGCTTAGGTGCAGAAAGCAACAAATAACTTTCTAAAATTTTTTGAAAGTAGTGTTCTGTGAAAGCTTGATATAAGTGTGAAAGTAACAATGTGATGATACATTAATTTTGTAAATAACATGTTTGTGTATACAAGGGTCATAAATTAAGTGAAACATCTGAGTGTTGTCCCCCTTCGTACTGACTGCAGGATCGGTAAATGGTGTTTCGTTCAAGGGGGGTGGTGATAAAAGGTAATGAGCTCTGCCTTCCAGGAACTTTGAATTAAATTTATAAACAAACTGCTGGTGGAAGTTTTCTGTGTTCAACCCTGGCAATTCCGAAAAGCTTTTCTAAATCAATCTTTCTGTAATCTTTTCCCTTTTCTTTTCTTTCTTGTACAAAGTCAGTCATCCAAAGACTTCCCCCCGCCACCCTTCCTTAATTCTCACTGGATCAAGGGCTTTGCACCATCTTTCCTGTTTTGAACCTAGGTGTAAATGTTATAAAACCTTGTATCAGTAACAGCAACTGAGGGAGTGCAGTATCTTTCCTTCCACCCCCAGCCGGTGTGACCAGGCTCTTCAAAACCAGTATGGTACCTGTCTCTCTTCTCATTAATGGCAACATTTTGGAATCTATAAGAAGTAAAAGTGCAGCCCCTGTGAGCAGGAGAAGCGCAGGTAGAAGCAGGTTTTTCAGTGTGAATAAGGGAGTTGTTCTTGAACACAGTTAAAAGCATGAAGTCATCTTTATTTCAGTACTTTGACAAAATACCCATAAAATTCAAAACTTCTACCATTACAAAAATAGGTCTCTACAAGTGATATTCTGTCTGCACTGCCAGTAGCAAATATGAGAGTTGTGTAACTTCAGTAGCCTTGCCAGAAAAAGTGCAAGTAAACTTTGCTGAATGTAGCTCAATTTCAGTAATAACGTAAGTTTCATCTTCAAACCCTTTTGATAAATACACACTTCATAAGTTAATCATTAAATTAGCATTCCACAAATATACATGTAATGTAATGGTGTGTGGGGGGGTTGTTTGGGCTTTGTTTTTTTTTCCTCCCATGAACACAAAGTGCCTATATACATAAATCCCAGTCTGCGTGGGTGTGCCAAGGTAGAATTGTGTACAATCGTCTAGCTGTGTTTGTATTGGTCCCACAATATACACATGATACAAAAGCACAGAAAGAGCACAGGTTTACAGAAGGCAACCCATAACATCACTGCCAGTGATGGAGATGTTCAGAGGGCATTATTATCTTCTGATACCAGCGTGCAACTGAGTGTATGAAGTTGAACCTGGAAGAGGGAGAAAGATTTTCATCAGTTTCTTGGAAGTAGAGGAGAATTCACCAATGACATGCTGTTTAGATCAGCAAGCCTGAAGGATTTTACAGGGAAAATCTTTTAAAAACAAAACTTCCTCAAATGATGGATTTTATGCTGAAGCAAGACTTTTAACACAGTAACTGCAAAATTACACCCCATTGATCTGACAATATTCTGAATACATTCATTTTACAACAAAACTACAATCATCTATGGGACAAAAAGGCTGTAACTTCTGTAACCAAAGTGGTAGGAGAAGAATTTCCCCTTGTACTCCCACTCAATCTTTTGGGTACGTTTTTCTCAATCCAGCTTAAAAAGATGCCAACTGAATCCTTGCTGCACATTTATTGGAGATCAGAACAACGTGTTATCAATGAAATCAAAAGCCATAATTCAAGCCCACTTGTATGTCTCCTGTCAATTTTATAATTTTCTTTTTAATGAGCTTTTTCCTACAGCTCAGAACAGTCTCTTGTTTAAGGCTGAAAATGCCTAAAACCAAAGTTGTTTGTTATGTATCTCGGAGAAGCAGCTTCCTAAGGTGGAGCCTCACCTGACTGCACGCTGCCCAGGCGCCTCTGCAGCGCCTCCAGCCGGTGGATGTAATCGGTTAAAGCTCTTTCAGGATCATAGTTCTGCAGCTGCGAGCAGGTGAAAGAGACTGGGTTTAACTCGGCATGCATACCGTGAAACCTGGGGCAGAAGAACACAGATGTTTTTTAAAAAGTAAAATTCGAAATAAAAGTACCAGCAGACACAGCAACGTACTGTAAAGAGGGATGTCTTACTGACTGCATGTCCCTTCACTTCCCTTGTGGTAGCCACCATGTCATACCCATTCATTGCCCAAGCCATCACACTGCCTCCCCCAAAGAAACCACTTTTCACAGTTGCCTTTTCTTTCTACTGCTCATGATTTGTTGCTACATTTCTCTAGGACAACAACTGACCAGCAAATTCCTACTGAGACTGCAGCAGAAGCAGTCACAGGCTCTATGTCTGCTTTTCTGTTAAGAAGCTTGTGTGAACAAGGACACAGCCATCTTTACAGGATTCTGTCTTCATTACTTTCTGTAAGTCAAAAGTGGCTAAAAGAGATTAAACACTTTTTCCATGTAAACTTTTATGGTTGCCACAAAGTAAGATTACAAATGTTGAGGTGGTTTATATAAAAATAAAGATCCAAACCAGCAAGCATCTGATATTCAGTAAAGCTCAGAGCCCACAACACTGTATGAGGTAATCAAAGGCTGACGGCAATCCTTAAAACTTCTCTTTGGAGAAAAATACCTGGTTTCACTGGCACATGATTCACTGATACCTGTGGTATCACAGCTTAGTACAGCCAACAAAAGAGGCTTAGTCAAGAACAAGCAGCTGGGCAACCAAGCAGCTTCCACCATGCTCTGGCCAAGAGGCTGTGGTAATTCCTCCCCAGCCCTCAGTAACTGGATGACCTTTCCCAGCCACAGTGAGTGGCCCTGCTTTTCCCTGGCTTTGGGCTGAGGGCACCTGAGGAAGCCCCTCTCTGAGCCACAAGCTGCTGTCAACCAGAAAGGTGGACAGGTTTGCTTGGCCGTAAAGCCTAGATTAAATAGCTCCATCAAGTCATCTACCGATTCCAAGAACATAACACCAATCAGACAGCACAAGTCTGCAAGCTTTGGCCTTGATCAGAGGATGATTAAATGCACACTGAAGGCCTGAGATGCAACTTCTTATCAATCCATAACAAAAAAAAGTTAAAAACCTCACAGCACCAAAGATTACAAACCTTAGCAGTAAGCACTGATGCATTAATTTAGCTAAACAGCGTTCTGACATAAAATAATAATCTAAAATAAATGTACTTATGTTGAAAGTTTACAGGAGATCTAGGAGATTCCATGTCTGACCTGGATCTATAGGAATGCCTTTGTTCTCCATAAAGATCCACACCACCAGGGAATGAATCAGGCCGTAACTCATTGCCTAGAAACATAAAAAGGAACGTCTTGAAAACAAAAAAAGTTAACAACTTTTGCACTTTACTAAGAATCTCAAATGCGAGTTTTCTGTTTGCATATCAAAAAAGTGGTGTGTAACTGTAAAGCACTTTCAGATCACCTCATAAGAAAACCAGAGGTGAAATTCTGGCTTCACTGATGTTAATGAGAAAACTCTGAGCAGGACAGGGTTTTAGTGCACATCTAGATAGCCAGGAGTTAATAATGAAGATTCTGATTCTCCTTAGGCTCATGCCAAAAGGCAAACCGAAACTCAGATTTTCCAAACTTTAAGCTCTAATAAAAGAATGACAGGCTTTTGTTCTGCGGAAAAGGACAGGGAGGGCTGGTCAATAGGCTCTGTCACCACTGTGGGGTTCTGTAGTTGCTACTACTCCTCAGTCAGTCCCTGTCCTCAGCAACTCCTCTCAGAGCTGTGGGTGCAGATCACTTACAAGAAACCCAATGAAGGAGCTAAAATTGTTTTTATAAACAGACTCCATAAGGAAAGTTGCCATACTTTCAAAAAAACCTATCCACAATGGAGCAAAACAGGACTGAAGAGAAAGGAAATAGATCAGTGTTTGTGGAGAATGGAAACTATCAGAAACCTGAAAAATAAGTTAATTCAAGTGATTATAGCAAAAGGAAGGGGAAACAGCACCCCTTTCATTCCACATGAGGAAAATGCAAATTAAAAACCGTTCCTGTTGAGCAGTGGTGTGACTTTTGAATAATTTTTTTTCAGTCATTACTGGACTAATTTACCTGTGTTCTGGCTCAAGACATCCCTATTGATACTCAGGACACCAGAACCTGTAACTCGGTGCCATCGACGAACCAGGAACTTCATTCTGCATTCCAAATGAAAAGAAAATAAAACTTCAGGATAAATGAAGTAGTCTGCTAAAAATAATCTGCTTGTTGTATTCTAGAAGGCATAGGAATATATATAAAAAAATGTAATTGATAGGCAACTAAAGCCTGAAGATCAAGTCGATTTGAGTGATTCCAGAGTTGCTGCTTCAGTCCAAGTGGACAGCAAATGGCTCAAGCACCTGAGCAACAGGGCAGCAGCATTTAAAAATTATACTAAATGACCTTTTTGACCTGTCACATCCCCAAAATTGTAACTGCAGAGCACTCTGTGTAAAAGCCCCACTTACAACAGGTATGTGAATAGTTCCTTGAATTCATACTTTTTGCTAGCAGCATGGCAGTACTATGCAGTAACAACCTTCACTTGCTCTTTCTCATCTAATCCTATTCATCCTCAGCCTGAGATCTAAAATCTTGTGAATTCAGAGGACTACCCAGATGAATGAAATTAATAAATCTGTCTATATTTACATGTAAGAATTCAATCTTTACAGGAAATTGAATTGCACAAAATACCTCTGTAAGTGCATATCCTAGAATTGCTAGTATTTTTTTTTTAATATTATGACTTTATCCAACACACTCCATCTTTGACTGATTATCAAATACGGAGCCATTTTCAACTACAATCAGACTGGTTATTCCTATTACAGATTTTACCTATGCTCTGCTTGTCACCCTACACAGTATCTACTATATGCATGACGACCAAAAATATGTAATTTAAATAGGATGGAACAGGAGAAGATTCCACTAGAGAGCTAGAAAGTATATATTAAACTGCACAGTCGTATCCATTGAAACCAGACTTCTACTTTACCTTGAAATTGCGATACACACTCTGACTGCAGAGCGAAATCTTGTGAAGCCCTTTGAATGATGTGTGATGATTTCAAGGTCTGTGAAGGAAGACTGTCCACCCATTCGTGCAATGAGGGCCATTGTGGCTTCTTCACACTCCTGGAACCCACCTAGTAACAGCAGCAAGTATTTTTTCTGATATATGAGAGCTTTCCGAAAGCTCTCTGCTCGTAGGTATTTGCCATAAATCCTCTGTAACAAGGAAAAAAAAAGGCCCCATAAGGTCCAAGAATTATTACAGTTCTAAGATTCTGACACTATTGTTCCAACATAATTTCTGTGATTATTCACTTCTTGTTATCATGGAGAGGACTGCACTACTGCTCACACTTGTTGAATGTAGCTTCATAATTTGAGGATCACCTGAGCAGCAAGAAACAAAGCACAGACAACACAGGTGCTTATATATTATTCTTGGGGATCAAAAATAAGAGTCAGGTATCTAAAGAGGATAATTTTAAAACTTAATTAAGATTTGTTTAGTTAGAATAATTAATAAATAATTTATTAGTAGTAGTATTAATAATAACATTAATAACAACAACAACCCTGCAAGGGGGTTTGGAACTAGATGATCTTCTAGGTCCCTTCCATCCCAAGCCTATGATTCTATGATAATAAGCAGAGTAAACACAATGAAAAATGGGCCCAAATCAAAATGGAAAAAGCAGCTGTAGGTGATGTAGGGGCCAAGTCTTCCTACCCTTAAAACAGCGTTTTCAGAATCTGATCCCAGTTCTCTGAGGAAAGCTTCGTTCCTGAGCTCTGCTCTCAGCTTGGAGAGCTCTGCATCAGCTTGCTTCAAAGACTTCTGCAGCGACATCTTTTCTCTGTTCCAGTTTTCCTTCTCAGAGCCAACAAAAGTACCAATATTAACTCCAACATCCAATGAGTGTCTAGAAGACTGAAGATGAAAGAAACTGAATTTGAATCACAGTTTGGAAAAGCCTGAGTAGTGTCAGTCTACTCACTGGTTTGGTGGTAAGTTGGTAAAATTACTGAAAGAAAAACTACCCACCAATTGAATTTGAGGCTACCTTTGCATTCTAATACCTCACATAGGGAGTTTAGGAGTCTGATGGATGTCCTAGAAAAATACAGCTTCTCTAACAAAGATCCCCCTCACTGGATCATAATCCCCCTTGCTGTAGCTTCATAATCTTTAAGCTACCTGGATCTATTTGCTACTTATCACCGTGATGAGCTACAGATCAAAAACAGAGCACACAGAATTTTAAAAAGAGCAGTTCACAAAAGGAAGTTGGGTAAAATCACAAAGTTTACACTGAACCAAGTCAGTCAAGAGACCTTGACCGCAGGGCAAGAATAACTCACACCCATTTACTCTGCAGGAAGGAAGCCAAGCCAGACAGATAGCTCGATCTCTTCCACTTACGTGGCTAAGACAGAAAGCATTAGGGTTATTTCACAACACCATTACATAGGCTTTAATGCCTATATAGAAGCATCATGATTATCAGCACCAATGAAGACATACGTAGTCTCCAGAAGGTTGTCTGTGCTGGTATCTTCTCAGTTCCTCCTCCAGTTTCATAACAGCATTCCTCAAATTATTCTTTTCTTCACTCAGTCTGCTGACAAAGCCCGTCAGCTCAGCATTTTGCCTCAGCAGCCTCTCAGTCAGCGAGCTGGACGGAGTCCCTGGTGGTAGGACCTGTTTCAGCTAGAAGGAAGAAAGAAACCAAACACAACTTACATTAGGTTCAAGTTGCCAACTTGAAAATAACTGGCTTACAGTGAAAACTTTTGTAGATAGAGACAATAACCTTGTAACAACTTACATTAAAAACCTCTAACTGTTCATGTAAACTACAGATTAATGCGGCTTTCTCTCCTGTGCTAATCTTGGATGTCACAGCAGATACTGTCATGCACGCTCACTCGTAACAGCTATCACAAAGTGCAAAGCTTTGCCACTATGTTCAGGTTTATCTCACTTGGAAGCAAAGAAAAGCCTCAGAAGCTGTTGGGTTTTAATTAATCTTGAAAACGCTTAAAACGCAGGTAAGGACCTAGCCAGGCTCAGTTAAAAAAAAATATTGTTGAAGTCTTTGTAACAGATTACCTCATTTCATTTTTTACACCGGTCTACACTATTCAATCTTCTAC
This sequence comes from Chaetura pelagica, assembly GCF_000747805.2. Taxonomy (NCBI): domain Eukaryota; kingdom Metazoa; phylum Chordata; class Aves; order Apodiformes; family Apodidae; genus Chaetura; species Chaetura pelagica. Next base: position 1,936,692 of record NW_009953923.1, on the reverse strand, counting down.
TGCCTTTCCTTTGGTGAATACAGGGCAGTTTAAGTAAATGTGCTGTATCAACAGAATATACTAAATATTAAGTGTTGATTTTATTATTAGGAAGTATTGAGCAAAGTTTCCTTAGTTATAGAGTACTGCTGAAAGGAAAATACGTTTTCTTAAAGAAAAAGCCATGAAATTATATAAAAAAATAATTAAACTGGAAAAGTTTTAATTTGAAAGTCGAAAATTCACTTTTAAGGCAATCAAAATTGGAAAAAAAAAAAAAAAAAGGAATGAAAAACAAAAAAAGGAGAGGGGTTTTTACACTGCACCAGTTCCAAATCAGCACTGGAGCAGGTTTTCCTCTACCAAGTATTGATCTAGATAAGTACAGACTTAGCAGCTCCTTGGTGGTTTCTACTCACAGCTCCTCATCCAAACACTCCCACCAAAGTCACAACACTGCACTCTCACCTCTTCCAGACAGGACAATCCAGGCAGTTTTTGCAGCTCTGAAATAACTTCTTCAATAACATTTTGTATTGCAGCGAAGTCTTGATCATCTGCTGTTTCAAATGGCAATCTGAAACAGAATTGACAGTTTCAACAGCAGGTATAGTCTGACACCAGAGATGGACTGATAGGACTTCCCATCGATCCATAGGCACTGGCACTTCAGCAAATCATGTCAGCGTGGTTACTGGAGAAATGGCAACATTTTCAAGACTGCCTGGTGACTATAAATTAAATTGTTATCAGCAAACATGCTGAGGGTGCTCTCAATGCCACTGTCAATATCGTTAATGAAGACATTAAACAACACCAGGCCCAGCACTGACCCCTGAGGGACATCACTTGTCACTGTTTTCCATCTGGACTTAGAGCCAGTTACCACTACCCTCTGGACACAACCACCTCTAGCCAGTTCCTTATCCACTGAACAGTTCACCCATCAAACCCATATCTCTCCAATTTTGTGAGAAGGATGTTGTGGGGGGCCGTGTCAAAGGCTTTGCAGAAGTCCAGATAGATGACATCCACTGCTTTTCCCTGGTCAACTGATGCAGTCACTCCCCTGTAGAAAGCCACTAGGTTGGTCAGGCAGGATTTGCCCCTGGAAAAGCCGTGCTAGCTGTCCTGGATCACCTCCTTGTCCTCCATGTGCCTTAGCATGTCTTCCAGGAGGATCTGTTCCATTATCTTCTCAGGCACAGAGGTGAGGCTGATAGGTCAGTAATTCTCAGGGTCCTCCTTTCTACCCTTTTTAAATATGGGCATAACATGTTCTTTCTTACAATCACCAGGGACTTCACATGACTGCCATGATTTTTCAAATATCATGGACAGTGGTTTGGCAACTACATCTACCAGTTCCTTCAGGACTCTGGGATGTATCTCATCAGGTCCCATGGACTTGTATATCTTCTTCCTCAGATGGTCACGAACTTTATCTTCACTTACAGTGGGGGGAACTTTGTCTCTCTGGTCTGCATCTTGTGGGCCATCAACATGAGAGATGTGAGGAGAGGGGCTGCCAGTAAAGACTAAGGCAAAAAAGCTGTTGAAAACCTCAGCCTTCTCCTCGTCTGTTGTTACCGTAAGTCACAATCACAGCAAATTGAAAACAGATTCAAACCTTGCATGAATCTGGTACCATGCAAACTTTTTTCTTTTAAGTGTATAGTAAACTGAGTAAAATCACTTGACTATAAAATAGTAATTTATTCTGGGGGAGGGGTTGAGACGATTCATAGCAATAATCCCTATATTCATCCTCTTATCCAGTTAATTATTTCATTAATATATTGCCTAAAATTATCTTCCACCTACACACTACACCCAAATAAACTTTATAACTTTGCAGAGGATCCTGCTATTTTGTGATCCTCGCATACATCAGCACATCTCAAGTAATGGCATATAATGTACGACAACCCCAAAATCAGGCCTGCAGCCTAGGAATTACGATTAAAATCCAACATATGAGCTTGCTGGTTGCTACTAACAAACCCGAGTAGCTGGAGACTGGCCTAACCTGCTCGCAGCTTTCCGAGCCAACTGCTTCAGCTTTGGAGATGTGTTTTGCAGCTTTTGTCTGATATTTTCCAGAATCTCAGTAGCAGTAGAGAGTTCCCCTCCTCCTGTCAGTGTGGGGTAGGTTGATTCATTCATCTTGCCTCCTTCCATTTTTTGCTGGAGAACCCAGTTTCTTGTTCTGTCATTAGGTGTATCCCAAGTAGTCTGTAAATAAATATGTATTTTTAGACAGAATGCATGTGGTACAGTGCTTTAAAATGGAAACATTTGAATATGAAACACACTCAAAAACTGAAGAACAAACAATTCTGACACTGAAGGGAGTTGAGTGTGACTACAGTACTGTTGTAGTGCACCACTAAATCACTATCTGGAAGTGGCATAGTGTGAGGCCCCTTTTGACTAAGATCTAGCAATCACACAACTGCAGTGTGAATCCGTTCAACAAACACAGCTGACAAGGAGCCACTCAGCCTTCTGTTTCTTCCACCAGCTGCTCCTTTACCAGTTACCTTTTCCAGTGCATGGAATTTGGGCAACTGTGCCCAAGTGGTTTGGGTGACCAATTCAGGACTGGAAAAGCCCACCATGGTCATGGAAGTCCGTCCCCAGTCACAGGCAACCACACCACCGATGCTGTCACAAGTGAAGCAACTCACTGAGCATGTGCTCTTCACCTTCACCAACACTCCCCTGACACTGGCCATGGAAGAACTGCTGGCCCTCTCAAGGAAACCTAAGTGTACAGCTGTGCCTTTGGATATTTGACCATAGTGTGGTACAAATGAGAAAAAAAAGCAGAGTGTTGCAAATGTGTATTGAGTTTGCATGGGCAGGTTTTGGTAGTGAGGGGGTACAAGGGCGCCTTCTGTCAGAAGCTGCTAGAAGCTTCCCCTATGTCCAAAAGGGTCAATGCCAGCCAGCTCCAAGACAGAACCACTGCTGGACAAGGCTGAGCCTATCAACGATGCCAGTAGCACCTCTGTGATGACATATTTAAGAAGAGGAAAAAGTTGTTGCACTATAGCAACTGCAGCTGGAGAGAGAAGTAAGTGAGAACATGTGAGAGAAACAACTCTGCAGACACCAAGGTCAGTGAAGAAGGAGAGGGAGGAGCTGGTCCAGGCACCAGAGCAGAGACTCCCCTGGTAGAGATCTTGGTGAGGCAGGCTGTCCCCTTGCAGCTCATGGAGGTCCAGGATGGAGTAAATGTTCACACTGAAGCCCCTGGAGGACCTAATGACGGAGCAGATGGATGTGCCCGAAGGAGGCTGAAGGAGACCCCAGGGGAACCAGACCCCAGGACTCCAGCCTGAGCTGGAGCAGGCTTCTGGCAGGACCTGTGGACCCACACAGAGAGGAATCCACAGTGGAGCAATTTGCTGGCAAGACTTGTGATCCCATGGGGGTCCCACACTGCAGCAGGGTGCTCCTGGAGGACTGCATCCTGTGGAAGTGACTCATGTTGGAGCAGTTCATGAAGAATTGTAGCCTGTGGGAAGGACTCACATTAAAGAAGTTTGTGGAGAACTGTCTCCTGTAGGACGGAACCCACAATGGAGTTGGGGAAGAGTGGGAGAGGAGGAGCAAAAGCCCCAACAGCCATTGCCACCCTGATCTAAGGGAAGACTCTTCATTGACCACAGTGCTGGCAGTTACCTCTGAGCAGAAGAGCAAGGTGGATACACTGAGCATGGCAGGAAGGCTGATGCTATCACAGTTATCAAAAAGCTCATCATCTTATCTCTAGCTGTGGGTAGTTTCCAATGCTTCAGAATATTAAACAGTAGCCAAATCAGATGAAGAGCCTTCCTGGCTCCACAGCCAGCTGCCAAAAAGCATGGAATGATGGCAGGATGAACAAAAACAAGGTCAGCAAAGAGGCAAATCTCCTGTCAACCCTCTCTAGTACTATCCATAAATCACCCACTCAGCAGCACTTATGTCTTAAAGAGTAGTTTCTAAAGAGTTTTTAAAGTAATTTAAAAATAACTTTAAAACTTTCCACACCTTTTATGAGAGAGAGAAATTTACAGGCAACAGTGGTTCCAAGCTTTCATTCATCTGAAAATTAGGTTAAATTCTGAAATAATTTTTTTACCTTGATTTCTTCCTTCTATTTTGTTTGCTAACAGATGCATATTCATGCATATGCCTGTTTGATGACTTACTCTTTGAATTATTTAAGCTGTTGGGGGATCACTTTTAAGTGGTCTATGAACTAAAGATTAAGAGCAGTGACCTGGAGCATTCCTGCGTAGAACAGGTCCTTCCTGTGACTGGGTGCAGGGAATATTCTTCTCCTACACTGAGACACAAAGTGTGTGTATACACCCAGATGCATTTCTCCTGCTCACACTCCTCCTCACACATCTCTACAGCTTGTTCTCAGGGGATGTGTGTGAATAGTTTTAGGTAGAAAAACTGGAATGCTTTCCCTTTTTTTTTTCTCTGGTGCCTGCATTTGCAATCTGCAGTCTATTCCACAAAGTGAGTAAAGGCACAGTGACACAAGGCTAATAGAATAACAGAATTAAAAGCTAAATTACACAGTGCAGTATTACACATTGCTCTCAGTCCTACTGTACCTCATTTGGATTATAGCTTGGTGTCCTTTCAGCTTCCTTTCTTCTTTCATTCTCCTGCTTTTCTTTCTGTAGTTCTTGGATTATTTCCTGCAACTTCTTTGTTTCATCCCCTAATTTATTAACTTCTTGCTTCTTTTGTCCGAGTTGCCACTGAAGGTCTTCTACTTTGGATTCCAGCTCATGGAGTTTCTTCTGTGCTATTATGTTAGCATCTTGTTCTGCTTGTAAGGCTTTCCTCTGCATCTGCCTCTCTTTTTCCATTTGCTGTCTCACTTGCACAGATTCCAGTTTATACTTCTCCATCTCACTTACTAACTCCACTATACGGTCATGCTTCTCATCCATTTGTTTCTGTAGCTCTTTAAGTAATTCTTCAGATGGATTAGGTGTTCCAGCTTGTCCCTTATCTTCAGCACTTTGAAGCTGAGCACATAGCTCTTTTTCCCTTTCTAGGGCACTGCTTATTTCAAGAGCTCGAACCTTCTCTGATTCAAGAAGCACCTGCAACTCAGAATTACGACCCCGTTCACGTGACAGCTGGGAAGCACTGAGGGCTTCTTGGGATTCAATTTTCTGTTGCAGTTCATTTGACAGCTGTTTTTCTTGGTCCAAAAGTTGAATTAACTGTAAGTTCTTTTGTTTTTGATCTTCAAGTGAAAATTTTAAATCCTTCCATATGAAAACAGAAGCAAAGAACTGATTAAAGCCACTTGTGTACATTTTCTTCTGCAAACTGCAAAGATGCTACCTCTACATATGTTGCTTTTAAGAGGCTCTGCTATTCACAATTCACATGACAATACTCTGCTGCAGTCACACCTGATACTGAAATATATTACAGGTGTCTTTATTCTAAAATCAGATCACCTCATAAACAAGAATATTTGTAACATACTTTTTAATGAGACAAACTTCAGAACTACAGATGTTTGTACAATAACTAGATGCCTTTATTTTCTGAACCCGAGGAAGTGATTCTGCAAATTCAGATTTCAAGATACAAATATCTATACTAAAGTGATTGCTTTTTTGTCTTAATACTTGTACTAGGATACTTGCTCTCTCCCTCACTATATCAGATACTGCAGAGGTACCAAGGAAACCGTTAATGCATTTTCTCCTGAAGTTAACTCCCCAGTTTAGTTTTCATGAGGTGAAACTGCTGACTTTTAAAATGAAGACAAACAATTTTACTTCTTAAATAATATTCTTAAAGAGTGTATTTCATGAGTTAGGTTGTGGAGGGGGGTAGGTAGATATGTTAGCTGTGTCCTTTCTCCTTGAATATCTGGGGGCTATTATACAAAGTAGAAACTATTCATCTTGGACCTGACAAGCACAGTTTTAAAATTCCTATTGATTTAAAAGTAATTTGCTTCTTCAGCTCCAGATTATATTATACCACTACTGAAGACAGAAAATGGAGCAGACATTGGACAAAAATGTAAACTGAGATGAAATGTGAACCAAAAAAGTATCTGAGTGCTCCTTGATGTTTCATGCCATTTGGCATATTGGAATACCTCAAGCTCTTCTCTTCCTCTTTCCTCACTGCGTTCCATTTTAGCTTTTTCCTTTTCCAAAGCCCACTGTAGCTCTCTTGATTTTTTCTGCTCACTGGCCATTGTATCTTTGAGAATATCCAGCTCAGTTGCTTTTTCTTTAACTTCAGTCCTAAAAGAGAAATGGGCAACCTTTAGATTTCACAATGGCTCTAATCTTACCACAGAAACATCAGTTACTTGATATTTATTCCATCTTGTGCACTGAAAATACTGCTCATGTAGTAGAATAACAGTGAAAAGCCCATTTAGAAAAACAAGCCTAACTCAAAAATGAGAGTTGCAGGGCTCAAAAATGACAGAAAGTCTGTCCATCCCATGATGCTGCCATTTAGGAATAGTTGGTGGCTCAATGGCAGCTAGGGTTCAACTTAATACAGTCACTAGCCAAAACTTGAAAGAATGAAGGGGAAATGTATCTTGCTGCCATGTGTCTCAAAGGAAAAAAACCCAACAAACAAAATAATATTGGGAAGGAGCTTAAAAAAAAATCTACCCTAAATTTTCACCTTTTTGTAAATCAATTTTCCATCAATTTGCAAAATAATCTTGCTCTGGATGGTCTACAAAGGCCACAAGGCAATCTATAAAGTAATACATATTTAAACTCTGAGCTGAACATGAAGATACAGTGTGGGCACATCCATCTATAAAAGGCATTAATAATAATGGCTTTCTTGAGTGCCAAATATTTGGCCTGATACCTCTGCTGTTGACCACGACAAGGCAACACTTAGAAGCGACACAATTTCACATGTGAGTACTTGCATCTTATCATATGGGAGTACAAGTACATCTTAACTCCACGTTTTTCCCTATGTTCAATTTTAGAAGCAGAAGAACCTTTAATAAATATGGTAGACTTATTAACTCCTGTGCAGTAGCCTAATGTGTCAAAATTAAAAAGAAACTGTATATTAATAAATCATTTAATCAAACTATGAATCACATCATCTTAGTCTATAGAATAACATTCTTTGTCAAATGGAACAGAAGCCTACTTTTTGTCAGATATGTTTTACAGAAAAACCGACAGCATTTACATTTCATGAGATCAACTTCCTTAATAATATCAGTATTATGATTTGAGACAAGACAGAAAAGATCATCCTCACTGTCAACATAGACAGTTTGGCACCGAGAGCCGCACCTGATTGTTTCTAGGTCCTTGAAGTGCTTGTGCTGTGCTTTAAGGGTTGTTTCAAGCTCTAGTTTGGCTTGTGCAAGTTCATTCTTCAGCTCAGCACCCATCATTCTCTCTGAATTCAGCTGCTCCTGAAGCTCAGCTGCTCTGTCCTTCATACTCTGGAGCTCCACTTGCATCTCCAGTATCTGTGACTGTTTTTGCTGCATATTATACTCCAGCATTTCTAATAAGGTACATTAATAAGCAAATTACTTAGTAAACAAACAACACTGTCTATTTGGGTAAAGTTACCCCTAGTGTGGAGAATGACCACAAATTTATCACTAAGAGTTGTATTTTAAAATAATACATTCTTTCAATAGTGGAGTGAAAGCAAAACCATGCCTTTGTTACTGGAACACCTTTTATACTTTCCAAGAAATAACTTTAAATTCTTTTGAAAAGATTTTTTTAAACTTCTTTTAAAGGCCATGTGTGAAACTGTATCAGTATGTATCATTTGGATTATGATTTACATAACAGAATTTATGTATGTAAACTTGTGACAGCTTTTTGTGACAGAACTCTGACTGTGAGTGTTTACTTAATTTTAAAGTGTACCTGTTCTCTGAACTTTTTGATGTTCTAATTGCTTCTTAGT
>NW_009953923.1:1921193-1928719 GCF_000747805.2 Chaetura pelagica | reverse complement strand
AAGGGCATACATGGAAAACAATCTTAAAATACAGGCCCAGATTTTGCAGCAATTGAAATAACTTTATATCATTTTCAATCTGATATAAGTCATAGGAACACAGACTATATCTTAGTTCTTGCAAATTTAGTCAAATAAGATTGAAAAAAGATCAGAAGTATGCATGCTCAGAACATGAGCATCAAAACCAGAGAGCAAAGAAAGTCACTATTTTTTTCACCTACAGCATTGTGAGCACTGCCATGAAAGCATTTTGAAATATACATATATTACCACAAAAGTCACCTTGGCTTTTTGAATCAGTCTCTTGTTCTCTCTTGGGATTATTTTTCTTACTGTTCATCTGAGCATGTAATACTTGAATCTCCATCAGCAAACTTCTTCTGTCTGCACTCTGAAGACAGTCCATTGCTGCTGTCTGATCAGTAGCCTATTAGCATAGAAACATTTTAAAGTAAAATTCCAGATATTTTTAGAATACCTATGGTGTGAATTTTACTTTTACTTAGGTATTAACAGTGCATATATAGGAAAACCATTTTCAATTAAGTAATAATTAAGTAAATATTATAATATTGGGAAGAACTGATTGTTATTTTATTTCTCCACTAGGCATCAAAATTACAGAATGAGAAGAGTTATCAGTTTTTACAGAAAATTGTAATTTTCCTCACTAATTCTTCTATGTTCCAGAGGAGATAACTGAACTCCCTCTGTCCCATAGCAGCCTTATCACCTCCTCTTCTTACAACTTGCTTCGTATATACAAGCTACCTTTTCTCTTAGAGAGTGTAACACAAATCTAATTAACTTCATGAAATTAAGCTTAGCAATATTGTGTTTAATTCAAGTTGATCTCTGAAGGCTGTATTTTTCCTACATCTTGTGCACACAAAAATCTCATTCCTGCACCACGTCAGTTTGTTTTTTTAAAGATACTTCTTCTTCCTACAAGTCTTACTTTGTTTACACCCTTAAGACTGTCAAAATTGCTACATATATTTTTAAATGTATTTATACATTCAACATTAAAATCTAATGCAAACAAACATATTTTGACTGAAGCATGTTTTATATTACCTGCTCTTGTAGTCTATGCTCTAACTGATTCATCAATACAACTGCATCTCTTGTTCCCAGTTCTGCAAGTTCAGTTTGAAACGCAGCAAGAAGAACACTTTGTTCCCTCACAAAAAGCTGCTGAATCGCATGCAGAAGTTCTCCTCTCCAGTCTGAGACACCTTCAGGAGATTCAGTACTTGCATCAATCTGCAGTGGTAAAAAACCAATTTATAAACAGCAGAATTCAACGATTACATCAAGGATGGTCATTCTTATTTTGTGTAAAGTGAGTTTTCAGTGGAATATTGAGCTTTTCTTATATGATAGCTACGCAAAATTGATTCACACAAATGGATGCATTTATTCTACATGTTCTGATTTCTTCTGCATGCACAAATGCTAAACTTTTATCTATATCCTAGATGGAAGAAATGTAGTTTTTTATAACTGAGAGCTTAGTCCCATGAAATGATTATTTATGTTACTGTATTATACTACCCTTTTTATTTTTATGATGTGACATGTATGTTCCTAGACTATGTAGTAGTGTGCAGATATTGTGTATGAAGATTTAAGTTGATAATGATGTAATCTCCTCCTTTTACATGCTGAAGGAAATGCAGAATACAAACTACCTACATATATGCAGAGGCCTAATTGGGGTAATTGGAAAGACAAGTTTCAACAGATTACTTATTAGTGTTGTATTTTGAACAATTTCTTCCTTCTTTCTTCTCACTACAGTATCTTAATAACATGAAAATTCTCCTTCACAAATAAATAACATTTAAAAAACCTACTTTAACTGCTACTGGAAACATGCTTTCAAAATAGAATTACTTTAAAAAGATGGAGCTACACAGTCCAAAGCAACCAGTGTACAGAAGAATAAATGCAAGCTGTAATTTAAGAAACATTTTTATGACCAGAAAGTGCAACATGCAGTTTTGCTGCATTTTTTTGAAATCTTTTGCCTCATAGCAGTATATTTAGAGCATTTCAACTGGAATTGTGAATGTGCCTTTTAATGTTATAATAAATTATTTTTTATGTAGATAGAATCTTATGATATTATTTATACCTCAGCTTCTCTATGAAGTTGCATTTTTGCAATTAGGTCTTTCAAAGATGAAATGGTGCTTAAAAAAGCTTTCCTTTCCTCAAGCCAAGATTCTGGCTCTTGCTTAAGAGATGGCATCTCTCTTTCACCATATGGAAATTCAGTGAGAGACAGCACCTGTACCCCTTCATGGTGGACTGCTCTCAGCAAACCCTGCAACAAATACAAAAAGAAATCAGTATACCAGTCCGAATAATAAGAATAATAATCTTATCTCATGCATATTGGAGTACTGGTACTTCTAAATTGATCAGCATAAGGAAACTATTTATTCTTCCTCATATCAAGACAGAGGTGTCATGCAGTTCTATCTGACACATAGTAGAACTTTTAAATAGGTGTATTTTTTCCCAGTTTCAAAGGAAAATTCCCAGAGTTCATCTGTCAAATCAATACTGAAGTTTTTAAATGGTTGTTGATGGTAACTGACATTATAAAAACAAAGTCCTGGGAAGCTTTCAGGTGAGATTTGCAATTAACTTTTTGAGATTACTATTAAGCTAAGGTTTCATTGTAAAATGAAAAAAAAAAAAAAGTGTTTGAAAGTATGATACCCTTATTTTGTCATAAACGTGTTTACTTTCATAATATAGATATTATTCTAGACCTATAATAACAGAATCTATAAAACTGTGTAATACATGATCATAACATTATCATTAATACACAATAACTACAATAATTACAAGTAACAGTATATAATATATATAACAGTAGTGATATTTCTCATAATACTAATTGAGAACAAGCCTTCAATTACAAAAATCATATTTAACCTAATTTAACAGGCAAAAATGCACATAATTAAAATGCATTAAAACAGCTAATACTTTAAAACTTATCTAAATGGCTCTCCTTTCACTAATCAAGCAGCAGATAATCTAAGCTTTTGGCAGTATTACTCTTGTTCCACAATAAAAATTGTCTATTCTATTTTACCTTGATTTTTTTTGGAAGTAAGTCTGTTGAAGTTTCACCTTCATCTATTCCTTCAGATACCATGTCAGATCCCTGGGTCTGAGTAAGATACATTCCTTGACTCCAGTCTGAACTGGAGTCTAAAATAAAAGAAGAGAAAAACATGAAAGCTGGATCACTGTGAAACTTTGAAGAACAAGCATCAAAAAGGTATTTTTGTCTGTTGCTATAGCAGGTGGTTGGTTGCATGTCACCAGAGTTGATTCTAAGCCTGGAGACTACCTGTTTTATGGCTTTTCAGTTTCAAACCAGTAACAGCAAAATAAAACTTAAAAACCCCCCAAAACCCGTAACAACTTTACAATACTAGCTAAGCTCTAAAAGATAAACAACTGCTCGCACAAACACTTCTGCCAAGTGACCACCCTACACTATACTTAGCCTTTGCCTGTGAAACAGATCATATTAATAATTTTTATTATTCTTAAAGAAGTTAGTACCTGTCATCATCACCCACTGCAAGGGAGCTGTAGCTTTAAATTCTATCAAGAGATGATGAAACTGAAAAATCATAGAACAGTTTGGGTTGGAAAGATCCTCTAAGATCATCTAGTTCCAACCACGGGGCAGAGATAATAGAATATGTAAGAATAGGAGCTCCAGTGGTAAGAAAAAAAATAGCATCCGATGTCTCAACTCAAACCACCTCCATTCTTAATCATTTCCCTTCCATAGCATATTAACAGATCTGACATGCTTAGCACCTTTTCTTAGTGTGACAGGCTTCTGCTTCCATCTGGGGAGTAGTTGTTTTTATTTCTTAGAACACAAATTCTTTAATGGTGTACTTAATATTAAAAAAAGCAGATTGAATTTGTTATGCTGTTTGAAATCTATAAAAACAAGTTTCTTACCACTAGAACCTCCATCTCTAGGTTGATATGGTGGAGAACGTGCTAATCCAGAAACTGGGTTTCCCTATATTTAGAAAAGAAAATAAAATCTTTAATCACCGCAAACTCACTGACAGTACGGGAGCTTAAGTCTAGGGAGCAGGAAACAAGCCTCCTTTGTTCAGTTTCCCCTGCAATCAAAATAACCAAAATGGAGGCAAGAAAGATGGCAATCAATAGGGTGACCCACACTTGTCCCCACTTCACAGAGCAGGCCAGGTCCAAGGCAGCAGCACAAGGAAGCATCTGATAGCTGAACACGCTCCCAAACTGAAATTGCAGAGGAAGGAGCTCACAGTCTCCCTCTAGATCATAGAAACATTAGAACACTTAAAAGCTTTATAGTGAACACTCAGTGATTCACACTAAACAGACTTTAAATGGGAATTTTTGCAGCAGGAGCAGAAGTATGAACCAAAGTAGTTCAATGACTATAGAATAGGATAAATACCTCTTTAGCTCGCAGAGTTTCTATGGCTTCCTTTAAAGCATTACACTCATCAGTCAATACTTGCACTGCAACAAATTTCTCTCTCTTTAGTGCTTCAGATTCAGAGATATGCCTTGCCTCCATGTCCATGATTTCAGCAGCATGGAGTTCTTGCATTTGGTCGATTTTTTCAGTAAATTCTCTTATGATCTCTGCAACCTCTTCTGAAGAGCATTCATTTTGCAAATCAATTTGGACTTCTGCATTTTTAACAAGGACTGGTGAAGTTTGGATACAGCTGTTGATTTCCACAGTCTTGTCTGTTTGTGATGATGAGCTTTTTCTAATTAGAACAGACTCACTTGTTGACAAATCACACAGTGTTTCTGCATCCTTTTTGCTTTCAGCCTTTGCCATTTCCTCATCCTTTCTCATGTAACATGCAAGCCTCTCTTCTGCTTGAGCTAGGTTCTCTCTGACTTTGCACAGGTCTTCCTGAAGATGTATCAGACTTGATTCTTTTACCTAAATACGGAGAATATGAATTGCAGTCCCTTCAAATACTTTAAAAAAATACCTAAAACTTAGACAACTTTCTATACCATTAGAGTTCAGTTTAGTCCCATTTTAAAGCAGTTATGATACAACAGTTATGGCAACAAATATCATCTCCTAAGAAACACAGGGCTAGAACCACTGGTTCACTGTAGTGGACTGTAAAACTCTACACTTAGGCAACAGGGGAAGATTTAGCCTACAGCATCACTGACAGTAGGTACTGAGTGACTGTTTTCCTTAGTGCCATTCTCAGTACAAGACTGAAAAACTCCCCAATGTCATGCACATTTGCACAAAAAGTCCTATATAATAATTTGATTTAAATACAGTATGGAATAATTTGGTTCTTACTGCTACTTCTTGCTGAAGTTTTTCTGCCTTTTCTCTGTAATTGTTCAGTTCTTCCTTAGCAGCAGCTGCCTCTTCTTTAACTTGCTCCAGTTCAAGTTCATTAATGAGCACATTTTCTTTTTCACTTTCCATGAGTTGTGGTCCTACCTACACAGCAACACAAGATATGGAAAATGGTAAAGAATCTTACAAAGAATCAAGTACCAACAGCACGGATCACTTTCACAGCAACATACAAAAGCCACAAATGAAAATATCACAGGAGAAAATGAATGGATTAACATCGTCTCAAAAAATATGAGAGTGAATGACCATTTCTCTAGATTAACTTCCACAAAATGGATGTGTAGGAGGAAAGAAATGTGGGAGGAAAGACTGTCTTACACTTTACTGAACTGCAAGCAGAATTGGCTACACCATGTAGATAGGACAAGGAGGAAGGCCAACAGAGAGTAGGAAATGAACGTTGATAAGATTATTAAATTTATAAGACATTTAGGACATTCATACAGCCTGCATTTGGATGAAGGTCTTAGAAACTTTTCTGGTCCACCACTAAGTTCCGTGATGTCTCAGAACTTAAGACTTTCAGCAATCAAGCCCATGTTTGGGCTATCAAGCATAGTCAACTTTGACGGAAGGTTTTAAATTGAGAGGCAACATAGTGGTGTATCGAAATCAGGACAAATACACTGATAAAAACTACTGATGGGAAATATCTTTGAAATCAAGACAGGAAAGCAAGACATAAGTACACTGTACAAATCCCCACACAAACAAATTACTATCACTTCCTCATCATTCTGAACCCTCTATTAGATAATTTTTATCCCTTAAATTTTTATCTTTCTACCTCCACGTCACATAAAAGTGTAACTCACTCCATTCTATGTCAATTCAAGAAAAGAATAATAAAATATCTGTCTGAAATTCAAAATGACCTTACATTCATGAAGAGGCAATGTGCTTTTAATGCACAATGGAAACTCATAGTGGGTTTCACCTAAAATAGCATCCTGCTCTTCTTTATAATGCCAGGAATAATGGACTAATGAAGGTCTACCCGACACAGCAGAATATTCCAATCACTGGTCTCAACAATTAGTGTTTTAGATAACTATAGTTGAATAAAATAACAGATTTTAGTGAAAACATGCCAAAAGAAAATTTCATCTAATTACCTGATACGTCTGCTTTACTTCTTGCTTAACGTATTTCTCAATCTCTCCTTTATGTTTTTCTTGAATCTCTTCTAGTAATTGCTGAAGTTCTAAGAGTTTCTCTTCTTTCACTTTAACTTCCTTTTGAGCAACATTTACATTTTCTTTTTCTAGCTCCAAGTTATGTTTTACCATTACCAGTTGGTCCTCCATCTCACTAAGCCTCTGTGTTAAGAATGATAATTTTGATTCCATCTCATTTTCCATTTTATCACTCATACTCTCTCTTTGGACATTCTCACTTACTTCCTCCACACATTTTGAAGGTTCCTGAATTTTCTGCATGAATTTCCTTTGCTCTTGAACTGCATTTAGCTGAACCTGACTGACAAGCGCAGCAGCAACTTTTTCAACTAGTGTCTTTTCCAGTTCTAATATCCTCTTCTTAAGTGTTTCTCTTTCAGCTTTACCTTGCTCTTTCAGGTCTTTTATTTCTTTGTAGGCCTGGCAGAGTTCGGAATCTTTTTCTTTAATGCATATCTGAAGTTGCTGCAGTTGTATCTCCATCTTACTAATGGTGACTCTTGTATTCTCATCTGAAGCCCTAAACTGGGATTGATCTAACTCTGTCTTCTCACAGAAGGCTTCTTCCACTTTTTCAGTTTTCCCATTGCTCCTATCTTCTGTTTTTTCCATATCGCCTTTAATTAGTGCAGACTTATATTTCTCTGTTATCCTTTCATGCTCTTTTTTTAACATACTTATTTCTTGCTTTAGTTGGTTCATTTTTGACTTAGTCTCCTCAAGCTCATTCTTTGTTCGAGATGCCTCTACATTTATGTTTTCTACTTGCTTCTCCAAAGCTTCCTTTTCTGCCAGAACTATCTCAAGTGTGTGTTTCACACTGTCAGCATCTTCTTGAAGAGCAGCAATGTCTGCAGGTAATTTTTGTTCAATATTTGCCAATTCCTGCT
>NW_009953923.1:1911629-1921070 GCF_000747805.2 Chaetura pelagica | reverse complement strand
TGCTGAAGCTTATCAATTACATCATTCAACTGCTCTACTTCCTCATCATTTTTTTTTTTCACACGTTCTTGATCACTTTTCAGGCATTCTACCTGGGCTTCAAGCTCCTGTATATGCTCATTTTTCTCTTCAATAACCTGGAAAAAAAATATACAAGAAGAGCACTTCAAAAAGGGTAACTATTTAAACCTCAGTAATTTTTTGCCTGGACTTCCCAGCAACAGCTTAATCAAACATTGAAACATCTTGTAAAGTATGTCCTCTTTGAATTTCTTAAGGGGATGTCTCTTGCAAAGCTTTATGAGAATCAGACATCTTTACACAGGACTGAAAGTAGCCTGTGACCTTAATGAAACTGCAAAATAACTAAACCCATAATATTCAGAGATATGAAACACTGAAGTTCAAGCGTTCACAGCACTTTTTTCCCAATGGTTTGGTCTAAAGCTCTGTCTTATCCTTTTTATTGAAAATTAAAATGGAATAAATAGAATGGTCATGTCTGCTGTTCAATCCTCTTATAAAAACAAGGTTTAATACACTATTTTTACTGAGACAATGAAAAGGAACCAAGATTTATGAAGCTTCAAACTTATAGATAATCAAGCTCACCATATACAGATCAGACATGTTCAGTTAGATTAGATAGATACTATGCTCTTCACAGAAAAGCACCACCTACTCCTTTATTTGGTCAAACAGATGTACAGAGGACATAGCCAGTTAAGATGGATATGTGTTTTAAATACAAATACACCTTTAATTAATTGTGTTGAAAAATACCATTATAACATGCTTTTTACCCTGAGACTGCAGAAAACACCTATCAGTTGACACTGACATTTCCTATCACAAACCTAAAATGTCTGTTTATGTGTGTGTGCAGATATGCACAAAAACACAGAGAGCAAACAGACCCATACACCCAGACCACAATTATTTATTTGTGTTATAGCTTAAAAGAAAGTAAAGAGAGACAAAGTTAGCAAAGTATTTATTTTCAAATGCATATGACTATCCAAACTAAATTCAAAGACAGATTGGTGAAGACATGAAGAGAGGGAGAATAATACTTTCCTAGACTAGATCTAAAGACACTTCAAATTACAGGCTGGATAAGGTGCTCAAAATTCCAAAGAAATTCAGAACATGATGTAACTGAGCAAAGGAGGGTGATGACTATGATACAGAAAAGAGAAGCCATCTTACATCAGCTTCTAACAAGAAATAAATGAACAGACACAAAAAATGGAATGATCGGTGTTGATGACCCCTAAAATTAATAAATAACAAAATAATAGTAAAAGGAATAATAAGACAAGTTATCAGATTCCAATAGATTAAGTTTTATAAAACTATTTTTAAAATATGCTTGTTAAACCGCAGTGGGAGAAAATTCTCATTTGACTGTAGAAGAATGACAAAAAATCCTTTAAAAATCAAAGTAAAGACCAACCAGATTATAAGTAGCAAGTCTAAGAAACAAAGAGGATGTATTTTCTTAAGGGAATATCTGGAGATGTGAAATGAGCAGTGCTTCTAAACTGGAAATTTAAAAGGCAGAAGGAATTCTCTTAAGAATACTCAGAATGAGTATTGTAAAATAATATCAGTTATGGTGCCTAAAAAAATATGGAAGGAAAAATAGACGACTAAATTTGCTACTAAAATAGCCATGCTTCTACCTTTATGTCTCCACACTTCATTCAGTTAGTTCAACAGAATAATAGGACAACATTGTAATAAGTATAATATTTACACAAATAAATTATAAATGGTACCATATAAATTAGAGGGGTTGATTTGCCACCAAAGAACTTATTTTTAAAAATCCACAGAGACTAGAAGATCAAAAACGTTTGGTTTTGAAATAATTGGTTTTCAGAAGAGGAGCAAAGTGATCCTGGTGATTGCAATCAAGTCAGTATAAGAGCTTCTGTTTTTCATAACATAATGGAATAAAGGGCCACAGAAGGCAAATACAGCAATTAAAAGAAAAGCACTTAATAGGATGAAGATGCCTAAGGGACTTAGAAAGTGACTAACCTAAAACAAATCTATTAATATTTAATACTGATATCATAATCAAGCAGAGTAATTCTTTAACGGAATGGAAAATATAACTGAGTAATAGGATAAAATTAAGAAAATAAAACGTCATGTAACAGATGAAGAAAGAATAATTAAAATTAATTATACCTGAATCCTGGGTATTTTTCTCAATCAAGAAATCAGCAGTACTACTGTGGTCACTGTATAAAGCAGAACCACTCTGAAATCCCCAAAGTATGGTATTTCCTAAATCCAATTTAAAGTTTTAGTTATAATGAACCTCAGTGTATAATGACACATTTGGCACATAAAACACTCAGTGAAAATAGCCAGCTTAGTCAGGGCTCTATTTTGGTGGATTCAATAAATCCTAGTAGAACTTTACCCTAAATGTTCAATCAGCTACTGAGGGGTAACAGAACTTCTGTTCTCACCTTACTGTAAAATACTTGCTTTGGGGTTGAAGCTTTTGACTAAAGATTTTCACATTTAAAATGGTCAGAATGCAATTTTCATCCATTGAAAATACACCATTTTCTTTCTATAAAACACATGAGAATGAAGGCCTGTTTCTGCTATCACTTGTATCAATGCAAAGTAACTAGTATTTGTGCTGAAATCAAATGCATTATATCTGCGTAACATGGAGGTGAGCCAGAAGATGATGAAGCTCATTATCATAAAAGCACATAATTGAAAAATAACAAAAAGCTACAGGTGTTATATCACAGTAAATAAAAGAAAGATGAATCTGCTTCTTTCTTTCTTTCTCTCCATTTCTAATAAAACACAGCATTTTGTTTGCACATCCACCGTGCTTCAAACTGGATTAACGATGCTGCCAACATTGGTACAATAACAAGGTATTTACACAAGCTAATGGAACACAATAGTTCAACTGCTAAAAAACCTGTAAAATCCAACATAATCCAGCAGGTGTCACTGAAACAGAAAACTTTAAGTCAGTCATTGTAGGGAAGATGATTGAATGAGTGTTGAGATTGAATTTGGCTACCTACATACTATTAAATACTCAGAACTATTAGAAGAATGAGGAATAAAGAATTTAAGACAAAAACACAAGCAGAAATAAGGCAGAAAAAGAAAAGTAAAAGTATCCTTCATAAAAAATGAGACAGATTTTGTGTAAGGTGTTGCCTGAAACATAAACATTTGTATTTTTAAATTAAAGCAGCAATAAAAATATGTAAGTGGTGAGAGATGGAGCTTTTTTTTTTTCCTTAAACAGCTAGCAACACAAAATGGAACTCTGAAAAACATTTCAAAAGTGTGTACTTTGTTGTCAGTTGTGTCTTCAAGTTGTTGTTGCAGTTTTGCAATTTGTTCATGAAGATGATTTATTTCCTGCTCCTTCTCTTGCATGATGTGAGCAAGCCTCCCAGCTACTAAATGATGGTCCTTTATGGTGGCATCTTCAGACTTCTGGATAGCCAGTCCCAGTATTTCCATTTCATCCTACCAAAAAGAACCCCCAAAACTATGTTACAGTTGTACATAATGTTTTCTGCATATTCTTACACAATCATTTAGGGCATAGGAATAAAAATAAACCAATTGCATGGAATGAGAAGTAATTAGAGGAGCTTTTTGGTATTTTGCAAGTTGAGTGCTCGAGAAGGATTCTGTCATCTTGGATTTTTCCAATAATTTATTTCTGGGGAGGAAGGAGAATAAATCCCATGGCTTCTCTGTTACACATTTACCTTAAATAATTTGTTCTCTTGTTCAAGCTCTTGCAAGTGTGTAGTGGATTCCTTTCGCTGAATTTCTAGTTGCATGTGCAATTGCTGAACCTCTTCGTTTTTATTTTCTAGCTCCTCTCGAAACTGCTCCAGTTGTTCCTCAAGGTTCGTGACCTACGTTTCCAAAACAATTGGTGGAAAAGACAGACATACCAAAAATCAGATGTCATAATTTTCAAGTGCAATGTCTACAGTGAAGAGGTTTGGTATGAGAATGTTTACTCAGTGATACTCTGAGTCTTTAAAATGAGTGGAATTTTAAAAGTCACTAAAGATCAGCTGAAATCACTATGAAGTTTTTCTTAATTGGGCTGAATTTTGATTCCATAAACACTCCTGTGAGTCATAAGGATTAACATAGACAATAACAACAATTATCATGGCTCACAAGAGAATTTCAAAGGGATCTGGACTGCTGTCTCTCTGATCTTTCAAAAACTTCATCTGTATAATTCACTAAACTCAAGAGAAAGCAAAACTGTCAAACCAAAATATCAGTGGAAACATGGAACATTTCACAGGTATTCTACCTCCTTTTCCTTTCTGTCCACAGCTTCTCGTTCAGCCTGAAGTTGTACTTCTAGAGGTAATTCACCCTTTACTATGATGGTGCCAAACTGTTTCCTTTCTTCCACCTTCAAATATAAATAACACAAATAAAAAATACATGCAGTTTTGTTCTCAATGAAATAAGAAATAAGTAAACATGTGATCATTTTAGTTGAAGCAATACCTTTTGCAAGTTGTCTGTGCTGATGATTAAGGCTTGTTCCAGTTCTCTTATCCTGCACTCTAGTTTCTCAATTTCTTCATTTCGTTCTTGTATATCTCTCTGAAGTTGCTCCTTAGAAAGCAAAAGCTCACTGCACTTGTCGGTTTTTTCTTTTAGGTGATTTGTTAAGTGTTCAACCTGGTGACAGTATGGCAAGCTGATGAATATATTGTACCAGATTGGAAGGGTTTGCTAGCCACAGCAACTGCACTCATTTTTGACAGAGAAAAAATATCCCTCTTTTTTCCTTGTAATGAAACTCCTACTCTTTAGGTGAAGCAGAATGTAAAATTAGGATATTGTAGTGCTACATCCAACAAATACAAACAGCAGTTTTTAAGAAGTGCTTTTTTTCTGTGCTGCACCTCCTACTCTCTAGAACTGACCTTGTCCTTCTGAAGCCTTCAGACTCTCTAGTCAGTTAAAAGCAGGTAGCATGTCAACCCTATGCAGCACACTAATAAGATACCTTTAAAATTTATGGATGGAATGTCTTGACGCTAAGGTCAAGATGCTATTTGCACCTTTAAGGAATATCATAGTTCTAGAAATCTGTGACAAAATTATTCAAAATAAGGAGTTGACTAGTGACACACAAACAGAGCCTAAAACTGATTGGGTCTTTAACATTGAAGAGAATTGCTAAACTTCAATCTTGAGAAACACGAAGCTTTGTTTTCTTGCTGGCTTTGTTAAATGGGACCAAACAGATGATACAAGTTTACTTCCTATAAGGGACAAAGAATCCAAAAAAGCATTCTGAATCTCAGTAGTTCAGATGTTTGCAGCTCAGAAACAACATATGAAAAGAGTAACTGAAGTAGCAGAGATAGGAATGATCCCAGTTCTAGCAGTATTTCAGAAATGATTAATCAAAATTACAGATCAGAAAGATGTGTAACAAATCCATTATATTAGGCCTGATGCACAGAGTTCAGACTTGAGTTAAACTAAGCGATCGAGCAAGAGACATGGAAAGTAATGTTTGTCCCACTCAAGTAACTGATTTCAGTATTTACAATTAGGAAGTTACGATGTAGCCAATAGGTAGAAGACTCAAAGCATTTCAATAGATAGGAGAGAAGAGGACCAGAACATATAGCTGACAGGATGGTATTATTGACGTTATCCATCCATGAGTAACATCAAAGTCTGAAGTGACCACAGAAAGTCCTGAGAGAGAAATGGAAAAAGAAAAATCAAGCCTAGAGCAGACTCTTTATGACAACCCTCACTGGAATAAGTTGACAGAGTAAGCTGGAACAACAGTCAAAAAAGAAAGGAAGTTATCAACAGAAAATGCTCACAGTGTTCAGGAAAAGTAGTCCAGCATTAAAAAAACCTGTGCAACTATGAGCAAATACAGCAACTACTTCAGAAAAACATGGGAAATAATGATAAAATGGATATTTATGAAATATGCACATTCAAATTGTGACATCAAAATATGCTATACTATAAGACAATGTGCTCCATTTGATAAATATTACATGTAAATCTTACACACTGCTGAACATTCTGCCTATAATTTGTAATGTATTACATTCAAAACCACCCAGCTCTAAAATAGCTGCTGCACCTGTGGTGATTGCAGACATGATCTTATCATCTTTATACATACAAAAAAGTTGTAAATTAAAAGCATCTAATACAAATATAAAAATTTTAATCACAGTTACAGCTGTCTTTTGTTTTAAAGCATGCTTTAAATTTTCACTGTAATATATCTTCCAGCTTCGAGTATACACGTCTATATACGCATATTAAACTGGAGAACATTTACATACAGTTTCTGCACAGAAAAATAGAGCATTTTTTATTATGCTATATACATTATTATGTATTTGTTTCTTAGGATTTATTATTTTTTTTTTTTTTTAAACGTTGATAATTTTAACCAGGCATTCACACACTGGTCATGCCCCAGCCTATAAAGAGACACATAAGGAATTAATCTCTAAATTAACATCCTGGGTTCAGGAAAACTAATGGTACTAAGAAGTTTCTCCCATACATGTGTCAACAGGAGAGAAGTGGGCACACACTTTGCAACAGAAGAAATAGATGCAGAATTTCTCCATACATGTTTGTTAACACACACCCAGATAATTCTAGAAGATTAATTGTTCACAGAGGCTGATGACAGCCATATCACATAGCACTGACTGAATACTTTGAACGCAATTTCTTATAAACCTTTGTATTAAAATTTGTTTAAAAGCCCATTAAATACACCTCTATATGTGAGAATTTTAAGTAAATTAATATTTCAACAACTTACATCTCACATGTATCAATATATGTCCTATTACTGTTTATGTTCCTAAAGTATATAAAATAGAATATGAAATATTAGTACTATTTAAGAATTTAATTACAACAACTGAAATACTTCAGAAAAAAAAATATTTGAAAAAATTTCAGTGCGACCTAATAAGAGGCATTTTAATACTGAAAACCAAGCTAGAAAATAAAGCAAATATATCAGCTAAAAATACTGCTCAAATACTGCTCATGTACTGCTCGAAACATGCAAAAGCTTCACAATATATAAAACTTGCACTGCTGCCACATTCCTTCGTTTTGCTGGTTCTAACAGGTTTCTATGACCCCCTTTAGCTGCTGTTCTACAGTTTCTAAATTCGTTTCAGTGGAGACAGACTTTCACTGGGGAGGTTCCAGCATGCCCAGAGAGCACAACTACATCTCAGCTGCTAAGCCTTGGTAACTCGATTCCTTCAGTTGTGCTACAAACAAACCGGTTGTCACAAAACAACACTTAAGAACATGTGTGACTTCTCCACTAGTCCTGAATGTTTCCACAGGCTTTTGAAAACAGTGGATTTTCTAAATTAAGTTATATAAAAGAATCCTTCTTAAGACAACCAACCAACCTAAAAAAAACCCCAAAACACAGTTTCACCACTTTCCCCCAACAGCTTACCCTTCATCTAACAGGACTGACTTTCCTGGCTTGCAAATGCCAGTTGGGTATGCCAGAAAATAGCTGCATTACAATGTCTTCGCAGCTGCCAATTTGTCATTTGTATGCATTGAGAACAAGTAACAAAATGTGTTACCTCTCTGGTTTGATGCTCATTCACAGGCTGACTCCTTTGCGGAACCTTAAGCTGTTGTTCCAGCTTCTGTATCTCTTGCTGGAACACGTCTCTCTCATGCTCTCGGTCAATCGCTTGTTCCTGGAGGTTAAGAAATGATGTGGATACACCGTTTGATTTTATCTGAATTAAGCATATTACTACTTCTTATTTCTGTTAATGTGAGGCTGGTAACACTATGTCAGTATTTTTAAGGTAGCAGAACCTCTTGCAACTACCACTAAATGAAACTTCTTTCTCAATTTGGGCAAAATTTCACATTAAATATTTCACATTTCATATTAAAAAGTTAGGACAGCATAAATACCTCCAGTATTATTTCTGAAAAATGACAGTTTTATTTCTTCTGTTCCAGGTACACCACATAAATGGTAATAAGCCAATTCTTAATTGTTTTCTTTACTAAATGTTTGTCTTTGATACGAGTAGCATAAATAATATAAATTAACTCTACATTAATATTGATGAGGAGAAACAAGAATAACAAAAAAATTATAAACTGTTTGAATTTTGCATTTCAGTTTGCTTTTAGTTATATTCCAGTCTGATATTTGGAAAACACATCTTTATATAGGAAATAATGTGTGATTGGTAGCATCCAGTGAAGCATCACCTTTAAAACCTACTCTGTAAAACAGACAAACCTTACCAGATGCACTAAAATAAAGTAGCTGAACTGCCTGATACAGGGAGGAGGTTTTTTGTCTAGCAATAAAATATTTTGCAAAAAAATCAGGAAATTGGAATAAAACCTCTACCTTTAAAAACTGCAGATTTTAAAGACTTAACTGTTTCATGGAAGCAGCAGAATTCTAATGCTGCTGTTACCAACAGCTACTCATCTCAATAGTCTATAACACTCCAGTTCATGCTGTTGATAATCCCAAACCATACTGCATTTATGACTATAGGACTTGTAACAGGAATTTTTATTTCTCAGCTTTGTCCTACTATGACCCAGCAGTTGCAGTGAGAAAAATAATCTTGTAACTGTAGAAAATTAAATAAAGCAAATCCATTTGTGCTAAGTAGTAACTGGAAAGGTGTCTCTTTTAATACTGCTTAGTAATAGGTTATGCAAGGTAGGTGTCACAGGGTGTTATATTTATTATGTAAGAAATTATTCCATCCTACTGCTGTCAGATGGAGAGTTAAATAAGGAGACAGAGAAATAATATTTCCCCCCCCCAACAGCAGCATAGATACTTAATAGGAATAAAAATGGGAATCTAAAACTAAATTGCAGAGTCTGAGGCAGGAAGAAGTTGGGTACAATATAGGCAGCTGCCACTGTGAATATGACCTGATATAATTAACTGGCTGGAAGGTGTAGCTTAATATCTGGAGGCAGATTATTGGATACTGTGTAGGAAGTTTATAAAAGAAACTTAGGAGAAATTATGTTTTCAATTTCCAAGTACAAATAAAACTGACTACTTAATTCTAACAGATTTTGCGGAAAAACATGGAAATTTCACCAACTGTTAAAAATTAAAGTCACAATAATTGATATTTCCTCATAAATTTTAGAAGACTCCCATTATATTAGATATTTAAGAAGCCTACTAAGTTGCACTTAGAAATTCAGTGGTAAGCATCTCATTCAGAGGTAAGTAAGCATCTCAAACAAACTTTCAACTTTTAAAACATTAAATTCTTGGCTGGAACCTGTAATGCTGTTATTATTGCATGATTCTTTATATTTGTTCAAAATCTGAAAAATTTAGCTTTTCCT